>NC_136901.1:47761942-48348942 GCF_949606895.1 Notothenia rossii | reverse complement strand
GCTAATGAATAATTTAGCTGAAACAAAACACACACACTCATTACACACACCCACAGGTAGAGATGACCAGTGGCGTTTCTATATGTACACAACTGGGGGGGAAGAGAGAGGTGGGGGAGAGAGGGGGGGGGGGGGGGGGGGGGGAGTGTGTCAAATGACATACTGAATAACACGGAGCAACACTGTGAGCGCATACTTTTAAGTAAACAGCATGGGGATGTCTTAGTGTACTGCACCTTAATGCAGATGGCTGGGGGTGTTGCCAAATTGCTTGAGGGCGTTGCCAAATTTCCCCATTTGTTCAATTACAGGTGAAGAGAAATCTAACTTAGATAAAACCAATGTTAATACCTAGGCCGTCTCCGATACCGAACTCCGGTGCTGAAAAGGCTCCGGTGAACGGCCGTCCAATCTTTTTAGGACTAAACCCCCCAGAATCTACATGCAAGATCAACGTAAACTGCTTAGGGGGAGTTTACAACACGGCCTCTAACACCACGCTGCCCGTCGTATCACTTATTTCAGGCACTAAAGCGTCGGTCTCCGACCGCCACGATAGCAAAACGGTGTGTATGGTGTAGCAGGTGTTGGTGGGCTGGTAGAACTCCAGAGCAGTATCTAAACTTCCCCTGGAGGAGAATCCCTCTGTTAATGGGAGACTCCCTGGTAATTAGGGCAGCTTCAGAACCCATAGTCCCTAACCCCACCCTCTCTTGATCCCCAAATATATAAATCAAAACAAGGCAAATGTAATATCAAACACAGCCAGAGTCAAACATTAATGTCACAGCAGTGACATTACCACATCAGCAGAGCATATCATATGCTGATTGATGTTGAAATATGACATATTATGTCATATTTCAACATCAATCTCAACCACAGTAACCAATGTGAAACTATAGTTTAACCTTAGCAGAGGTAACGCGATTAACGCATGTGTATTTTTTGTCCTCGGCCGCCCCGTAGAGCACATCGAGTTTAAAATACCATCTACAAGCTGATGCTGACAGCCCCGCTCCTGCCGTCCGCTTGCGGCAGACCACACTTCCACGCTCACCGGCAAGCACCGACTGGCCATCGGGAGGACCGGGAGGGTGTGTGTATTGTATGTTAACTATGTTCGTTATTCTCGCGTCCAGGAGAGAAGCTTTAAAAATGAGACTAAATGGAGTCTCTGAGAAGATTCAAATGGGATACTTGAATTAAAAAAAAGGCGCGGTAGTGTTACAAGCAGAATATTGTTCAGGTGAGGAGAGAAAAGCTGCAGCTCCCTCTCGCAATGGCGGCCGTGAAGAAGAGACACACAAGTCTTGTACTTCCCGCTTCCTGGCTGTTCGCTCCTCCTCTCTGGGAGCTGTAGTGACGTAGGGGACTCCCCCCTCGTTCTTCTGAGTCCGATCCGATATTGCGTTATACGGAGGATTCCGACATTTTACATTCATTGCTTACTTCCACATGCCTCTTCTCCTCATATTCTCTTTCATCACTTTTCATTTAACACATTCTAAACGCTGTAATTCATACTTTAAAAATACTGGAAATACTTCACGGCCTTTTGGTTTCCGGTGGAGTTCCGGATGTTGTCATATGCTACCCACGTCTGTAAACAATAATGTATTCAAATAAACTGTACCTTCATTTAATGGTAGTATCTCGACATCTATAGTTGTAGTGTTAAATCAGTAGGTTTCGGTTTGCACCACTCCATGTCATTTTGCTAATAAATTCACCTCTTTAGGAAATCGTATATTAGCCACATGCTAAATGCTAACCGGAGATGAAGGATTTTCAGAATAAAAGCTTAACTGGTTGTGCACGAGAATTTCTGGTTTTTTCAGTATAAAACAGCGTTTAAACTGACGGTATGTTTAAGCTACATTATACCATCAAAACATTGATTTTAATTTCTAACAGTCCCTCCTTACACACCTAAAAGGTGTGTATCTAATACTGAAATCAATGAGTTCTTCATCTGAACTTTGCATAGTACATAACTCATGTTACAAACATACAATCAAAATGGAATGGTTCAATAGCCTTAACTTTAGAAAAATGCAAAAAATACTTTGACTGTGCTCAAACATAAAAGTTGTTCCTTGTGCATAACTTCTATTGTTTACATTCAATATCATTCTTCAAATATTGCAGCAATGGCTTGGTATTAGAACATTTCTTCCTCCCTCCTTTCACAGAAACCGTTCCCATACCACGCTCAGTGTTAAGGCACTTGTTTTTTACAAAGTGAAAAGAAACAAACCATTTTAGAATAGCAATGATTTATAAAACATGAGATCCACCATATTAGAATAGTATAAAGTAATAAATAATAAAATAAAATATCTTGGATTGGAAAAGTAAATTGAAAAATAAAAATAAACTATCTTGTAATAGTGTAAAGTAAATTGAAATGGATTCACTCCATTTTAGCATTTTATTTTGCTCACTTCTTCACATGATTTCATCATTTAAATAATCACTTCGGCTGGACATTCATTGATCAATCTCATCTCCGAACATCCATATCATTTAAACTAACTCATCATTGTCATCCACATCTGTATACGGGGTGGGTCGTCTTGTTCTGCTAGCATTTGTAACTGTCTCCTCATGAGAAATGTACCCTCCCTCCTTTCATACCATTTAAGTTATGAAAGTAATATGTTCTCTAGAAGGGGCCGTCGTGTTCAATCGGTACGTTCTACTCTGGGGTACGGCATTCTAGACAGTCATTTCTGGGAGAAGATTTTGGTCAGTTACAACAGTTGTAGAATTTCATCAATTAAAAGTTCCTACTAAGTACCTTTGGGTGGTCTGTTCTAATGCAGTAATAAAGTCCCTGAAATGGTCTTATTTTCAATTATGGTCTACTTAAATAACTATGCTAACCCCTTTAACAGTGTTTGGAACCTTAGGTGCCCGAGCATGTGATAATTACTCCCTCCTTTAACAAGGATTTAAAAAAACGGAAGTAATTTCATGAATGGTTTGTAGTTCAATTAAGGAATTTTCACTTAAGGCAGATATTTTTCTCCTTTAAATAACATCTCTAAATGTCAGGTCCTCTGGTGAATGGATGACCCTTAGGAGCTGGTGGCGCTTGTCTTTTAAAACTCATACTCTGGTGCCGTGCGCTCCCTCTGAAGCTGCAAGTAAGATTTAAAACATCTGCAGGGTGGGTCGAGCGACCCCTTCTCCCTGAACGATATTTGTTGTAAAATATGCACCATCACAATGAGTGATCCAATGTATGCATGTATTACTCCCAATTATATTAGTTTTTTTTTATTAAAATGTGCAATCTCTCTTTGCCCAGTGTCTTTTTAAAACTCTACATCTTGGACAAAAAACAAATGTTATTTCCACCTTAATCTTCGCTCCTGAGGTAATAACTATGCTACAATGGAGAAATCAATACTCTAGATTGGAATACTATATGTGGCTTGGTACAAGCTCTACCTTTAACATTTTTCATACAAATAAAGATTTCTCTACTCTTATAGAGTGGTTCCTAAAAAAACTGTAGATTTGAATTGTAACAAATTAAATCTTCCCTGGTTCACACATGAATAAAAATCTCTTAAAGAATAATTTGTTCATATGATGAAAAGATTGAATAATATGTTCTACCCTCAGTGTGTTTTTAGGGTTATTTAATAGTTTCCTCTTTCTTTCTTTATAAATTCACCAATTGATTAATTCATGGTTAATAAATATCTTTCTTTACGTATTTCTCGTTGGTGAATAAGTGTGTTAATGTGTAAACTCACTCACTCCCGTTTTCCTTCTCTCCCCCTCCGGTTGTCAAGCCACGACCCCCTCAAGTTCTGCCGGACCATGCCAACTCCTCCGTCCTGTCCTCTTCTCCGTCCACCTTCTCCTCAGTCCATCCGCTCTTGGATCCTTCCGCTGTAACTCTTTTGAGTGGCCCAACTGCTTTGCATTTCATCTCCTCCTTTACAGTCTCTACTTTGTTGCATGGAGGGCGTATTCCGCTCTCATGTCCCACCCTCTGCTCTTGTGCCCTATCCCGTGGCTCAGCATGGAACTTCATGTCCTGTGGGGGACCGATGAGAGTGTGCCTTTTATGTCACCTGTAGTTCTGGATTCCTCAGGTGGAGATGGTTCTGGATAAAGTATTGTCATTGTTGGTTCAGCTCTGGTTCTCTGTCTGTTCGATGGAGAAGGAGGAGTCTTCCGTGGTGAGCTCTTTTGTCTGCTTGGAAGTTGGGGTCGTAGCGTTCTCACAGGCGGAGAGATAGAGAGAGAGAGATCTCGGGCCGCATTATCTATAGTTAATTCTAACACACTGAGGTAACATAAATCCAACCTTTTTCACTCTATTTTCCTAATCTTACTATCTATCTTAGTTGTTAAATGTCATCTAAACACAATTCATGCCTACTAATAATTTTACCATATCCCTAAACATTGCTTTCACCCACTGTAAATGTCTACTCCAATTAACTCTTTCTGGAAACCATTTTCTTCTATACATTTAAATACCTACATGTTTCAAGCACCACATATTTCACACACTATAAAAGAACGTCCCCATATTTTCTCCATCATTTTAAATCTCACTGTTATTTAGAACATAAGTAACTTTGGTGACTGGACATATCTGCAATGTTGCCACTATCTGCTGGGAAATCTTGTTCATAGAGTTTGTACGTACAAAGCTGTACTTGTGGGTTAGTAGCCTGTTTCTACTGTAATCATTTTCAATAATTGTGCTCAGATAGGTCACCGGTCGGTTGTTCATAAACTTAACAGGGGGTGTTTCTGGTACAGACTAAAACATGGATCCAGTATATTTAGAGATTCCCCTAATCTGTTAATCCCCATCACTTACATATCCCGATCACTTAAACCCATCTCATCATTTGATACAAGAACTGCATATAAGGGGGGTGAATCATCTTGATTATAACCGCCTCACCTTTGGGAACGAGTATTTCTAACTCCTCCTTTTGTTGCTCAGCTGATCTTTTGGCTCTGGGGATACGTGAAAGTCTCTGAAACACAGCTGGAGTTCTGTTAGTGATGTGGGCATTCTCTATGAGTGAATTAATGGTTCCATATTTTACTTGATATTGTACTCCCCATCCAAAAAACAAGGTGCCAAGTGTAATGAGCACAATCGACAATGCTATTCTGCCTGTTATCCCTAGGGGACCCCACAATTGGTTTGGCTTTGTTCTTGTCATCATCTCTATTTTATCCCTGGTTGTGTCAGTTATAGAATTTAAATAATGAGTACTAAAATAACATATACAAAAAATTCGTCTTTTGAGCTGTTTCTATCTTTATCTTATTTCTATTTATTGTTTTCATTGCTTGAATCGGGCCGGTACTCACCGGTACGCAGTACCGGCACTTCTGATTTTTACCCTTGTGGTACCGGCACTTCTTACCGCCGGCAGCCGGCGGCACGTCATGACGCATGTCAACAAATATGCCGGCGACATCTCATGACGCATCTCTGACGCACCGCCGCGATAGACTAGAGCAGAAAATACATCACATAACGACGACGTTAGCATTTCAAAAATGTTAGCGTGGCTTAATAGTGCGAAAAGACAGCGGTTGTCGCCGGACAAGGACCCGACTGCAAATACAGAAAATGCTGTGCCTGTGTCTGAAATTGTGCCTTCTCTCGTCGACCCTCCTGCTCCAAGTTCAGTAGCACTAGCTCCAACAGAGCCTTCTCTCCCGCTAACGTTAGCTGCTGCTGGCTCAACTACCACCAACAACACCGGGCAAAGCGATGCACCTGACTGCTGGACAAGGGACCAGGTGGACTATTTTTGCAAGACCAATGAATGGCTCATTGTTAAAGACAAAAAGCTGGGATGCCGGATATGTAAAGAGGTGAAATATTTGGGAAAACACACTGGACAAGGACTGAAACTCTCAATTGAATGGGGTGAGTGTGCAGTGTCTCATTTTGGTAGTGAGAAGTGCAAACAACAAGCTAGCCTGAGAAAATAACCCCAAAGAACACAAAGAATCACAAGCCCATGTAAAAGCTGCTGACATACTTCAGTCTGCTCCACGTGAAGCAATTCAAAAGCAAGTGCAGTCTATGCATAGATCAGAATACGAGACCACTATCAGAGTTTTTCGAACGGCATATACAATTGGAAAGCATAGCCGGCAATTCACGGACATGCCAATTGATTTGAACTTGCAGAAACTGAACGGGCTGAACGTGGGCAGGGTTTTGCACTCTAATAAAACCTGCGGTGAAATCATCGACCACATAGCAGATGAGCTGAAGAAAAAAATGGCCAAAGACATGATAGAAAACAAAAGAAAACTCTGTGTTTTGGTCGATGAATCTACCACTATTAGTGGTAAAACTGTGCTTGTTGTGTGTCTACGCTCAGCATTAGCTGATGCTGAGCCCGAAACGTTTTTTTGGGAGCTGATCGGGTTGGATGGAACAACTGCTGATGACATCACAAAGGCTTTAATGGAGTGTCTTGGAAGACATTTTAACGAGGACTTTTTAGGTCAGTGTTTAGTTTCTTTTGCATGTGATGGGGCTTCAGTAATGCTAGGGAAGAGAACAGGCGTTGCTACCCAGTTGTGTAGTAAATTCCCAAGCCTGTTTGTGTGGCACTGCTCAAATCATCGACTAGAGCTGGCAGTTGGGGATGTGAAAGGAGGTCTCAGGGGTCAATCATTTTCCAATCTTTTTTGATAAACTCTACTCATTGTTTCATGCCTCCCCCAAAAATCAGAGGCAGTTAGCGCAGTGTGCACAAGCAGTCGGACAGCGTCTCCTGGTGATCGGGCGTATTTTGTCCATCCGCTGGGTAGCTTCAAGTGAAAGGAGCGTCAGAGCAGTCTGGGAAAACTACAGAGTGCTTCATGATCACTTTTCAAATGCTGCAAACGACACGAGCAGGGATTCCAGAGACAGAACAAAGTACAAGGGCCTTGATGATGTGCTCACATCTGCACTGTTTGTCAGCAATCTGGGACTGATGTATGATGCGCTCACAGAGCTCAGCGACCTCTCTCGGCAACTCCAAAAAAGAGAGATGACACTGCCTACAGCAGATAGGCTCCTAACTCAAGAAATACGAGTTTTTGAATCCATGGTCTCCATGCCTGGCCCACATAGGACTACAGTTCATAGAGCTCTAGCTGAGAAATATTTCAAGGGTGTTGCCCTGCGTGAGAATGGCAGGCTTGTACAGATTCATGCAGGTCAGTTTTTCCGCAGTATGGTAGAGAATCTGAGACACAGAATGACTTCCACAACCTCCTCTCATGTCAGCACAAAATAAAGCCCATTACATGGCCGGGAGGCACGGGACAATCAGCTAATACATGACATAAAAGTTCTCCATCCTGGTAGTTGGCCTGAAGAGGAGTTAGACATACAGTATGGGGACGCAGAGGTGCTACGTTTGTGCGAAGTGCTGAAAGTGGACAGAAGAGAGACTGTTCAGGGCTTTCGTGAATACAAGGAAATCAGGGCATCCCGTATACGCCTGCTGCCATGGAGCCTCTACTAAAAGCAGTCCGAACCATCGTTGTCTCCACTAGTGAGTGTGAGCGGGCATTCAGCAGCATGAATGATATCCTTACTGCAAAAAGGAATGCTCTCTCTGTCAGCCGACTGTCCAGTTTGTTTTTTATCAAATGCAATGGACCACCGCTAGGACAGTTCAATCCAGAAAAGTATGTGAGATCGTGGCTGGCAAAGGGAAGGAGAAGTGCTGATGAAAGAGCCTGTCCAGCTCCAGCCCCTGATACTGGCATCTGTTAGCATAGATCTAGCTCTCCGGCTTAGGCTCCATCTATGTCCATCTATGTTCCATCTTTAACGCCATTGATCTGTGGAGGATCTGCCGCGGTTTGAGGGCCTGCCGTCCACCCATTTCTGCTTCTGCTGGTGGTGGTTCCCACGGCTGAAGGCCGCTATCCACCTGCTGTTAGAGGCCTACTCCCACCTGTTGGGTGCTACTGTGCGGGGGAGGCCTGGTCTGGAGATACCGCGGAGAAACCGGAGTGTTGCCACACTGCTGATTGCCTATTTCCTTGCTGCTGTCCTGACGTGGTTTTGCTTCGGGAACATCGTGGATGCTGTTGAGCTGGTCTGGGAAAATGGCAAATGTCGTGTTTCTGCTGTGCCTTTTTTTGACTGTGCTGGACAAGGAGAAGTTCGCTAGTCATCCTGACAATTCTGCTGGATGCGGGTCCGTTCTGCCGCCCGCAGTGGACATCCCCTGTACAGGTTCGGATGGGTTGCACAAACAATTGCTAGTTGCACTGTCGCGGACATTCATTTCGTCAAATGTCTGTCTTTCTCACATGCCTGCCACAATGGTCCTTCAGAATTGTTTTTTGAACTCTAATCTCACTTTTGCGAAGTTTGCTGGTGACTCTAGAACAGCTGAACATGTATGTGTGTTGATTAAGAGGAAAAGGTGCTTGGTATTTTTATTGTTGTTACTATCAGGAAATGTACAGCCAAATCCGGGTCCACCTGGTAGTTTTAGTCAAATAGCTACTCCTGCTGATTTTAGTTCTAGATCGGGGTTAGGTTTAATTCATCTAAATGTGCGCAGTCTGTTACCTAAATTAGATTTTGTCCGTATTTGGGCGAGTTCAACTGATGCTGATGTCATTGTCTTATCAGAAACGTGGCTAGACAAATCGATCTTGGCCTCTGACATTTACATAAATGGTTACAATGTATATCGCACTGACCGTCCTAAAAAAGGTGGTGGCGTTGCCATTTATGTCAAAAATAAGTTTTGTGTAACAAAAATGGTTTCCAAATCTGTTAGTAAACAACTAGAATTTTTAGCTGTGAATGTCGAAGTAACAAAGGGTCAACAGGTCATGGTGGTGGGTTGCTACAGGGCCCCCTCGGCTGTCAAGGACTCCTTATCTTCATTGGCAAAACTGTTATCTCAACTTTCCTACAAGGAAATAGTGCTGCTTGGTGATTTTAATTGGGATTGGTTAACTTCTGTGTCAGAGGATTTTAAAAACCTGTGTACCTCTTTGAACATTACTCAGATTATAGACAGTCCTACTCGCCCAAATATTAAGTCCCCAAATAAATCCTCCTTAATTGATCTAATTTTAACAAATGTTCCATATAAATACTCATCTGTGGGAGTATTTGCTAATGATGTGAGTGACCACTGTGTTGTAGCCACAATTAGGGACACTAAGGTCCAAAAAGTTAAACCACGCATCATCACAAAGAGAGATAAAAAACACTTAGTGGAGCAGGGTTTTTTACATGATCTGTTTGATTTTGATTGGGGAAAAATCGATCTGTGTGCTGATGTAGAAACTGCATGGTCTTATTTTTATCTTGGTTTTATAAAAATTATAGATAAACATGCACCTCTGCGTAAATTTAGAGTGAAGGGACGAAACAATCCCTGGTTTTCTGCTGAAATGTCCAGTCTCCTTCATGAGAGAAACAATGCCTGGGCAAAGGCTAGGAAATCAGGCTCAGAGGTAGAATGGCTACGCTTTAGGCAGCTAAGGAATAGCTTTACTTCAAATGTCAAAAGTGCTAAGTCAAAGTACTATTTGTCAGTTACCACAGAAAACCTGAATAATCCTAGTAAATTTTGGAAAGCCATAAAATCGATTTCCACTGGTGATATCCCAAATGAGCTACCTCCGTACCTCACCACAGCATCTGGCATTATATCAGACAGGGCCACCATGCTAAATTGCTTTAATAAGCATTTTGTCTCTTGTGGCTCTCTGTTTGATTCTGTCACTGACTGTGCTTCTGCTTCTGTGAACGCTCCAGTCCTTGACTCTGAACAATGTGGTCTGGAAAACCCTTTCAGTTTTACTCCTTTAACTGTTGGTATTGTCCATGAAGCTTTATCCAAGTTAGATCCTAAGAAACCGGCTGGCCCGGACAACGTAGAACCTTTCTTTTTAAAGATAGCTGCAGATTTTATTGCTCCACCTCTTACTTCTCTTTTTAACCTCTCCCTCAGCACAAATACAATTCCTAAAGTATGGAAGTCTGCTTATGTCCTGCCTCTACTGAAAGGAGGGGAGGCAACTATTTTAAATAACTATAGGCCAATCTCTAAATTGTCAGTTTTGGCTAAGGTGCTCGAACGACTTGTGAGTGAACAAGTAAAGGAGTTTTTATGTATAAATGATATCCTGTCTAAACATCAGTCAGGCTTCAGGAAGAAACATAGCACCATCACTGCAACAATGAAAGTGGTAAATGATATTACTAGTATGCTAGATAATAAACAGAGTTGTGCAGCTCTGTTTATTGACCTTTCCAAAGCGTTTGACACCGTTGATCATCGTGTCTTAAAACAGAGGCTACTCAGTACTGGCATATCCAGCCATGCAGTGGGGTGGTTTGTGAACTACCTCTCTGAAAGGTCCCAATGTGTTCACTTTGATGGGCTGTCTTCTGAGTGGTTAAACATTGCTAATGGTGTTCCTCAAGGTTCTGTTTTAGGTCCACTTTTATTCTCCATATATATCAACAGTTTAGGTGAAAATGTGGATGAAGCTACTTTACATTTTTATGCGGACGATACCGTGATGTATTGTGCAGGTCCCTCCATTCAGGAGGCGGTTGTTAAATTACAGGCTGTTTTTAACATTATTCAGACTCAGCTCTCTGAACTAAAGCTTCTTTTAAATGTGGATAAAACCAAGATAATGCTCTTTTCAAAAGCTAAAAAGTCACCAGAGCCTGTTTTAGATATTGTATCAACGCAAGGAACAAAACTTGAAGTTGTTGCCTGTTACAAATACCTTGGTATCTTGCTTGATGACTGTCTCTCTTTTAAACTTCATGTCAATAACCTGCTTAAAAAACTGAGGGTTAGGCTAGGTTTCTTTTTCAGGAATAAGTCCTGTTTCTCGCTTGAGGCCAGGAAAAGGCTAGTCACTGTGACCTTTTTACCTGTGCTGGACTATGGTGATCTGCTGTATATGAATGCACCTGCCAACTACCTAAGCAAACTAGATGCTGCGTATCATAGTGCTCTGAGATTTGTCACTAACTGTAAAGCACTTACTCATCACTGTACATTGTATACCAAGGCAGGTTTACCATCACTCACTGTACGGAGGCTCAGTCACTGGTACACTTTTATCTATAAAGCTATGTTGGGCAAACTCCCGTATTATATCTGTTCATTGATAAAGCAGAAAGTTGCAAGCAGCTATTGTCTGCGATCACAGGATATAGTCTTGTTAGATGTGCCAAGAGTAAGGACTGTCTTAGGTAAGACAGCTTTTATGTGCGCAGCTCCACTTGCTTGGAACAGTCTACAGGCAAAATTGAAATTGAGCATTTTTATTTCTTTGAATGTATTTAAGGCATGTCTAAATGAAATGCTTTCTGACACTCTGGGTATTTGTAAATGTTGAATATGTAAATATGATATCCTCTGTTGTTTGTATGTTGTTTTTATGTTTCATGTGGAACTAAATGATGCAGGTCTCCCTTGTAAATGAGATCGATGATCTCAAGGGACTAATCTGTCTAAATAAAGGTTTGAAATGAAATGAAATGATACTGCTGTCCCCAAGGCCTTCTGGAGCCTTTTCTAACAATGTGAGTATGAAACAATACATAATAATATTGAAATAGTAGATATAATGAACACATACAGTATATAATGTTTCTCTCTCTCTCTCTCTCTCTCTCTCTCTCAGGTCTCCATACAAAGTGCTACGTCTACATCCCATAGACCACCGTCTGGATTCCCCTGTGTCCTCCCTGGCAGCTCCATTGATTCCCTCTCTCCTTTCCTGCTGAAAGATGGTGAGTGTACTCAGGGACGAGGAGTCATTTAACCAGCCGCCAGTAGAAGTCAGGCTTTTGTTTATTTTATATCCATAAAGAAAAAGTTAATCTGCTTACAGTTCTGTTTCATATGGATGTTGAGAGGTATCCATATATCTCTTCATTTTGCTCTCAAAGTGCACCAGATTGATGCATCTAACTTCAATATTAAAATTTTTTTTTCTAAATGTTCTAAAATGTTCTAAAAATAGCACTTCTTTTTTTGGCACCCTGAGTCATTTCGTTTAAGTACAGTGAGCCTTTCTAAAAGATACAGTAAAGAGACAAACCCACCAGCATTATAGGATATACAATGATTTTGAGCCAAATACTTGTTTTTGGGCTGTATAAATAAATTGACTTGAAACAGTTACTGATTTAGAGTACCGGCACCTTTATTATTCCAATTCAAGCACTGGCTTTGTTCCAGCTCTGCCAAATCATTCCTAACTTCCAATCATTTTCTGGAAGTTGCCAGTGAAGGGTGACAATGTGTGAGGTGGTGTCAATTTGCTCCTTTTTCTTTACCTTTAAACCAGAGCGCGTGTGAAGTTCGTTACAACTTCTCACACTTCCGTCCACCGGGGATGAGCCCACTGTCTTTTGTGAACTTTCACCCTCACCCAATCACCTGGCCGAACAAGAGTCTCTTCTGGTGTCTCGTCTGGTATCTCTGTAGTTTTCCTAGCCTGTGTAGACAAAACTTGCATAATATTACTCAGAGTTCTGACATATTCATCCACTTCTATATGTCTAATATCTAAAACTGGACCACTCCCTCCTTGGAGAAGGGCTAAGCTTTGGCATACCTCTTGTTGTTATGAGACCTATTGTTAACTACATGTTATTATTTATTAACTACAACGTCACTGAATCAACATATCTGTATAATCATGACACTCCCTCCTTTGAGCATAACATGCTCAATTAATATTGCAATGATTACCCTATTATGAACAGGACATGTAAAACCCATAACGTTGCATTAAATAAATATAACTTCTCCGTACCCATAAGGTGTACAAAAATATCGTATGATGTATGGCTTTCTGATGATAAACATCTATATTCACTAAAAAATCTGCCATTAGCACAAAAAATAGTTTACTTGTTTCAATAATGTCTTTTGTCATGGTATTATGCATCATCGTTGCTGCGAAAAACAATACCCCTGGTGTCGCTAATGCGCCTCAATAATTCTAGAATCAGAGGATGGTTGATACTGCTGAACTAACATATGATAAAATAATATTTCTCCAAACTGGAGGGAAAATATGAACTATTCTCACAGAGGGTGACCTGCATGAAGGGCTGGTGCCCCTCACTCTAAATGAGATATTGCCTTACGCACTTCATTATAAATCAGTACAGTTACTCAAGAATAAATAAATAAAAATGGATTCTTGAAACTGTTGTAAAAACCCTACAACTTCTTCATCCAAGCTCTCAATCAGTGTTATGTTATTTAATCTGCGGCTCATGTCTTAAAAAAGATACTTCAGACCGATTATAAAATGGTGTTTATGAGAAATATGTAATCTGACTCCATAAATCACATAATTGTTTGATGAAAAACTACACTTCTACTAAGAATAAATGAAGTTCCGCTTTAAACACAGCCCCGGTCTTCTGACGGGGTCTATCTATGTACTGGCTGGAAAATGTTGGGCCAGTTTCTGTCGCTCCGTTACTGTTCTCCCGCTAACAGTCACTCTCTAGTTCTGCTGGGTTCTTGTTGACTTCTTCACTGGTTTGAGACAAGCGACCCTATTGGAACACCTCCCTTTGTAGCCAGACTTCACCACAGCAGAATCGAGTTTCTGTTTTCAGGTCTGGACAGCTTCACGTCAGGTGTATCGCCGCCCCTTGCATATTTTGGGTGTAAGCCCGTCTTCTTGACCTCACTAGCTGTGTGGACACAATAGTTTTCTGTGTGGGGGAACAACATCACTCGTAATTTATTTTCCTTCTCATAATTACAAAAATAGTCTGCTAAATGTTCTACTATGTCTTAATCTTCTACTACTCTGTGGATGCTTTATGTGTAAATGCAATATTCTACTCACTATCTTTTAAATAAAATTCAACCTCTCCCTCATGTGGTGACATATGTGACTCTATGTAGCTGGATTTCAAAATACCCTTGTGCTGAAGATGCATCACCTGGCGGTCTGGCCCTCTGATCTTCCTCATTGTTCTGGTTGCTACCAGGCTGTCAGTGGCATTTGGTTCATGTTTGGCACACCTGTTCGTCTTTGACATCCCTGGGACCCCCTGCTTCTGTCGTCATCATGGAAACCTCCCCTGGGGTAAATGCATGGAGGGCCGTTATTTGGTGTATTGTTCTGCAGACTCTCTCTGGACCAATGTCCCATTTGGCAGCAATGGTAACATCTCTCAAACCGGAAACCTCTTCCTCCTTTTTGTCGGTTCTGCATCTGAATCTCTGGCACTACTCGAGGTTGAACTGTTTGAGGTGTCTGCCCTGCCTTCTCTGGTTCTTTGGCCATCTTTGATGTAGCTGTCATTTGCCTTGACGCTTTCTTTTTTTTATTAGCTTCGGTATCTTTCTCAGCTATTTGTATCTTCAAGAGTCTCAGTTGTAATGCTACCATTTCTGTCTTTTGTGTTTCTCTTTGTCGTCGTCTTTGTTCTGTGATTTCTTCTAATCGTATGTTCTCTTCCATCAGGTGTTTTGATTTACTGGTTAGCATTCTTACTTCATACTCCAATTCTTTGAGATGTTTGTCCGTGGAGACTCTATTCAACTGCAAGACTTCTCCTATAAAACCAACATTCAGGGAGGGAGGAGGGACTTCGGCCAAGCTTAGATACAGCTTCGGAGTTTGGATAACTGGAGCCTCTTTGTTTTTTTCTGCTATGTCTTCCCTCACTGCCAGGTCTGCTACTTGGACCACATTTATGCAGTCTTCCAATATGCTGGCATATTCTAGGTGGAGTATCGGACTTGTAACTCTTATAAATCTTTCTTCAGCTTCCCTCCATGGTTAGCTGTTGTAGGCATTTTTCATGCTCATAGTCGAGTACTGTTCTTCTATGGGCTTTTGTTGGTCCAGGTTGATCATCTGCTGGAATCAGTCCACTTGTTTCCAACAGTTTCTCTATTTGGTTCCATCTCTTCTGTCTTTTACTTGGAAAGGTCAAAGCATCTGATCTGATTTTTACCCTTTCCTTGATATCTGCAGTTAAGCCTGGCTCTGCTTCTGGTCTCAACTTAGTTTCTTTCGGTGACATGCTCTCTTCCTATTCGAATGAAGTTATGAAGTTATCAAAGATCGAAGTACTAATCTTCCGACTAGCACCTTCGTTCCTGATAAATAATATCCTATGTCATCCGAACTTAACTTTAAATCTGGGTTTGTTTGTTTTTTAGTTGCTCAAGGTTTTTTTTTTGGTTTTTTAAATATTTTTTTAAGTTATAGAATTATAATTTGTTGTAATATTTTTGTAAAATATTAATAAAGTAAATTAAAATCTAAACATTATGCAAATTTTTAAATATGAAATGTTAAAAATAAAAATTGTACAGTGTATGGTTTTGACTTTGGAAATTATAAATCTGGTGAAAATCTACTGTGTACAGTACATACCGAAGTGCAAGGGTGTAACTTTGGTTTGAGAAGTGGGGGACACACAAAACGGGGTCCTCCGCAATGAAAAATGTTCTCAATTTAATTCCATTTCCTGCCTTTCTATAAATATATTAGGGACTATAGTGTTAACAAATCCAAGACAAATGTGTAGTGTATATAATGAGTGTGCACACTTATCTAGTATCCTATCCATGTGAACCTGTTTTATTTGTGATGACCTCACATCCTCTGGGGTCCGGGGGAATGCACCCCGGGAAGATTTTTTTCTTAAAATGGAAGTTTAATGCATCAATCTGGTGCATTTTGAGGGCAACATTAAGAGATTTATGGATAAAGCTCTCAACACTCATATGAAACAGAACTGTATCTATTTCAATAAACAAAAAAACATTAGAATATGCTCAGAACCAATACCAAATATTTGATAAACTCCTCTCTCCTATCTTTATCTTACCTAGTCTGCATTCTTTCTTTTTATTTATGCATATTTGACTAATCACTCCCCTTTCAAACCCCACATTGGAAGGATTTCATAACTTATTTTATATACAACTAATATTACATAGATGGAAATATTTGTTTACATAGATGACCAAACCATTTGAGACCCACTGAGATAACTTAGGCTAAAGTTTCAATCTAATCACTCAGAGTCCTTTACCTCGCTGAGCTGAGGTTATCTCTCTCAGTCCGACAGGAGAGGACTCTCCCTCTCCTTATTGTTGAAACAGCTTCTAATCTCTGTTAGCTCCGAGCTAGCACAAGATGCTAACAACAACCCTTGTAACTCTCTCAGTCTCTATCTCTGTCTCTCTTTATCTTTGTCTCTCTCTGTCTCTCTCTCTTTCTCTCACTCTCTCTCAGTCTCTCAAAGTCTGACAGGAAAGAGCTCTCCCTCTCCTTATTGTTGAAACAGCTACTAATCATCGTTAGCTCCGAGCTAGCACCAAATGCTAACAACAACCCCCGTAAATCTCTGTTTGTCTCTCTCTCTTTCTATCTCTCTCTCACAAGATGCGCTTCGACATGTCCCCCCTGTCCCCAGTGGAAATTAAACCCATGCCGAAGTGTATGGAATTATGTAAATGTCATAACTTGTGTTAGCTTTTTGAATATTCTCTAGTCTTATTTGAAAGAGTATTATTTAAAGTTTCTTATGTTATAATTAAAAAACACTTGCAATTTTATTTTGGCGATCAAGCATGTGTTTATTTATAACATTTAAAATTAAACTTCAAAATGCTATTGAATTTTTCCTAAGAGGTGTTTCCTCTATCTGTGTAATAATGTTGTACTACCAGCAGAGTGCGCTGTTGTAATTTACAGTTCAATCCACTAGGGACAACTGTTGCAAAACTGACCTCAATTCAACAAGAAAAAGTGTATTTTCCTTCTTAAAAATGGGAAGAAAATTACACTGTGGTAAAACAACACAGAACATAATCGCCAAAACACATTTGCAAACAGGAATATTTTTTTTTAAAACGTCAATACACACTAGCAAGCAAAATTCCAAAATCAGATTGGGTTTTCATAAAACTAACTGAGTACTTTCAATTAGCATTTCACGAAATGGCGACTCCCATGTGGTTCATTGTGAACATGAGGGCAAGACAAGATGGCAACTGATTTTCCAACCTTTAACCTGAAGAACAAAGATATTCAAAACACACCTCGTGGCTCTCACAGCGGAGTTGAAATAATGGTGGGGTGATCTTTAGTCTAGAAAATTCAACACACAACACTGTAGTTTTAAAATAACATTTCTATTTAGTTTACAATGATAAATGGGCCTCATACCCTTACGTCATAGCCCTCAACCCATGTACGTACATTTTTTTACTTTAAGAGCCAGTATGGTTATCTCTTCTGTTTAAACCGGCTATTATGGGACAAAATGGGACGCTATCCAAACACAATCAGAAGAATATCGTCTATCTGACACACGAATGTTGCTTTTTCTCGTCGTAATCCACACGCAATGTCTTGTTGAAAACAGAAAAATGTAACCACTGAAAGCTTCAAACTACTCAGGCCTTTTCCTCGAAAAATGACTTTTTTAAAACAGCCTCACACTGTTGTTAACAGAAACACTCACTCCAATAACCTCAGCTTCCAAATGTGGCTGTGTCTTTGCTTCAAGAAGTCCCAACTGCTTAATGGCTTAAAACCCTTCACGTTAACTTAAAACGTAACAAGAGACACCTATTGAAGTGATTGGCCTCTAGCCGACATGTAATAACAGACAAACGAATAGCATGCAGGGTTAAATGTAAGAAAAAAAGAAAATGAACTCACCCAAAGCAACGCCACCGAGAATACCAATGTTTATCAATTTAGGCTTGTTTTAACTTTAATTTAGGCAGTCTTTCTCAGGAGTCCAATTTACCAGACAGACACACACTCCTATGGTTCACTATGTAATCTATAGAAGATTTTGAATAAACAGGTACTTCTTTACCTTTCTGTATGGGCCCGAGTGTATGTCTGCCAGCATCGTTCAAGCTCCTTTGAAAACTACAACTGCTCTCCCGGTGGAACGAGATCACGTCAGGGTCACCAATTGTTAACTATGTTCGTTATTCTCGCGTCCAGGAGAGAAGCTTTAAAAATGAGACTAAATGGAGTCTCTGAGAAGGTTCAAATGGGATACTTTAATAAAAAAAAGGCGCGGTAGTGTTACAAGCAGAATATTTTTCAGGTGAGGAGAGAAAAGCTGCAGCTCCCTCTCGCAATGGCGGCCGTGAAGAAGAGACACACAAGTCTTCGTACTTCCCGCTTCCTGGCTGTTCGCTCCTCCTCTCTGGGAGCTGTAGTGACGTAGGGGACTCCTCCCTCGTTATTCTGAGTCCGATCCGATATTGCGTTATACGGAGGATTCCGACATTTTACATTCATTGCTTACTTCCACATGCCTCTTCTCCTCATATTCTCTTTCATCACTTTTCATTTAACACATTCTAAACGCTGTAATTCATACTTTAAAAATACTGGAAATACTTCACGGCATTTTGGTTTCCGGTGGAGTTCCGGATGTTTTCACATGCTACCCACGTCTGTAAACAATAATGTATTCAAATAAACTGTACCTTCATTTAATATTCAGCATGGTAGCATCTCGACATCTATAGTTATAGTGTTAAATCAGTAGGTTTCGGTTTGCACCACTCCATGTCATTTCGCTACTAAATTAATTCACCTCTTTAGGAAATCGTATATTAGTCACATGCTAAATGCTAACCGGAGATGAAGGATTTTCAGAATAAAAGCTTAACTGGTTGTGCAAGAGAATTTCTGTTTTTTTCAGTATAAAACAGTGTTTAAACTGACGGTATGTTTAAGGTACATTATACCATCAAAACATTGATTTTAATTTCTAACAGTATGGCGCGAGCGAGAGAGAGAGAGAACGGGCCCACCTTAGGCCTACGTGTATTTATGTTGTTAGCATCTGGTGCTAGCAAGCTGCGGTAACGGATATAAGGTGCTGTTTCAATGAAAACAGAGGAGCGACATTTTGCCGACAACTGCGCCAAGCACTTGACTTAATGCAGGTAGCCAGACAGTGGGACATTGTCAGTGCTTGAATTGGAATACAAAAGGTGCCAGTACTCTAAATCAGCAACAAGTATTTGGCACAAAGTCATAGTATATCCTATAATGCTGGTGGGTTTGTCTCTTTACTGTATATTTTAGAAAGGCTCACTGTACTTAAACAAAATGACTCAGGGTGCATCTGAGATTAGAGGGGGTGCAGTGGTAAAGTGCTATTTTTATAAGTGGGGAGTGGACCTGACACCCTCTAGTCTAGGGTGGTCCGGGGGCATGCTCCCCCGGGAACATTTTTTTTTAAATATTGAAGTTAGATGCATCAATCTGGTGCAATTTGAGAGAAAAATGAAGAGATATATGGATACCTCTCAACATCCATAATGAAACAACTGTCAACAGATTTACTTTTTCTTTATGGATATAAAAGAAAGTAAAGCTTGACTCCTACTGGCTGGTTAAATGACTCCTCGTCCCTGAGGCCACTACCAGTTTTTTGTGCCATTTTGCTGGATTTATTTGTCAATAGCTTTGCTGCACAAAGTGATGGCCCTCTAGTTTAAATCTACTACCCAAAAAGAAACATATGGAGATGGGTTACTATTTAAAAAAAATAGCAAATCTATTTGGGAACAGTGGGGCCGGGCCTCAAATCCTATAGGGGGGGTCCGGGGGCATGCTCCCCCGGTAAGATTTTTTTTTAAATGTTGGACTTAAATGCATCAATCTGGTGGACTTTGAGGGGGAAATAAAGAGACTACACCCATATGAAACAAAAATGTATACATTTAAATAATCATAAAATCATAAGTACATGGCCATAACCAATAACATACAATATCCAATATGAAAAAACATTGAAACTTGTTTATTTATTTGTTTTTGGTTCATTTATAGTTGTGAGTGTGTCTGGGCTCCTGAATCGGCCTCTCCTGTCTCCCTCCTCTCCCCCCTGCTCCTCTTTGAGGCAACAGCAAAGACTAGTTTGAGCTCTCAACAAGTTTATCTTACCTTTTTTCACCTAGTTAACATTTTGTTTGTATTATTCATGCATATTTTACTAATCACTACCCCCTCAAATGGAAATATGTGTTTACATAAATGGTGACCGAACCGTTTGAGACCCACTGAGATAACTTAAACTACGTTAACTATCTAAAGACTCAGAGAGTAATTTACCTCACCAGAGCTGAAGTTATCACCCTCTCAGTCTGTCAGCAAAGGACTCTCCCTCCACCTTGTTGTTGAAACAGCTCCTGATATCCGTTAGCGCAGCTAGCTAGCACCAGATGCTAACAACAATACACGTAGGGTTGCCAACTCCCAGAGTTTCAAATAAGGGACACATCTTGGCAGCGCGGCAAAAGCCCCCATTTTTGGGTTAAACCCCTCAATTCCAGTCTAAATTTTGTGTCAAACACCCAAAGTGTGAGGTTATAGTTAGGTTATAGACATGAGACATGAGAAACAGATTATCGTTCAATCATTTATTTTTTCAAATGTGCAAAACAGTTGTCTTTAAATAACTAAATAAATCAGTGCAAAACACACCTTCTGAACAAAAACATAAATATACACCTTCTGAACAAAACACATAAATATAAACCTTCTGAACAAAAAACTGTGTGTTTGAGATGTAGTGCAAACATATTTGGCCTCTTTGAAAGAAAAAATAGATTAGTGCAAAACACACCTTCTGAATAAAAAACATAAATATACACCTTCTGAACAAAAAACAGTGTGTTTGAGATGTAGTGCAAACATATTTGGCCTCTTTGAAAGAAAAAAGTAGATTAGTGCAAAATCGTAAACTAAAGAAAAACACACCACCTGTGTGTGTGTGTGTGTGTGTGTGTGTGTGTGTGTGTGTGTGTGTGTGTGTGTGTGTGTGTGTGTGTGTGTGTGTGTGTGTGTGTGTGTGTGTGTGTGTGTGTGTGTGTGTGTGTGTGTGTGTGTGTGTGTGTGTGTGCACATTAAAGCAGAAAAAAAATACTATTGGCAAACCCCAAAACTGCCTATGGAACAACCAGAGACGATGTCACACAACCCTATTTCTTCCACTTGTATTTTTGTTGGCCTTTTGCAGCAGCAAGGAGTTGTCTATCCACCAGAGATGCAGTGTAAAACTCTGAGCAAGACTCTTCATAATTGAGAGTGACAATCAGCTCACTCTTAATTAGTTCAACAGAGCATCTGTTCCGCACATCTGACCATTTATTTTTCATCAAAGAAAAGACCCTCTCCACGTACCCAGTAGAGGAAGGGATGCTGAGGACAAAGGACACCACAGCCAGAATGTTTGGAAGGTCAGCTGCCCGGCCCCTGAGAACTGCTACCCACCTCTCAGCTGTTCCCTTCAGCTCCCAATCATCCTTTGACTTTGTGAGGTGATCGAGGAGGCTGTTTGCCGTAACACACTCATCAAAGAGCTCATCCATGGAGAGGTTGAGCCTGCGAATAGAGATGAAACTGGAATTCAGTTCAGTAGCATTATTAAAAACTACTGAGACACTTGTTGAATTCATTTGATAAAATGTTATATTAAAAACAACACATAAAAGCCCCGTGCATTTGTTTGCATTTAAATAAGACATGATTTGTATGATGAGAAGTATTTATGTATAATTTTGTTTTTTATTAATACAAGACAAAAGTGGTGTGCATAATATGCCAGTATAAAGGGAATAAGTACAAAGTGGTACAGTGTGTGAGTTACATACCTGGCAACTAGGTGTAGCTTCTCAATGATCTTTTCCATGTCTTCATATGAGATGTTCCCAGATGTCAGACAGAGTGGCTGCAGGTAAAAGAGCCAGTTTTCCTGAGAGAATGTGAACCACTTCTGCAGATAAGTGATGGCAGTGTTTAAGAAGGCTGTAAACTCTTCCCTGGCAAGGTTAGCTTCAGATGGAATGAGACGCCGAAGCTTTTGTTTGGTGAGGTAGCCATAGAACTGATCATCTCTTCTCTTGATTAGTTTTCTCAGAAAAGAGTCCATGATGGCATATAGGTCAGCAGATGTGGTGGCATCCCTCTCCAGTTTTTTGACCGACTCTTCAAAAAGCATCAGGACATTGTTGCAGAAGAGGAGATACACCTCTGCAAGATCAGCCTCCTCTTCAACCCCAGCTGCATCTTCAGGCAACCTCAGCAACTCTCGCAGCCGCCTTGGACATTCATCACCGAGGCTGATGAAATATGACTTCAGCGCAGTCCAGTTCTCCAACAAGCGGCTGATTGCAGGGTTGAGTGACAGCCATCTGGTCACCACATGGCGCAGAATGTCATGGAACTTTACATCCAGAAACTCACAGAACTCCTTCAGGGTCTCTCTCCTTTTGGCAGAGATGGAAAAGTGACCGTACACCTTCAGGACAATATTTTCCACATCAATTGACAGCTTATCCAAGGCATGTTTCACGGTGTTATGGACCACATGTGCATGGCAGTTGCCACGGAGGATCTCGCTGTTGGACTCCTTCAATTTTGTGAAGACAGAGTTATGGATGCCATAATTGACATTTGCATTGTCTGCACTGAATGCAGACACATGATCCAAAGTTAGACCCATTTTGTCCAGAGAACTTTGGATTGAACTGGCTATCCCTGCAGCAGACTCATCTGCATTTTCAACAAAGTCGATCAGCCTTTTAACAATGCCCTTCTCTGGAGTGAAAAACTGCACAGCCAAGGGAAACATCTTACGATTGCCTCTATTTGAGGCATCAGTTTGTAGAGAAAACTGGAGCGGCTTCACTTCACTCTTCAAATGGCTGAGTACCTCTTCAACTGCCTTTGGTGCCAGGACATCAGTGACCACTGCCTCAGCTTTTGTCTTCCCACACGACATCTTTTTTGCGATTGAGGAGTCACTTAGTGTTTGCAGGGTCAATTTGAATGCACAATCAGATGAGTTATAGCTCAAATTATGTTTGACCGTGTGATAAACATGGGCTACCTCAGCAGCAGTTACCTGTAAAAGAAAAAGAAAATATCACTATACATATAATCATTGTAATATAATATTATATATAATATCAAATACTACCTGATATGTATTACACATGTATATACTAGCTGTTTGAGTGTGTATAGGTTGTATATAGTATGCATTATTTTTTATTATGAACAGAGGTGGGTAGTAATGAGTTACATTTACTTGAGTAGCTTTTTGGATAAATTGTACTTTGAAGAGTAGTTTTAATGAAAAATACTTTTTACTTTTACTTAAGTAATATTGTTCTAAAATAAGAATACGGTTGGCTGCTCTACCCACCTCTTGAATACAATATATATATATATATATATATATATATATTCCTTCCCTCCCTCCTTGCTTCTTTCCTTTCTTAAATCTGTACTTCATTCATTCCTTCTTTACTTCCATCCTTCCCCCTCTTTCCTTCTTTCCCTCCTTACTTCTTTCCATCTTCCACTCCTTCCTTCCTACCTTACTTGCTTATTTCCTTCCTTCAATCTTTCCTCCTTCCTTCCTTCTTTCCCTAGCTCCTTCTGACCTCCCTTCACTCCTCCCTCCATCCTTCAGTCCTTCCTTTCCCTTGGTGTCCTCTATAGTGGACACAATTAATTTCTGGGTCTCCGGAGGTGAATAGTAGTTTTAATGAAAAATACTTCTTACTTTTACTTGAGTAATATTGTTTTAAAACAACAATACTCTTACTTGAGTACACTTTTGGCTACTCTACCACCTCTGATTATGAATAAATATTAGTCATTACATCTACTTGCATCATTATATGATTAAGTTGATCATATATTGTTTAAAAAATATCACAGTGTATCAGTGTTGGGGTACTTAATTACATTGAACATTTAGCAGTATGAAATTGACCAAACAAAATGTTTGTAAATGTAGGTTTAATTTAAATTCATATACAAAATTAACATCCTTATTTGACATACCAAGTTAGCCTCTGGAGTTGCTGGACGAACGAGGAACTGTGTCAAGGCTCCCTGGCTTCTCCTTTGCTTCTCTGTTTTCATGTGGTTTTCACCTGCAGCATGTTGTTTAACGTCAGTTAGTCCTCCGTGACTAACTGAAAATTGTCGGCGGCAGACAGTACAATTTGCCTTGTGCACATCGTCCCTTACGCTTTCTAGCCACACGTATTCTTTTTCCCACTCAGTTCTGTAGTAACTCTTTCTTTTCGTCTTTTTCTTCGGCGGAGGAGGAGGAGAAAAGTTGTTTTTTGCATCACTTTCGGACTCTGAGGAGGTAGTTTTGTTTGTGCTTGTCGTCGGCAGCATCTTCCATGTTGGGCAGGACGAGCAGCATGGAGGTGAAACGGTTGCTAAGATACGATACGTTATAGTGATTGGCTCCTCTGCTGCATGACTATGAGTATTGACCAATGAGCTGAGCGTGCATGCTGCTGCTCCCACAGCTCAAGATAGCCCCCCCTGCTTGTGTGTGTGTGGCTCTGAGAGGTGCGCACGCAGTCCTCAAGAGAGCGAATGACTGAGAATCACCATAACGAGCGGTCATTCTTCCACCACCCCAAAATACGGGACAAGGTGCGTCCCGTATCAGTTCATTACGGGACAGGTACTTACGTTTCCAAAAACGGGACAATCCCGTATTTTACGGGACAGTTGGCAACCCTAAATACACGTAACCGGTGCGCGCACTTTGTCGCTCGCTCGAGCCACACATACACCAACACACACCCTCCCGAGCTTGAATGACACGCAGAGACCAATCGAGGGCATTAGTATGATCTGTATGAAAGTGGCAATGTCGGCAGGCCACGTCATGTAGACAGCCAGTCACCCTCTGTGAGGCAGAATCAGACCCACATTTGCGCTGCGTTGCGTTTACAATATATACGTATATTGCCGGCGGCTGAGTACCGGCATTTTACTGAGTACCGGCACCTTGCCTTATGCCTTTGGGATAGTCGATGTTGAGTGCGTAGAGCAGACCCATCAGCAGTGACACAGCTGTTGGAAAATCACTGACTGATGGAAAGATGATTTCTTCCTCGATGACCACTGCGAAACTGACAGTATCATCCCCGTCTGCCACTATGAGGATGCCCAGCATCATTCCTCTTGTCATGTCCTCCTCAGCATCTGTGGCCTAAACAAAGTGGAAAACGTGATAAAATAAACCTTTATTGATTCTGTTGTTGTGGCCACAACAGCATTAAGCATGAAACACACCAGTGGTTCCTAAACTTTGTATCTTAAGACACACTCGGGCCCAAACTAATGAAAATAGCTGACCTACAATCTCACAACACTTCACAAAAAAAAAAAAAAAAAAGAGTATGAGCTGTTGAGTACTTAAAAACCTAATTTTTTAAGGGCTTTATTAAAAAAAAAAAAAAAAAAAATCCCACCCAGTGTGAAATGAGCGGTGCTTTCGATGAGTTCATTTATACTCCTAAGCTTGGACACTGCCATCGAAGCCATGCTGGTACGGACATACACACAAAGCCACATGTTGGAGCGGTTAGCGCTCAAAAATGAAGTAAATATTTTGAGGAAAATTGGAAACAAAGAAAGGGCCTTTTACTCATGATTGGTCCCAACCCACTGTTTAGGTCCTAAAATACAGGATACGTACAAGTAAGGGTAAGAATGGGGGCCTGATCTGCACTGACGGAAAATATAAATATAAAATAAAATATACCTGAACTTTCTTGTAAAAGTTGGACGAAACCTCTTTGAGGTAGTGGGGGATCCCCATCAACACAACGGTCCTTTTCCATTGGTTGGAACACTAAAAATAATAGACAATACACAACCAATGGAACAGCTTCAGTCAGATAACATCAGAATAGAGTATTTAACAGTAAATAAATGATAAGTGTGTGTGAGTGTGAGTGAGAGCTGCAGACAAAATTGGAAAACTATCAAATTGAAGCTGATAAAGCGGTTCTTTCTCCTAATTGGATGACACCATTGACCCGTGTGAAAGTAAATTTGCTGTTTATAAAGAGCTGGAGAGACAGGGACTGAGAGAAGCCTGTTACTGAACCAACGCTATAGTAACATTTACTATAAGAACTTTTTTTAACAGAAAAACAGTGTAAAATATCACGTAAGCATACTTACATCACTATCCAGTGTTGTCAACAGCTTCTTCAGCTCCACCACACCAGGCTTGGCTTTGTAGATATCAATGAACCTCTGCAGATACTTGTCAAGACCAGCGAAGAGGCAGCCTTTCAGGTCAACAGTGGTGAGGCGAGCAAACTCTGCTTCAATCTAGTAGGCATAAAAGAAGCAAAGAACAAGCCGAGCGATTGGCTGTAAATTCAATATCACTGATATACTGTATGTATATAACTGTATAATCTTCATGACAGCAGACATTAGCCATTGTGTACAACATATCTTTCTATTCTTAATCAGCCTCCAATCTGATCTTCCTCAATCACATTTGAAATAGAGAAGTACTTTACCTGACGTTCAGAGAACAGTGCTGGCCATTTATCTTTGATGTCAGCCACAGGTGGCTCATCCTCTAAGATTTCCTTTCTCCGCAAAGAGAAGGTGCTGGTCATCATCGCTTGAATTTGCTTCCAATCAACCTTCCTCTTCTTCATTTCTGTGAGCATTGCTGTCCTTTCTTCGTCAAGGGAGTGTTTTGTTTTTCCTTCCGGGATGTCTGGCAAGAAGTTGACTTCTGATTTTCTAGCCCTCTTAAGAGTTCTTTTCCCAGATGTGCTGGATGACCGTGAGTTGAGTGAGTTGATCTTGAGCTCTGGGCATCCAGCCTCTCGGAGCTTTTGTCTGAAGTTACCCATTTTAAACTTTAAACTAAACGTCCAACAGTGCCATCCAGCGGCTGACCCTGGTTCCCTCAGATATGGATGTTTTTTGATGAGCGCTTGCGCCACCAAAGCATATTCCTCATGTTGTGGGTATGGGCTATAGGCATAAACCGCTTCTGCTATTTTTTCCAAAATGTCTGATTTCATGCATTTGGAGATATCAAGAAGGGTTCCATCCTTCTGGAAGGCTTCATTTCCTTCCCTTAACCTTAGCTCTGTATCAAACGCAAAAGTAGGGATCTGAAATGACTGAGGCAGGTGACGACTGCAGGTGGACTGGACTCGACTGTAGCTCGACTCAGGGGTTGTGGTTAAGCTTGCAGTGTCCAACGTTGAGTCTGTATGATAATAAAGTTCTTCTGTATGAACTTGGAGTTCTTCAAGAGGATGACTGTACACTTTTAAAGTCACTTTATCTTTAGGGAGATCTGACATGTTACTCAAGTTGCAAAGCTCGTTATTGAACATTGGATCTTGAAATTGTACCCTCAAAACTCCTTCCAATCCAAGCTTGTTTTTGAGGATCAAGTGCAGGTCATCAACCGTGTCGGGCATGTTCTCAATGGTGACCCTCCGAATGTCCTCTTCGGTTAGGATGACACGCAGCAACATGGTGAATCTAAAAAGAACAAAACAAATATACATTTTCTTATAAACAAGGCAAAGTAATGATCACATGTCATAGTAGAACCCCGACCTAGTAAGTAATTTAACCACATGAGGCCTATATCCCAATATTGGGAACATTCTGTGTAAATTACAGATCTACAAGCTCACTATGTCTGACATGTTGTGAGCTTGTAGATCTGCTATTTTCGGTGAAGAGATTTAGTGTAGATGGGAAAAGGACGGGGCTTCAGTCAACTAAGTATGGGGTTTTGCTGTAGGAGAGTGCAATGCAAGGCGTTGTGGCCTTGCCGTAGACCAGGGGTGTCCAAACTTTTTTTCCTGAGGCCGACTGAAAACTCATCTCTTTAGACTCCACTTCGAGCGATTGAATTACTAACAAAGCACTTATATACTAATAAAGGGCTGGCTTTTCTAAAAGCCAGTTGAGTAGCACTTGAAATGTCACTTTTGTCCCCAAGGCCTTCTGGAGCCTTTTCTAACAATGTGAGTATGAAACAATACATAATAATATTGAAATAGTAGATATAATGAACACATACAGTATATAATGTTTCTCTCTCTCTCTCTCTCTCTCTCTCTCTCAGGTCTCCATACAAAGTGCTACGTCTACATCCCATAGACCACCGTCTGGATTCCCCTGTGTCCTCCCTGGCAGCTCCATTGATTCCCTCTCTCCTTTCCTGCTGAAAGATGGTGAGTGTACTCAGGGACGAGGAGTCATTTAACCAGCCGCCAGTAGAAGTCAGGCTTTTGTTTATTTTATATCCATAAAGAAAAAGTTAATCTGCTTACAGTTCTGTTTCATATGGATGTTGAGAGGTATCCATATATCTCTTCATTTTGCTCTCAAAGTGCACCAGATTGATGCATCTAACTTCAATATTAAAAAATTTTTTTCTAAATGTTCTAAAATGTTCTAAAAATAGCACTTCTTTTTTTGGCACCCTGAGTCATTTCGTTTAAGTACAGTGAGCCTTTCTAAAAGATACAGTAAAGAGACAAACCCACCAGCATTATAGGATATATAATGATTTTGAGCCAAATACTTGTTTTTGGGCTGTATAAATAAATTGACTTGAAACAGTTACTGATTTAGAGTACCGGCACCTTTATTATTCCAATTCAAGCACTGGCTTTGTTCCAGCTCTGCCAAATCATTCCTAACTTCCAATCATTTTCTGGAAGTTGCCAGTGAAGGGTGACAATGTGTGAGGTGGTGTCAATTTGCTCCTTTTTCTTTACCTTTAAACCAGAGCGCGTGTGAAGTTCGTTACAACTTCTCACACTTCCGTCCACCGGGGATGAGCCCACTGTCTTTTGTGAACTTTCACCCTCACCCAATCACCTGGCCGAACAAGAGTCTCTTCTGGTGTCTCGTCTGGTATCTCTGTAGTTTTCCTAGCCTGTGTAGACAAAACTTGCATAATATTACTCAGAGTTCTGACATATTCATCCACTTCTATATGTCTAATATCTAAAACTGGACCACTCCCTCCTTGGAGAAGGGCTAAGCTTTGGCATACCTCTTGTTGTTATGAGACCTATTGTTAACTACATGTTATTATTTATTAACTACAACGTCACTGAATCAACATATCTGTATAATCATGACACTCCCTCCTTTGAGCATAACATGCTCAATTAATATTGCAATGATTACCCTATTATGAACAGGACATGTAAAACCCATAACGTTGCATTAAATAAATATAACTTCTCCGTACCCATAAGGTGTACAAAAATATCGTATGATGTATGGCTTTCTGATGATAAACATCTATATTCACTAAAAAATCTGCCATTAGCACAAAAAATAGTTTACTTGTTTCAATAATGTCTTTTGTCATGGTATTATGCATCATCGTTGCTGCGAAAAACAATACCCCTGGTGTCGCTAATGCGCCTCAATAATTCTAGAATCAGAGGATGGTTGATACTGCTGAACTAACATATGATAAAATAATATTTCTCCAAACTGGAGGGAAAATATGAACTATTCTCACAGAGGGTGACCTGCATGAAGGGCTGGTGCCCCTCACTCTAAATGAGATATTGCCTTACGCACTTCATTATAAATCAGTACAGTTACTCAAGAATAAATAAATAAAAATGGATTCTTGAAACTGTTGTAAAAACCCTACAACTTCTTCATCCAAGCTCTCAATCAGTGTTATGTTATTTAATCTGCGGCTCATGTCTTAAAAAAGATACTTCAGACCGATTATAAAATGGTGTTTATGAGAAATATGTAATCTGACTCCATAAATCACATAATTGTTTGATGAAAAACTACACTTCTACTAAGAATAAATGAAGTTCCGCTTTAAACACAGCCCCGGTCTTCTGACGGGGTCTATCTATGTACTGGCTGGAAAATGTTGGGCCAGTTTCTGTCGCTCCGTTACTGTTCTCCCGCTAACAGTCACTCTCTAGTTCTGCTGGGTTCTTGTTGACTTCTTCACTGGTTTGAGACAAGCGACCCTATTGGAACACCTCCCTTTGTAGCCAGACTTCACCACAGCAGAATCGAGTTTCTGTTTTCAGGTCTGGACAGCTTCACGTCAGGTGTATCGCCGCCCCTTGCATATTTTGGGTGTAAGCCCGTCTTCTTGACCTCACTAGCTGTGTGGACACAATAGTTTTCTGTGTGGGGGAACAACATCACTCGTAATTTATTTTCCTTCTCATAATTACAAAAATAGTCTGCTAAATGTTCTACTATGTCTTAATCTTCTACTACTCTGTGGATGCTTTATGTGTAAATGCAATATTCTACTCACTATCTTTTAAATAAAATTCAACCTCTCCCTCATGTGGTGACATATGTGACTCTATGTAGCTGGATTTCAAAATACCCTTGTGCTGAAGATGCATCACCTGGCGGTCTGGCCCTCTGATCTTCCTCATTGTTCTGGTTGCTACCAGGCTGTCAGTGGCATTTGGTTCATGTTTGGCACACCTGTTCGTCTTTGACATCCCTGGGACCCCCTGCTTCTGTCGTCATCATGGAAACCTCCCCTGGGGTAAATGCATGGAGGGCCGTTATTTGGTGTATTGTTCTGCAGACTCTCTCTGGACCAATGTCCCATTTGGCAGCAATGGTAACATCTCTCAAACCGGAAACCTCTTCCTCCTTTTTGTCGGTTCTGCATCTGAATCTCTGGCACTACTCGAGGTTGAACTGTTTGAGGTGTCTGCCCTGCCTTCTCTGGTTCTTTGGCCATCTTTGATGTAGCTGTCATTTGCCTTGACGCTTTCTTTTTTTTATTAGCTTCGGTATCTTTCTCAGCTATTTGTATCTTCAAGAGTCTCAGTTGTAATGCTACCATTTCTGTCTTTTGTGTTTCTCTTTGTCGTCGTCTTTGTTCTGTGATTTCTTCTAATCGTATGTTCTCTTCCATCAGGTGTTTTGATTTACTGGTTAGCATTCTTACTTCATACTCCAATTCTTTGAGATGTTTGTCCGTGGAGACTCTATTCAACTGCAAGACTTCTCCTATAAAACCAACATTCAGGGAGGGAGGAGGGACTTCGGCCAAGCTTAGATACAGCTTCGGAGTTTGGATAACTGGAGCCTCTTTGTTTTTTTCTGCTATGTCTTCCCTCACTGCCAGGTCTGCTACTTGGACCACATTTATGCAGTCTTCCAATATGCTGGCATATTCTAGGTGGAGTATCGGACTTGTAACTCTTATAAATCTTTCTTCAGCTTCCCTCCATGGTTAGCTGTTGTAGGCATTTTTCATGCTCATAGTCGAGTACTGTTCTTCTATGGGCTTTTGTTGGTCCAGGTTGATCATCTGCTGGAATCAGTCCACTTGTTTCCAACAGTTTCTCTATTTGGTTCCATCTCTTCTGTCTTTTACTTGGAAAGGTCAAAGCATCTGATCTGATTTTTACCCTTTCCTTGATATCTGCAGTTAAGCCTGGCTCTGCTTCTGGTCTCAACTTAGTTTCTTTCGGTGACATGCTCTCTTCCTATTCGAATGAAGTTATGAAGTTATCAAAGATCGAAGTACTAATCTTCCGATTAGCACCTTCGTTCCTGATAAATAATATCCTATGTCATCCGAACTTAACTTTAAATCTGGGTTTGTTTGTTTTTTAGTTGCTCAAGGTTTTTTTTTTGGTTTTTTAAATATTTTTTTAAGTTATAGAATTATAATTTGTTGTAATATTTTTGTAAAATATTAATAAAGTAAATTAAAATCTAAACATTATGCAAATTTTTAAATATGAAATGTTAAAAATAAAAATTGTACAGTGTATGGTTTTGACTTTGGAAATTATAAATCTGGTGAAAATCTACTGTGTACAGTACATACCGAAGTGCAAGGGTGTAACTTTGGTTTGAGAAGTGGGGGACACACAAAACGGGGTCCTCCGCAATGAAAAATGTTCTCAATTTAATTCCATTTCCTGCCTTTCTATAAATATATTAGGGACTATAGTGTTAACAAATCCAAGACAAATGTGTAGTGTATATAATGAGTGTGCACACTTATCTAGTATCCTATCCATGTGAACCTGTTTTATTTGTGATGACCTCACATCCTCTGGGGTCCGGGGGAATGCACCCCGGGAAGATTTTTTTCTTAAAATGGAAGTTTAATGCATCAATCTGGTGCATTTTGAGGGCAACATTAAGAGATTTATGGATAAAGCTCTCAACACTCATATGAAACAGAACTGTATCTATTTCAATAAACAAAAAAACATTAGAATATGCTCAGAACCAATACCAAATATTTGATAAACTCCTCTCTCCTATCTTTATCTTACCTAGTCTGCATTCTTTCTTTTTATTTATGCATATTTGACTAATCACTCCCCTTTCAAACCCCACATTGGAAGGATTTCATAACTTATTTTATATACAACTAATATTACATAGATGGAAATATTTGTTTACATAGATGACCAAACCATTTGAGACCCACTGAGATAACTTAGGCTAAAGTTTCAATCTAATCACTCAGAGTCCTTTACCTCGCTGAGCTGAGGTTATCTCTCTCAGTCCGACAGGAGAGGACTCTCCCTCTCCTTATTGTTGAAACAGCTTCTAATCTCTGTTAGCTCCGAGCTAGCACAAGATGCTAACAACAACCCTTGTAACTCTCTCAGTCTCTATCTCTGTCTCTCTTTATCTTTGTCTCTCTCTGTCTCTCTCTCTTTCTCTCACTCTCTCTCAGTCTCTCAAAGTCTGACAGGAAAGAGCTCTCCCTCTCCTTATTGTTGAAACAGCTACTAATCATCGTTAGCTCCGAGCTAGCACCAAATGCTAACAACAACCCCCGTAAATCTCTGTTTGTCTCTCTCTCTTTCTATCTCTCTCTCACAAGATGCGCTTCGACATGTCCCCCCTGTCCCCAGTGGAAATTAAACCCATGCCGAAGTGTATGGAATTATGTAAATGTCATAACTTGTGTTAGCTTTTTGAATATTCTCTAGTCTTATTTGAAAGAGTATTATTTAAAGTTTCTTATGTTATAATTAAAAAACACTTGCAATTTTATTTTGGCGATCAAGCATGTGTTTATTTATAACATTTAAAATTAAACTTCAAAATGCTATTGAATTTTTCCTAAGAGGTGTTTCCTCTATCTGTGTAATAATGTTGTACTACCAGCAGAGTGCGCTGTTGTAATTTACAGTTCAATCCACTAGGGACAACTGTTGCAAAACTGACCTCAATTCAACAAGAAAAAGTGTATTTTCCTTCTTAAAAATGGGAAGAAAATTACACTGTGGTAAAACAACACAGAACATAATCGCCAAAACACATTTGCAAACAGGAATATTTTTTTTTAAAACGTCAATACACACTAGCAAGCAAAATTCCAAAATCAGATTGGGTTTTCATAAAACTAACTGAGTACTTTCAATTAGCATTTCACGAAATGGCGACTCCCATGTGGTTCATTGTGAACATGAGGGCAAGACAAGATGGCAACTGATTTTCCAACCTTTAACCTGAAGAACAAAGATATTCAAAACACACCTCGTGGCTCTCACAGCGGAGTTGAAATAATGGTGGGGTGATCTTTAGTCTAGAAAATTCAACACACAACACTGTAGTTTTAAAATAACATTTCTATTTAGTTTACAATGATAAATGGGCCTCATACCCTTACGTCATAGCCCTCAACCCATGTACGTACATTTTTTTACTTTAAGAGCCAGTATGGTTATCTCTTCTGTTTAAACCGGCTATTATGGGACAAAATGGGACGCTATCCAAACACAATCAGAAGAATATCGTCTATCTGACACACGAATGTTGCTTTTTCTCGTCGTAATCCACACGCAATGTCTTGTTGAAAACAGAAAAATGTAACCACTGAAAGCTTCAAACTACTCAGGCCTTTTCCTCGAAAAATGACTTTTTTAAAACAGCCTCACACTGTTGTTAACAGAAACACTCACTCCAATAACCTCAGCTTCCAAATGTGGCTGTGTCTTTGCTTCAAGAAGTCCCAACTGCTTAATGGCTTAAAACCCTTCACGTTAACTTAAAACGTAACAAGAGACACCTATTGAAGTGATTGGCCTCTAGCCGACATGTAATAACAGACAAACGAATAGCATGCAGGGTTAAATGTAAGAAAAAAAGAAAATGAACTCACCCAAAGCAACGCCACCGAGAATACCAATGTTTATCAATTTAGGCTTGTTTTAACTTTAATTTAGGCAGTCTTTCTCAGGAGTCCAATTTACCAGACAGACACACACTCCTATGGTTCACTATGTAATCTATAGAAGATTTTGAATAAACAGGTACTTCTTTACCTTTCTGTATGGGCCCGAGTGTATGTCTGCCAGCATCGTTCAAGCTCCTTTGAAAACTACAACTGCTCTCCCGGTGGAACGAGATCACGTCAGGGTCACCAATTGTTAACTATGTTCGTTATTCTCGCGTCCAGGAGAGAAGCTTTAAAAATGAGACTAAATGGAGTCTCTGAGAAGGTTCAAATGGGATACTTTAATAAAAAAAAGGCGCGGTAGTGTTACAAGCAGAATATTTTTCAGGTGAGGAGAGAAAAGCTGCAGCTCCCTCTCGCAATGGCGGCCGTGAAGAAGAGACACACAAGTCTTCGTACTTCCCGCTTCCTGGCTGTTCGCTCCTCCTCTCTGGGAGCTGTAGTGACGTAGGGGACTCCTCCCTCGTTATTCTGAGTCCGATCCGATATTGCGTTATACGGAGGATTCCGACATTTTACATTCATTGCTTACTTCCACATGCCTCTTCTCCTCATATTCTCTTTCATCACTTTTCATTTAACACATTCTAAACGCTGTAATTCATACTTTAAAAATACTGGAAATACTTCACGGCATTTTGGTTTCCGGTGGAGTTCCGGATGTTTTCACATGCTACCCACGTCTGTAAACAATAATGTATTCAAATAAACTGTACCTTCATTTAATATTCAGCATGGTAGCATCTCGACATCTATAGTTATAGTGTTAAATCAGTAGGTTTCGGTTTGCACCACTCCATGTCATTTCGCTACTAAATTAATTCACCTCTTTAGGAAATCGTATATTAGTCACATGCTAAATGCTAACCGGAGATGAAGGATTTTCAGAATAAAAGCTTAACTGGTTGTGCAAGAGAATTTCTGTTTTTTTCAGTATAAAACAGTGTTTAAACTGACGGTATGTTTAAGGTACATTATACCATCAAAACATTGATTTTAATTTCTAACAGTATGGCGCGAGCGAGAGAGAGAGAGAACGGGCCCACCTTAGGCCTACGTGTATTTATGTTGTTAGCATCTGGTGCTAGCAAGCTGCGGTAACGGATATAAGGTGCTGTTTCAATGAAAACAGAGGAGCGACATTTTGCCGACAACTGCGCCAAGCACTTGACTTAATGCAGGTAGCCAGACAGTGGGACATTGTCAGTGCTTGAATTGGAATACAAAAGGTGCCAGTACTCTAAATCAGCAACAAGTATTTGGCACAAAGTCATAGTATATCCTATAATGCTGGTGGGTTTGTCTCTTTACTGTATATTTTAGAAAGGCTCACTGTACTTAAACAAAATGACTCAGGGTGCATCTGAGATTAGAGGGGGTGCAGTGGTAAAGTGCTATTTTTATAAGTGGGGAGTGGACCTGACACCCTCTAGTCTAGGGTGGTCCGGGGGCATGCTCCCCCGGGAACATTTTTTTTTAAATATTGAAGTTAGATGCATCAATCTGGTGCAATTTGAGAGAAAAATGAAGAGATATATGGATACCTCTCAACATCCATAATGAAACAACTGTCAACAGATTTACTTTTTCTTTATGGATATAAAAGAAAGTAAAGCTTGACTCCTACTGGCTGGTTAAATGACTCCTCGTCCCTGAGGCCACTACCAGTTTTTTGTGCCATTTTGCTGGATTTATTTGTCAATAGCTTTGCTGCACAAAGTGATGGCCCTCTAGTTTAAATCTACTACCCAAAAAGAAACATATGGAGATGGGTTACTATTTAAAAAAAATAGCAAATCTATTTGGGAACAGTGGGGCCGGGCCTCAAATCCTATAGGGGGGGTCCGGGGGCATGCTCCCCCGGTAAGATTTTTTTTTAAATGTTGGACTTAAATGCATCAATCTGGTGGACTTTGAGGGGGAAATAAAGAGACTACACCCATATGAAACAAAAATGTATACATTTAAATAATCATAAAATCATAAGTACATGGCCATAACCAATAACATACAATATCCAATATGAAAAAACATTGAAACTTGTTTATTTATTTGTTTTTGGTTCATTTATAGTTGTGAGTGTGTCTGGGCTCCTGAATCGGCCTCTCCTGTCTCCCTCCTCTCCCCCCTGCTCCTCTTTGAGGCAACAGCAAAGACTAGTTTGAGCTCTCAACAAGTTTATCTTACCTTTTTTCACCTAGTTAACATTTTGTTTGTATTATTCATGCATATTTTACTAATCACTACCCCCTCAAATGGAAATATGTGTTTACATAAATGGTGACCGAACCGTTTGAGACCCACTGAGATAACTTAAACTACGTTAACTATCTAAAGACTCAGAGAGTAATTTACCTCACCAGAGCTGAAGTTATCACCCTCTCAGTCTGTCAGCAAAGGACTCTCCCTCCACCTTGTTGTTGAAACAGCTCCTGATATCCGTTAGCGCAGCTAGCTAGCACCAGATGCTAACAACAATACACGTAGGGTTGCCAACTCCCAGAGTTTCAAATAAGGGACACATCTTGGCAGCGCGGCAAAACCCCCCATTTTTGGGTTAAACCCCTCAATTCCAGTCTAAATTTTGTGTCAAACACCCAAAGTGTGAGGTTATAGTTAGGTTATAGACATGAGACATGAGAAACAGATTATCGTTCAATCATTTATTTTTTCAAATGTGCAAAACAGTTGTCTTTAAATAACTAAATAAATCAGTGCAAAACACACCTTCTGAACAAAAACATAAATATACACCTTCTGAACAAAACACATAAATATAAACCTTCTGAACAAAAAACTGTGTGTTTGAGATGTAGTGCAAACATATTTGGCCTCTTTGAAAGAAAAAATAGATTAGTGCAAAACACACCTTCTGAATAAAAAACATAAATATACACCTTCTGAACAAAAAACAGTGTGTTTGAGATGTAGTGCAAACATATTTGGCCTCTTTGAAAGAAAAAAGTAGATTAGTGCAAAATCGTAAACTAAAGAAAAACACACCACCTGTGTGTGTGTGTGTGTGTGTGTGTGTGTGTGTGTGTGTGTGTGTGTGTGTGTGTGTGTGTGTGTGTGTGTGTGTGTGTGTGTGTGTGTGTGTGTGTGTGTGTGTGTGTGTGTGTGTGTGTGTGTGCACATTAAAGCAGAAAAAAAATACTATTGGCAAACCCCAAAACTGCCTATGGAACAACCAGAGACGATGTCACACAACCCTATTTCTTCCACTTGTATTTTTGTTGGCCTTTTGCAGCAGCAAGGAGTTGTCTATCCACCAGAGATGCAGTGTAAAACTCTGAGCAAGACTCTTCATAATTGAGAGTGACAATCAGCTCACTCTTAATTAGTTCAACAGAGCATCTGTTCCGCACATCTGACCATTTATTTTTCATCAAAGAAAAGACCCTCTCCACGTACCCAGTAGAGGAAGGGATGCTGAGGACAAAGGACACCACAGCCAGAATGTTTGGAAGGTCAGCTGCCCGGCCCCTGAGAACTGCTACCCACCTCTCAGCTGTTCCCTTCAGCTCCCAATCATCCTTTGACTTTGTGAGGTGATCGAGGAGGCTGTTTGCCGTAACACACTCATCAAAGAGCTCATCCATGGAGAGGTTGAGCCTGCGAATAGAGATGAAACTGGAATTCAGTTCAGTAGCATTATTAAAAACTACTGAGACACTTGTTGAATTCATTTGATAAAATGTTATATTAAAAACAACACATAAAAGCCCCGTGCATTTGTTTGCATTTAAATAAGACATGATTTGTATGATGAGAAGTATTTATGTATAATTTTGTTTTTTATTAATACAAGACAAAAGTGGTGTGCATAATATGCCAGTATAAAGGGAATAAGTACAAAGTGGTACAGTGTGTGAGTTACATACCTGGCAACTAGGTGTAGCTTCTCAATGATCTTTTCCATGTCTTCATATGAGATGTTCCCAGATGTCAGACAGAGTGGCTGCAGGTAAAAGAGCCAGTTTTCCTGAGAGAATGTGAACCACTTCTGCAGATAAGTGATGGCAGTGTTTAAGAAGGCTGTAAACTCTTCCCTGGCAAGGTTAGCTTCAGATGGAATGAGACGCCGAAGCTTTTGTTTGGTGAGGTAGCCATAGAACTGATCATCTCTTCTCTTGATTAGTTTTCTCAGAAAAGAGTCCATGATGGCATATAGGTCAGCAGATGTGGTGGCATCCCTCTCCAGTTTTTTGACCGACTCTTCAAAAAGCATCAGGACATTGTTGCAGAAGAGGAGATACACCTCTGCAAGATCAGCCTCCTCTTCAACCCCAGCTGCATCTTCAGGCAACCTCAGCAACTCTCGCAGCCGCCTTGGACATTCATCACCGAGGCTGATGAAATATGACTTCAGCGCAGTCCAGTTCTCCAACAAGCGGCTGATTGCAGGGTTGAGTGACAGCCATCTGGTCACCACATGGCGCAGAATGTCATGGAACTTTACATCCAGAAACTCACAGAACTCCTTCAGGGTCTCTCTCCTTTTGGCAGAGATGGAAAAGTGACCGTACACCTTCAGGACAATATTTTCCACATCAATTGACAGCTTATCCAAGGCATGTTTCACGGTGTTATGGACCACATGTGCATGGCAGTTGCCACGGAGGATCTCGCTGTTGGACTCCTTCAATTTTGTGAAGACAGAGTTATGGATGCCATAATTGACATTTGCATTGTCTGCACTGAATGCAGACACATGATCCAAAGTTAGACCCATTTTGTCCAGAGAACTTTGGATTGAACTGGCTATCCCTGCAGCAGACTCATCTGCATTTTCAACAAAGTCGATCAGCCTTTTAACAATGCCCTTCTCTGGAGTGAAAAACTGCACAGCCAAGGGAAACATCTTACGATTGCCTCTATTTGAGGCATCAGTTTGTAGAGAAAACTGGAGCGGCTTCACTTCACTCTTCAAATGGCTGAGTACCTCTTCAACTGCCTTTGGTGCCAGGACATCAGTGACCACTGCCTCAGCTTTTGTCTTCCCACACGACATCTTTTTTGCGATTGAGGAGTCACTTAGTGTTTGCAGGGTCAATTTGAATGCACAATCAGATGAGTTATAGCTCAAATTATGTTTGACCGTGTGATAAACATGGGCTACCTCAGCAGCAGTTACCTGTAAAAGAAAAAGAAAATATCACTATACATATAATCATTGTAATATAATATTATATATAATATCAAATACTACCTGATATGTATTACACATGTATATACTAGCTGTTTGACTGTGTATAGGTTGTATATAGTATGCATTATTTTTTATTATGAACAGAGGTGGGTAGTAATGAGTTACATTTACTTGAGTAGCTTTTTGGATAAATTGTACTTTGAAGAGTAGTTTTAATGAAAAATACTTTTTACTTTTACTTAAGTAATATTGTTCTAAAATAAGAATACGGTTGGCTGCTCTACCCACCTCTTGAATACAATATATATATATATATATATATATATATATTCCTTCCCTCCCTCCTTGCTTCTTTCCTTTCTTAAATCTGTACTTCATTCATTCCTTCTTTACTTCCATCCTTCCCCCTCTTTCCTTCTTTCCCTCCTTACTTCTTTCCATCTTCCACTCCTTCCTTCCTACCTTACTTGCTTATTTCCTTCCTTCAATCTTTCCTCCTTCCTTCCTTCTTTCCCTAGCTCCTTCTGACCTCCCTTCACTCCTCCCTCCATCCTTCAGTCCTTCCTTTCCCTTGGTGTCCTCTATAGTGGACACAATTAATTTCTGGGTCTCCGGAGGTGAATAGTAGTTTTAATGAAAAATACTTCTTACTTTTACTTGAGTAATATTGTTTTAAAACAACAATACTCTTACTTGAGTACACTTTTGGCTACTCTACCACCTCTGATTATGAATAAATATTAGTCATTACATCTACTTGCATCATTATATGATTAAGTTGATCATATATTGTTTAAAAAATATCACAGTGTATCAGTGTTGGGGTACTTAATTACATTGAACATTTAGCAGTATGAAATTGACCAAACAAAATGTTTGTAAATGTAGGTTTAATTTAAATTCATATACAAAATTAACATCCTTATTTGACATACCAAGTTAGCCTCTGGAGTTGCTGGACGAACGAGGAACTGTGTCAAGGCTCCCTGGCTTCTCCTTTGCTTCTCTGTTTTCATGTGGTTTTCACCTGCAGCATGTTGTTTAACGTCAGTTAGTCCTCCGTGACTAACTGAAAATTGTCGGCGGCAGACAGTACAATTTGCCTTGTGCACATCGTCCCTTACGCTTTCTAGCCACACGTATTCTTTTTCCCACTCAGTTCTGTAGTAACTCTTTCTTTTCGTCTTTTTCTTCGGCGGAGGAGGAGGAGAAAAGTTGTTTTTTGCATCACTTTCGGACTCTGAGGAGGTAGTTTTGTTTGTGCTTGTCGTCGGCAGCATCTTCCATGTTGGGCAGGACGAGCAGCATGGAGGTGAAACGGTTGCTAAGATACGATACGTTATAGTGATTGGCTCCTCTGCTGCATGACTATGAGTATTGACCAATGAGCTGAGCGTGCATGCTGCTGCTCCCACAGCTCAAGATAGCCCCCCCTGCTTGTGTGTGTGTGGCTCTGAGAGGTGCGCACGCAGTCCTCAAGAGAGCGAATGACTGAGAATCACCATAACGAGCGGTCATTCTTCCACCACCCCAAAATACGGGACAAGGTGCGTCCCGTATCAGTTCATTACGGGACAGGTACTTACGTTTCCAAAAACGGGACAATCCCGTATTTTACGGGACAGTTGGCAACCCTAAATACACGTAACCGGTGCGCGCACTTTGTCGCTCGCTCGAGCCACACATACACCAACACACACCCTCCCGAGCTTGAATGACACGCAGAGACCAATCGAGGGCATTAGTATGATCTGTATGAAAGTGGCAATGTCGGCAGGCCACGTCATGTAGACAGCCAGTCACCCTCTGTGAGGCAGAATCAGACCCACATTTGCGCTGCGTTGCGTTTACAATATATACGTATATTGCCGGCGGCTGAGTACCGGCATTTTACTGAGTACCGGCACCTTGCCGGTACTCAGTAAGAAGTGCCGGTACCACATGGGTAAAAATCAGAAGTGCCGGTACTGCCTACCGGTGAGTACCGGCCCAATTCAAGCACTGGACATTGTACGAAAAGTCAGCACACTCAGCACGGATAGTGCGCGCAACATGATTGCAGCGTCCAGGCAGCTCCTGTTCGAGCATATGCCTTGAGTTGCACATAGCTCCAACGATCCATCACACACACACACACACACACACACACACACACACACACACACACACACACACACACACACACACACACACACACACACACACACACACACACACACACACACACATGCATAAAGCATATTTGTCCACTCATATGTTGATAAGAGTATTAAAAACTTGAAAAATATTCCTCAAAGGTACATTTAGAACAGACAACAAATGTGCGATTAATTTGCGATTAATCTAAATGTTAATTAAATCACTTTTTTATGTTTCTGGCTATGATCAATGGTTTAATTCTGGCCATTTTGCGTTATCCTTTGAAGCCACTCCGTTTCTGACATTTAAGTGATGCACTGTCAGAGAGTTGACTTTGACTCAAGGTCACGGTACATGTTATACGTGCGACAGCTTTATGATGATGGTTATGTATGAGCAAAGATTAAACATGACGGTCGCATCTTAACAAATATTGGACGCTGTGAGGGTAACAGATGTTAATGGGGGTTCAGTAATTAAATGCTAATAGGTGTCAGGTCTCTCTGCAGAGACTGTGGCCGAGGGAGTGCCTGCTTATGATTAATCACCCCATACATGTCAGGGTACACCATGTACAGACAGAGGGGGAAGGGTGGATCCTGTTATTAAACTCAGCTGTGGTACCGATATTTTCAAGCAGAGTACAACAATCAATCATATCTCTCAAACAGTGGGTTTATAATAAAAAAAGAGGAGGCTTTAGCATTATCTTATGAAAACTAGATTTAAATGAAAATCTTTACATGCTTCTGAATTGCTGGTTTATCTAGGAAACATAAGTTTCCTAGTTAGCATTCTTTCTTTATATTTATGCATATTTTACTCATCACTCCCCTTTTGAACTGTTTTTTTTTTACTGTCCTATAGTGCACACTGGAATGATTTCTTATTTTATTTTTTACAACTATAGTAAGGGCATTTTATCAGATATTTGACCGATCTGCAAACTAAATCCTTACCAATCAATTTATTCACTAATGTCTTTGTAAAGGTGTGTAGTAAGATGTATTAAAAAGTTGAAGTTCAAATCCTGTATGTTTTTTCGTAACAACTGCTCAAAGTTGAGGTACCGAATACCGATTTTTGAAAAATCTAAAATGTTCAGTTTGGCCTTGGGTAACTTGTGAGGGGTCAAACTAGGGGTTTTTCATGATTCTGAGTTGATTGCAATCATTTATTTTTCACTAAAATCATTCCTTTTTGGAAAAATGGCCACGCCCACCTTTCCCGCTCAAAAGGATCTTTTGTGTTTAACGTTACTGTGAAGCAGATATTCTATTTTCCTTTGCAATAATATCTATTACAATGTTAATCATCTACTGTACATGAGATTGTCTTTAATGTCACAAAATAATGATATTATGACTGAATAATACAATGTTTATTCTACTTTGTAGGACATATTAGTCTAGAAGTATGGATTAAGACTCGACTCCACCTTTGCGAAATTGTTTCATCTGTGAAAGCCCGGAGTCACCAGCTCAGAGGCTGATACAGCCAACTCCCAAAGGCTACCCTACTTTTTTGGAACAAGCACAAGTAGTTGAAAATGCTAAGATTTTGGAGCGTTTGAAGGAGGCTCAGAACATAGGAAGACTCAGGTACCACAAAAAGTGTAAAGATTATTTATACAACAGGTTTCTTGAAGTCACCAAGAACTCAGGCCAAACAATAAAGGCAGAGAAAGAGGCAGCTAAGAAGAAGAGAAGACGCACTTGCTCTGACTTCAGTGCAGCTTCTGCATGCAGTTCTACAAGTTCACGGTCCGTTCAGCTTCTGTACAAGAATGTATGCATTCTTTGCAACCAACCTGCACAGATCTACAAAACTCGTCCAGAGGAAGCTAGAAAGAGATACAGAGTGCCAAATAATTTGACTGCAGATAGACTGAAGGCAAGCTTGCAGAAGACAGCACAGAGTCGCGGGGATGACTGGGGCACTGAAGTTGTTGGACGTCTGGAAGGGATCAATGACCTTGTGGCAGAAGAAACCCTGTACCATTTGTGCTGCAAAACTCTTTTTGAGACAGGTGGCCATTACTCCAAGACTGAAGATAGAGGACAAAGGAAGAGAGGACAAAAGAAAATTGATGAGGAACGAGAGGCTGTTTTTGTTGAATTCTGTGATTGGTTAAACTCAGAACTCGAGCATGGGGTGATGACTCTTGACCAAGTCCACAAAAAGCTACAGCAGTTTGATCCGTCACCAGATAAGAGCCTCTCTTATTCAAAATATTGGCTAAAGAAGAAACTCCAAGATAAATTCCATGACACCTTGTATTTCACATCACAAGAGAGAAGAGCAGATGTGCTCTGCCTCAAAGATGACACAGACAAAATTCTGCGAGAGCATTATGCTAATCTTGAGCATGGAGATGGGAAGACTCAGATCATAAAGACTGCACTAAAGTTTGTATGCAACGAGATCGCCATGTTCGATCTAGACCCAAAGTCATACCCCACAGCACACAGTATGACTAACATCCAGAGTCAGCTGGCTCTTGTTCCTGAGAGTCTTCAGATGTTCCTGAGGCCAATAGTGAAGACCGACGAAAGAGTAGCCATTTGGGGGCAGAACTTCATAAAGGCCTCTCGGCCTCGATCAGGAGTTTTGCCATACCAGATGGGGCTTGCCATACAACTTGATCATAGATTTGGGTCAAAGTGGATGCTGAACAAGTTACACCAGCTTCGATACACAGAGTCATATTCCGAGACACAAAACTTCAAATACTGCTTCCTTAATGGCAGGAATGGAGATGGCATCCAAGATACTTCTGATACTCTTTATGCGATTGTGGAAGAAACTTATGAGCATATCGATGATGAGGTTGCGGTTGACTCTGCACTTGAGGATCTATCATTTATGACAGCCAGTGGAAGTGAAACTAGCCATGACAATCAGGTGGTCATGGAGGCCATGGAGGTTGGGGAAACAACCAATGTATTCACTCAGTTTGTCGGAGACAATATAGATTTAAACATTGTCTCTATTCAGGGAAACACTCCTTTCCATTCAGTGGGTTGGATCAAAGTTACTTCTCCGGCACCATCTTTGCCAGATCCCCAGACGACAGCAGCTGTCCACAGAGTGAAGTTGAAGGCACTTGACAAAGCTAAGATCCTCAGAGGAGCTGAAGTGAAGATTCTTCCATTCACCAACAGAAAAAGGACAGGGATAAACACCATCACATTTCTTCCCATTACCGAGCTTGCCTCTTCTGTGACACAAGACCAGCTACTCCTCACTCCGGGCGATACACTCTGGGCAGCAGGGTGGGTGATCAAAGCCCAGGATCCTGAGTTCCCACACTCCAACTGGAATGGCTGGATGAAGAGTATCCATGCAGATTATGTCAAGCAGCGCACACAGATCAACTTCCTCCCAATCATTGAAGGTGACCCTAATGACCTCAACACCATCTTCACCACTCTCAAAGAGTGCACAAGGCTCTCTGCAGACAGAGTCACTATAGTGACATTCGATCTTCCGATATGGCTGAAGGCTGTGGACATCATAAAACAGACAAGTCTACCTATCATTCCGAGGTTGGGTGGATTTCACCTGCTGAAGTCCAACCTTGGATCCATTGGAAACATCATGGAGGATTCTGGACTACTGGAGCTGATCCAGCTGATCTATCCAGGGAGTACACTGTAAGACCCAACTTGTTGTTTCAACTTAAATATTTGCGTATCCATGCTGCGAAATAATTTTACGTCAAGACAACAAAGACAATTGAGTTAACTCAAATAAATATTGCTATTGGACTCAACTCCAACTTTAGTTTGTCTAACTTGATAGCTTTAGTTGATATAACTTGATAACTTTAGTTAATTTAACTTCAGCACTTGATACCTTTAGTTGATATAACTTGATAACTTAAGTTGATATAACTTCACTAATTGATAGCTTTAGTTGATATAACTTGATAACTTCAGTTGATATAACTTGATACCTTTAGTTGATATAACTTGATAACTTCAGTTGATATAACTTGATACCTTTAGTTGATATAACTTAACCTTAAGTCAATACTATTTTAGTTTTTGGTTGATTTAACTGCAATGCTAATGAGTTTATCTGCTTAAATGTAATGCAGTTTTCACCCCAGACATCTAATACAATTTAACAACAAATACTGCCCAATATGTTTCTTGTTTTATTGAAGATACAACTTTATGAACCAAAAACACTGAGATCCAACTCAAGCATCTTTAATAAAAACAGATGAGTCTCAATAAAAACAATTTTGGGAACAAGAATAATGCATCAGAAGACAATCATCCAACAATCCAACCATCCAACGATCCAATCCAACAAAAGTAAAAATAAATCTCCATGAATTCAAGGCTTCATGGGGTGTGTAACTGATAGAAAATAAGTCCCTTTTTTGGGTGAACTACTCCTTTAAGACAGTACCAACACATGATGTCATCAAAATGGAACATTTGTACCAGAAAGCTTTTTTTAATAGCCTTGCCTTGTTCTTTCTTACCATCTCACTGTGGGCAGTTAATCATACTACCATAATACTTGATGTGTTATCTATTATTTAATGCATCCTATTTAGGCAATCATCAATACTCAAATATATTTTGCATTGCAAGTTATAGAAATTTAAGTCGACATTTAAGTTTTCATTTTGATGACATCTTAAACAAACGTGTTGGCATTCAACAATGTGCAGCCAGTTACAAATAGAGCAATTAACTGAAGAATAAAAAAAATGCATCAAAACATGTGCAATTCTAAATAATGCATCGCAAATAAGATTAAGTAAACACTGAAGTTTCACACAGTGTGGATAAAACCTCAGTGCAACAAATCCACACTGTGTGTGTTACTGTCCCCCAAATAAATACACACTGTGTGTGTTACTGTCCCCCCCAAATAAATACACACCGTGTGTGTTACTGTGTCCCCCAAATAAATCCACACCATGTGTTATGTGTCCCAAATACACTGTGTGTTACTGTGTTCCAAATACACTGTGTCGCTATACCCAAAATCCACAGTGTAAATATCCCAACAAATCCACAGTGTGTGCCCTTCCAAAGTGGCATGTAAACCTGCACAAGTCATTAAATTGTCAAATGCAGTACACAATCTACAGGATGTCTAACCAAAATAACAAAATATAGAGTCCATTTCTCATACCAAGTTCACATTTTGTTTGTTCAGTTGAACTTGCATTTTCTACTTGAGTATCAATATTTACACTCTGCCTTAAGCTTACACGGGCTTCCTCAAGAGTCTGTATCTCAAGCCATGTAACAATACACAATATTGCTGTGTGCAGTTCTCCAACAATCAAACTTAAATGGGAGTCCATTTCTCAGTCCATGACTCCTCCAATGTCCATCAAGTTCAGGGTCAATGCTTAAACTCCGCTTTAAGCTTACATGGTCTTCCTCAAGAGTTTGTTTCTCAAGCCATGAACCAAAGCAGTGCAATGGCCTCCACCAATGTCCATGAGCACCTTCTGAATGACTTCAAATGTGTACCTTATGCCTTTGGGATAGTCGATGTTGAGTGCGTAGAGCAGACCCATCAGCAGTGACACAGCTGTTGGAAAATCACTGACTGATGGAAAGATGATTTCTTCCTCGATGACCACTGCGAAACTGACAGTATCATCCCCGTCTGCCACTATGAGGATGCCCAGCATCATTCCTCTTGTCATGTCCTCCTCAGCATCTGTGGCCTAAACAAAGTGGAAAACGTGATAAAATAAACCTTTATTGATTCTGTTGTTGTGGCCACAACAGCATTAAGCATGAAACACACCAGTGGTTCCTAAACTTTGTATCTTAAGACACACTCGGGCCCAAACTAATGAAAATAGCTGACCTACAATCTCACAACACTTCACAAAAAAAAAAAAAAAAAAGAGTATGAGCTGTTGAGTACTTAAAAACCTAATTTTTTAAGGGCTTTATTAAAAAAAAAAAAAAAAAAAATCCCACCCAGTGTGAAATGAGCGGTGCTTTCGATGAGTTCATTTATACTCCTAAGCTTGGACACTGCCATCGAAGCCATGCTGGTACGGACATACACACAAAGCCACATGTTGGAGCGGTTAGCGCTCAAAAATGAAGTAAATATTTTGAGGAAAATTGGAAACAAAGAAAGGGCCTTTTACTCATGATTGGTCCCAACCCACTGTTTAGGTCCTAAAATACAGGATACGTACAAGTAAGGGTAAGAATGGGGGCCTGATCTGCACTGACGGAAAATATAAATATAAAATAAAATATACCTGAACTTTCTTGTAAAAGTTGGACGAAACCTCTTTGAGGTAGTGGGGGATCCCCATCAACACAACGGTCCTTTTCCATTGGTTGGAACACTAAAAATAATAGACAATACACAACCAATGGAACAGCTTCAGTCAGATAACATCAGAATAGAGTATTTAACAGTAAATAAATGATAAGTGTGTGTGAGTGTGAGTGAGAGCTGCAGACAAAATTGGAAAACTATCAAATTGAAGCTGATAAAGCGGTTCTTTCTCCTAATTGGATGACACCATTGACCCGTGTGAAAGTAAATTTGCTGTTTATAAAGAGCTGGAGAGACAGGGACTGAGAGAAGCCTGTTACTGAACCAACGCTATAGTAACATTTACTATAAGAACTTTTTTTAACAGAAAAACAGTGTAAAATATCACGTAAGCATACTTACATCACTATCCAGTGTTGTCAACAGCTTCTTCAGCTCCACCACACCAGGCTTGGCTTTGTAGATATCAATGAACCTCTGCAGATACTTGTCAAGACCAGCGAAGAGGCAGCCTTTCAGGTCAACAGTGGTGAGGCGAGCAAACTCTGCTTCAATCTAGTAGGCATAAAAGAAGCAAAGAACAAGCCGAGCGATTGGCTGTAAATTCAATATCACTGATATACTGTATGTATATAACTGTATAATCTTCATGACAGCAGACATTAGCCATTGTGTACAACATATCTTTCTATTCTTAATCAGCCTCCAATCTGATCTTCCTCAATCACATTTGAAATAGAGAAGTACTTTACCTGACGTTCAGAGAACAGTGCTGGCCATTTATCTTTGATGTCAGCCACAGGTGGCTCATCCTCTAAGATTTCCTTTCTCCGCAAAGAGAAGGTGCTGGTCATCATCGCTTGAATTTGCTTCCAATCAACCTTCCTCTTCTTCATTTCTGTGAGCATTGCTGTCCTTTCTTCGTCAAGGGAGTGTTTTGTTTTTCCTTCCGGGATGTCTGGCAAGAAGTTGACTTCTGATTTTCTAGCCCTCTTAAGAGTTCTTTTCCCAGATGTGCTGGATGACCGTGAGTTGAGTGAGTTGATCTTGAGCTCTGGGCATCCAGCCTCTCGGAGCTTTTGTCTGAAGTTACCCATTTTAAACTTTAAACTAAACGTCCAACAGTGCCATCCAGCGGCTGACCCTGGTTCCCTCAGATATGGATGTTTTTTGATGAGCGCTTGCGCCACCAAAGCATATTCCTCATGTTGTGGGTATGGGCTATAGGCATAAACCGCTTCTGCTATTTTTTCCAAAATGTCTGATTTCATGCATTTGGAGATATCAAGAAGGGTTCCATCCTTCTGGAAGGCTTCATTTCCTTCCCTTAACCTTAGCTCTGTATCAAACGCAAAAGTAGGGATCTGAAATGACTGAGGCAGGTGACGACTGCAGGTGGACTGGACTCGACTGTAGCTCGACTCAGGGGTTGTGGTTAAGCTTGCAGTGTCCAACGTTGAGTCTGTATGATAATAAAGTTCTTCTGTATGAACTTGGAGTTCTTCAAGAGGATGACTGTACACTTTTAAAGTCACTTTATCTTTAGGGAGATCTGACATGTTACTCAAGTTGCAAAGCTCGTTATTGAACATTGGATCTTGAAATTGTACCCTCAAAACTCCTTCCAATCCAAGCTTGTTTTTGAGGATCAAGTGCAGGTCATCAACCGTGTCGGGCATGTTCTCAATGGTGACCCTCCGAATGTCCTCTTCGGTTAGGATGACACGCAGCAACATGGTGAATCTAAAAAGAACAAAACAAATATACATTTTCTTATAAACAAGGCAAAGTAATGATCACATGTCATAGTAGAACCCCGACCTAGTAAGTAATTTAACCACATGAGGCCTATATCCCAATATTGGGAACATTCTGTGTAAATTACAGATCTACAAGCTCACTATGTCTGACATGTTGTGAGCTTGTAGATCTGCTATTTTCGGTGAAGAGATTTAGTGTAGATGGGAAAAGGACGGGGCTTCAGTCAACTAAGTATGGGGTTTTGCTGTAGGAGAGTGCAATGCAAGGCGTTGTGGCCTTGCCGTAGACCAGGGGTGTCCAAACTTTTTTTCCTGAGGGCCACATACAGAAAAATATACGAAGGACTGGGCCACTCACTAGACGTGAAGTATACTGCCTCACTTCTAATGCACTAATATTGGTAAAATCAATCAAATGCAGATAAATTACGTTTGATAATTGAACATGTTTGAAGAAAAAAAGCCTCCATCACAGCTCTCCATTAGTAGATTTTAATTTTGTTTTTTACAAATAAATAAATAATTGGGCTTGTTAACACATCAACTAATGTTTGTTAAAAAATTCAACTTTAATTGACTGAATTTATTAAGTATTTGGGCTTATTAACACATGAAAACTGTGTGTATATTTTTAACTCACCAGTAATGGGAAGAATGTTGCACTCAGTGGGAGCAGTGATGCTGCGCTTTGGTCTGAAGGATAGCTGGCAGGTCAGGAGTAAGTTTGGTGGTTGAGATGCGAAGGACGTCACAGAGATGGCTGTCGGTCATTCTGGTTCTCAATCTGCTTTTGTTCAGCGTTAACAGAGAAAATGTCTGCTCACAGATGTATGTTGAGCCAAACAGACTCATCATTCGTTTTGCGTGGCGTCTCATCAGAGGAAACTTGGCCTTTTCCAAGCTCCGGTAGAAGTCAGGTAGGGAGAGAAGCTGATGTTGATTCTTCAGAGAATCATCACACTGCATTTCAATCAGTTCTAATTGCAGACTCTCTTCCACTTCTTCTGCATCCATTGAAAACGGAGCCGCAAACAGTGTGATTTTCTTCTCAATGACAGAAAAATCTTGAAAGCGCCGACTGAACTCTGTAATGAGAGATGTGATCACAGACACATATTCTCCCATTTTAGCAGAGAGGGCATCTGGAAACGCGCATTTGATTTCGGTCAGCGTGGGGAAGTGCGCTACATTGAAGTTGCGCAGTTGTGACTCGAAGAGACGGAGCTTCGCACGGAATGCTTTCATGTGCGCATACAGCTGTGATACCAGCTGCTCTTTGCCTTGTAGTCTCTTGTTCAGGGTGTTGAGATGATCAGTGAGATCAACTAAAAAAGCCAGGTCTGCCAACCATAAAGGGTCACTGAGCTCATGCAGAGGTCTGCCCTTTTCTTTCAAAAACGTGTCGATATTTGATCTCAGGGAATAAAACCGCTGCAGCACAGAGCCACGGCTAAGCCAGCGCACATCAGAATGGTAGAGTAGGTCCCCGTATTCAGCATCGACATCAGAGAGGAACGCTTGAAATTCTCTGTGGTAGAGCCCTCGTGCCCGAATTATATTGACAGTTTTCACAACTGTGTTCATCACATCGCCAAGCTGGACTGACTTGGCACAGAGGGCTTCTTGGTGGATGATGCAGTGCATTTTGACAGCCTCCCCTCCGCTCTCTCGCACCTTGGCGCATACCATAGATGCCATTCCTTTGCGCTCGCCTGTCATTGCTGGAGCCCCATCCGTTGTTAGTCCACACAGCTTGTCCCATTTAAGTCCAATCGAGTCAATTGCATCTGACACAGCTTCAAAAATGTCCTTACCAGTTGTTGTCCCCTTTAGACTCCGAAGATCAAGCAGTTCCTCCGTAATGCAAAAATTATCATCAACTCCCCGCAAAAAGATTAACAGCTGTGCAGTGTCCGTGGCATCTGTACTCTCATCACATGCAATCGAGTAAAAATCACAAGCACAAGCTTTATCTGACACTTGCTGCTTTAAGTTAGCCGACAAGTCTTCAATTCGCCGCACAACCGTATTTCTAGACATGCTAACGTTGTTAAAATCCTGCATTTTCTCCGGGCACATTATTCCCACGACTTTAGTGAGGCACTGTTTGATGAAGTCACCGTCTGAGAAAGATTTCCCATGTAGGGCAATGAGTTGAGCTACTTCATAACTGGCTATTGTAGCATTTTCTTGAGCTTTGTTTGCACGGAAAAAAAACTGTTGCTGGGTTAGCAGGCTAGCTGTCATTTGCTTCACCTTCTCTTCCCGCTCGGCGCCAGTGTAGGACGTGAAGGTCTGATGTTTCGTCTCGTAATGTCGTCGTACATTGTACTCTTTCATAACGGCAACCGTTTCATTGCAAATCAAACACACACACTTCCCCTTGGTTTCTATGAAAAAATATTCATTTTTCCACCGAGTCTGAAATTTTCTGCACTCACTTGCGATCTTGCGTCTTTTTGGTTCCGCCATTTCTGGTGACCCTGAGCAAATTTTTTCTTTGATTGCTTGCTTTGTAGGGACGCTGCCTTGTTAAAGACAGTAGCTCCATCTAGTGTTGAAACTAAGAAGTACAATACAGTTAAACGCAAATATTATGTGTGGGCCATAGTCCATTATACTTTTAGACTTTGAAACGGGCCAATTAAAAATGGTTGGCGGGCCGCAGTTGGCCCGCGGGCCGTAGTTTGGACACCCCTGCCGTAGACTATCAATTTAAGATTTTGTTTAAACCCTGTTAAGATGTAAAGAAGGTTATTTTGTATTATTTAAAAACAATGGTAGTAAAATAATGAACTATATAAAAGTATAGAACATAAGGTAGAGTTGTTAATGAAACTAAGGCCTATAAGACAATTATTATTACTTAAATTATCCTGAAAATAAGCAAAAGGATTACCTCAGTGTAGCAGGAATGCCTTGGGAGAAATCAGGAGTCTGCCTTGCACCACGTAGGCTGTCAGGGGGACGTAGTGGTTCAGCTCTGCAGGGTCGACCACAACCAGTTGGGAATCCTCAGCACTGCAAACTTCATAACATCTATAGTGGTCCAGGTAACAACCAGAGAAAGGTTGAAGAACAACGAATGCCTTGTTGTCCACTATCACAATGTACAGGACTTGGCAGAAATCAGGGAGTCCACTTGTGCTTCCAAATGATACAAACATCCCCTTTACATATTTTGTTCCATGTATTAAGGCTGTTGTGGCAAGTGATATAGTGGTCAGATGACTGAATTTGTGCTGAATAGCTAGTTTGACTGGGAGGGGCACATTTTCAAGGGAATTGTGTGTTATCCTCTCTACTTCTACTGCTGGCTTGAACAGGCAAGGCATGTCAAAATGGTATGCCAACATAAGCTGGTGTCTGTTGGCCAGAGACAACACAATGTTCTTGAAGTTATTAATATCACAAACAGCTTTCTTGAAAAAACTGTGTTTTGCTTCGAAGCGAAATGTCCAGAAGTCAACCACAGGTCCAAAGCAACGAATCAGATGGGGATAATGCTCAAGAAAATGATGTTTGGGTTTGAGTTTCACATCAGGAAATACATCTGTTAAAAGTTTCCTATGTTCAAAGATCTTTGCTTCTAGGTAACAGATGCTTTCATCTGTAAAAGCGGACGATGCCAAGATTTCAACAATGTCTTTCAGTTCCAGAATCAGAGACCATGCATCATCATTTTCAGGGACATCATCACCAATAATTAATGGCAACAACCTTAACAGAGTCCAATTCTCGTGGCCATTTCCTCCTATGGTTCCAGACAAATGAAAATGTACAGAATTTTTTTGAGGACAATTGGTTTTGTCAGAGTACTTATAAGGGAAGTACTGTATGGCAGTATTTAAATTATCTAATGTGAAATATTTCCTGTCAATGAATTTTTTCAAACACAAACACAGCTCAAAGGGTACAATGCCTTCAAATAGGTCGTGCAAAAAGTCAGGTGGAAACCCTGTTATACAATGAAAGTATTGTAGTTCATTTAGAACACATTCACGTTTTACACCATTTACACTTTTCAAATTTGTGTTTTCTTTAAGCTCAGACAGGTTCAGGTTATGTGACTCTATCGTTCTCAATACAAATGACCCACTTCTTACAGAACAAGTTTGAATATCTTTTCGACTTGCAAGGCAAAATCTGCAAAACTTGTCCACATTAAAGGACTCCTGAAAGCCAGCAAATGAATGTGCCCCCAAATTATCTGATGAAATGTATAGCACTGTGCCTCTGACACTGGTTCCTAACCTGTCAATGTAAATTCCTTCCTTTTCAAGCAACTGTAGGTCTCTCAGCAGTGGTTGAACAATTGGACCATAACCAAATGTTTTAATATCTTGACTTTTGCATAGGGCAGCCAGATATATAGTAGACAATGATGATCTGTCTCTTACAGGCAAATTGCCAATTATCCAATAGATTGCACACAGCTTATGTTTCTTTCTTGAGGTGCCTAAAGGGTTACAGATCTCAAAGTCATCAATATACAAGCCCAAAGAAATACTTAGATCTTCACCATTAACAAGTGGATTTTCTTTACAGTACGATGCATCAAAAAAAGACTTATACTGGCCAGATGGTGATTTTCGGTTTTCTTCCAAAACTCTGTCAATTACATCACCCCTATTCAATAACGCTTGAAGAACACGCAAGATTGGCACATAAACAAATGTTTTTTTTGATGAAAAATCTAAAACATATTCAACTGGGTTGATTAAACTGAAGTTTTCTTTGAAAAAAGATGACCTCCTTTTGTCAGTTGACAAAGACCCACCCTCTGAAAGACAGCTAAAATGATTTGCCTGGCACAAGGTATCCTTTACTAAATTTATAGTGTTTTCATCAATGGTACATCCATTCTGCCTTAATGCTTTATCAAGAGTATTTTTGTTTACCTCACTCAATAAAACACCAATATCCCTAGATTCTGTAACTATTTGCTGAACTGCAGTCTTTGAGACATGTAAAACAGTTTCCAATCGCAGAAGTAAAGACGCAAGTCTTGCTTGAACTTTATCAGAGGTATCCTCCTGCTCATTTACAATCTCATCCTCAGAACATTCTGCATCACTGACATCTGAAACCACTTGATCAGCCACAAGTTCCACGCCTAAATGTGTTTGAGTAATAAGCTCAGATTTCAAGTCTTGCAGTGTGGCATTGTTGTGAAAACGACTTTTATGCGAAGTAAAGGTAGTGTAATTTCTTGTTTCGTGAGAACAGTGATTAAAAGGGCAGGTAACTGTCTCTTTGTTTCTAAGATGTTTCCCAAGATGACCAAAGTACTGTTTTATAGTCACTGGATAATTGAAGTCACACAATTGACAGTTAATTTTAAGGTTTAACCCTCCAACAGGTCCATGATGTGAAAGTCCATGTTCTCTTAAATGCTTATTAAGGGATTCCTGTGATCGGAAAACTAGCGGACAGTCACTGTAGATACAGGGCAAAGGGCAATTTCTTCCATGATGTCCATGAATGGCTCTATAATGTTCAATTATTCTTTTGCGATTTCCTGAGTAATAGGTACAAAACTTACAAATCCACAGCATTCACCTTTGGATCTTGATCATGTACACCTGGAAAAAGAAAAGTAAGAAAGAATTAGGACAGAGATATTACATGGTAGTTTAATAAGCATGTTATATTTTCCTCAAAGCTATAGGCCTATATATTAGTGCTGTCAAACGATTAAAATATTTAATCGCGATTAATCGCATGAATGTCATAGTTAACTCACAATTAATCGCAATTAATCACACAATTTTATCTATTCTAAATGTCCCTTGATTTATTTTTGTCCCATTATTTATTTTCATTTTAATGCTCTTATGAACATGGAAAAGTGGATTGGCTTGCTTTATGCACATGTTTCTTTTATTAGAAGCAACATGCAAACAGGGCAGTACAAAATACAATTATAAAGTTAAACCATGGCTTAATATTTCCTTTTTCTAAAGTTTGCTGTGAACATAGCAGTCAGAAAACGTATTTCAGAAACAATGAACAGTAACAGTTAGGTAACCAATAAAACTGAAAGCTGAAAGCAAATAAGTTGTAGGCTTAAGCCTACAACTTCTTTGCTTTCAGCCAGCTACTCAAACAGACAAGCCTGTTGACATTTTCAGACAACAGTGAAGCTCGCTTCTTTTGCACAACATGCCCAGACACTGAAAACAACCTCTCAGAAGGTAGTGATGTTGCCGGTGCTGCTAAGTACTTGCGTGCAAGGCGGGCCATTTCTCTGAATCTTTTTATCATCCATTTCGTCGTATCGCGCTCGCCACTCACTCGAACCGTAACGTTAGCCTACGACTATTGGCCGGCTGCCAAACGGCGTGCCTATTGTCTTGTTTCCAGTCTAGCTAGATCCGGTGTGGTGTTGTAGTTTTTCTAACGTTACTAGTTGTTGCAACCAATTGCAACAGCATGTGAAAAAAACTACACACACAAATATATGTGTATATATATATGTGTATAATAAGTAAAAATTAAACGCATCCTATTAACTGTTGTCCCAAAAATTCTCCACCATGGTTTACTCATAGCCTATTTAGTGCACGTGCAACTCATTTTAACTATAGCAATTAAAAGTTTGAAGAACACAATTTTTTAATGAAATAAAAAAGACATTCTCAATACGCACACCAAACTGGGCAGGGGGTAATTTAAATTAAAAAGTCTGGGAAACAAACTAATCAACAAGTCAAACAGGAGGGAATGGCTGCGCTGTTTGCTAGCAGCTAGCTAACTCGGGCTGCTAAGCTGTTAGCTATTCCCACTGTGAATTTCACCAAAAGTTTTGCTGTTCCGTTTTCAATAAACGGGCAACACGGACGATAATGTAACCAATTAAAAAACGTAAAACATGTCTTAAATATTACTTGTAAGCTATCAATATAACATTTACACTCACCTTGTTAAAATACGATGTATATTCAGTCTCTGGCGTTGTTCCATCCACCGAACAATGCACGCGCTTAGCAGTAGGGTGGCCATCCGTCCGGTTTTAGGTCGGACAGTCCGGTTTTCAATGTCTGTGTCCGTCTGCCGGCGCAGCCTTGAGCCGGACGCTCATTTGTCCTCCTTTTGAGGTGATCCCCATTTTATACTTTTAGGGTATAAAAAAAAAAAAAAAAATTATACAAAGAAATACAAAAAATAAGTTATGTGTAAGTATATATCCCTGTAAGACTTGTGGTCTTACAAATTATTGGCTGAATGTGATGTCAAATAAATATCTTGTATTTCATTGGTTAATAAACGTAAACAATTAGCCATGTGCTTCTTGACGTCACGTTCACGGCATGGCACTGTGGCACAGAGTGACGTTAGCGCTAGCAGACTAGCTCATGAGCCAACTCCGCCTAGTTAGCGGTAGGTTAAACCGCAGAAATGCCGAAACGAAAGACTTCATTTAATCCTGAATGGTCGAAAGAGCATGGATTCCTCACAAAAAGCCGAAAGGACGACTTCCATGCTTTTTGCACGTTGTGTCGTTGCGATGTGGATGTAAGTAGCAAAAGAAAAGGTGCTGTCGACAGACATGCTAACACAGATAAGCACAAAAGCAACGATCAAAGCGCAGGTGCCTCTTCACTTTTATCGTTTTTCCGTGAAGCTTCATCGCCTCAAGATGACAAAATCTCCGCAGCAGAACTTTGTAAAGTTTATCATGCCGTCAAGCATCACCAGTCATACAGGAGTGTAGACTGTGGAATAAAAGTTGATCGCACAATCTACAACGACTCATCAATAGCAAAAGGGATGACCTGTGGAAAAACAAAAGCCAAAGCTTTGTGCGAAAATATCCTAGCACCCTACTCTGTCCAGACGCATGTGGATTACATAAAAGAAAATGAACTGCATTATTCAGTGGCAAGTGATGCATCAAACAAAGGTACGATCAAGTGTTTCCCCATTGTACTGAGATATTTTCACTTTGAGGAGGGCGTGCAACATGCACTGTTGGATTTTTACAGTGATAGCAACGAAAAGTCGGAAGCTATAACAAATCAGCTGCTATCTAAACTGGAGATGTCTGGACTAGATGTGAAAAAAATGTCAGCATATGCAGCAGACAACGCCAGCGTTAACTATGGAAAACACAACAGTGTTTATCAGAAACTGAAACAGGCTCAAAAAGACGTGCTCGCTGCAAACTGTTTAGCCCATATTCTGCACAATGCAACAAGATATGCAGCAAGCAATTTGGATATTGACATTGAAAATGTTGTGCTTAAGGTGTATAGCCATTTTAGGATCTCAGCTAGCAGAACGGCGCAGTTGAAGGAATTCTGCGAGTTTGTGGAAGTGGAGGAATGCAATCTGCTGCGGCACGTTGTCACGCGATGGTTGTCTCTGCTGCCATCTATTGACAGAATCCTGAAGTGTTGGAGACCCCTGACCAGCTACTTTCAGAGTCTAGGTGAGGAGGAATGCTCCAAGATTTTGTGGAAATGCTTTGGAGAGGATGGCAACGAAGTATCTGAGATGTATTTTCTCTTCCTCAGTCACATTCTGAAAGTGTTTTCAGACTGCATTGAAGCACTTGAGGCCAAATCATTCAGCATAACCTCTGTGTTTAAGGTAATGACTGAACTGAAAGGGAAACTTGAGAGAAGGTTAAAGGACACATTTTTTGGCTTTGCTGTGAACAACAAACTCAAGCAGCTAACCCCTGATCTGGCTAAGAAATGTGAGGCTGATTTTCTTGTTTTCTATGAAAGAGCCAAGAAATACGTGAGTGAAAGGTATGACTTCTCTGAGAACAGCTTTCATAGTAAAGTGTCAAAGCTTGGCCTCACAACTGCTGTGTCCTATGGAGAATACAGTGATGCAGTCCAAGCCTGCAGCCTGAAAGACATTGACATGGATGGACTCTATGAGGAATATGGCATGGTGGAAGCTATTCTCAGCTCTTCAGAAATGGAAGGATGCCACAGTGAGGAGCGGTATCTGAAACTGTTTTCCAAAGCAGAAGTCCCACTTGTGAATCTGAGGAAGATCAGCGCCTACATCTTCTCCATCCCATGTAGCAATGCACATACAGAACGTGTGTTCTCAATGATGACCTCAGCATGGAGAAATGAGAGAAATCGTCTGGATGTGGACAGTGTCAAGGCAGAGCTGCAAATTTGTGTCAACTTCACATTTGAGTGCACAGACATGTACCAGAGACTCCTTACAAACAAAAAACTCTTGGAAGCAGCCAGGAAAGGGCAAAAGTATCGTAAATAGACATTCAACTTGTGGTTAGTACACTAGAGTCTTATTGTGTTTTGAGTGTGAAGGATTCAGTGAAGCCAGGATAAAAACTAAAAGATAATCCCAAAGTGTCCTCCTTTTTGGTGTTATGGAAATGGCCACCCTACTTAGCAGGGAAGGACGCAAAACGTGCTACACAGCGTACAGCGTGATGACGCACAAGTCTATAACTTTTGTGCATTTGTCAACTCAACTAGACTCAACTTGATTTATCTTGTTAACATAACAAAGGGTCTTAATTGAGTCAACTTCCATGTGGTTGAGACGTTATCAATTAATTATTTTAAGTTAAAATGACTTTTTGCACAAATCTGTGTTGTATTGACAAGTAAAAATGAGTCATGATAACTAAAGAGCAACATTGGGTTTTACAGTGATGACAGCCAACCACATCCTGGATGGAGGATGTTTTGACAAGGCAATCCGTGCTCACCTCCTCATCGATGCAGCCATCTATCAGCACATCATGAAACATGCCTTCACCGAGGAGGAACTCGGTGAAATTAGGACTTTCATGGAGAAGGTAGCTGATGGGAAGATGGGAGCCAGACACACAGATCCAGTAGTGGCACTGTTTGAACAGCGGTTTGAAGAAACCTTCAAAATACTTGCTGAAGGAGGAAGGACGCCTGCTCTCTGGGTGCAGTACCACTACATGGTAGATGTGATCAAGGTCTTCATCAGAACTGAACGGCTTGCAGATCACAACGGCCACCTGTGCTGCATTGTTAGCAGGATGCTGGACATCTTTGCGGCTTACAAGGAGACATTTGAAAGTTTCACTGCCCATGGAAACCATGTCGTCCGTTACTCCAGCCATGATTGGTCCGGCACCTGGTGTGATATCTGTATCGAGCAGACATTGATGAAGTCAGCCAAGTCAGAAGGTGGACTGAGCAGAGGGAGGATGAGACACAGTGATTCTGGTCACAAGTGCTGGGTGCTCACCCTTAATTTCTTCTCCAATGTCAACCAGCGCATGGAGGAAAGTGTCAAGAAACATGCTCCGCTCCACAGAGACCTTGGCAAAACACAGATGAAGAGAGATGCTGATGCAATTGACCTTGCCCTCCAATGGTTTGAGGAGAACAACCCATTCGACCCCGATCGAGACAAGGAGTTGCTTGTGTCTTTCTCAACAGGATTCAGGAGCACAGGAGATGACCCAGTCAATGCTGAGAGAGCAGCAGAAATAGGGAGAGAGATGCAGATCAAGCTGGATGGACAGTCAGTGACATCGACCATGGAAGTGAAGTTAAAGGTACAAGCCCTGTCATCACTCAGAAAGATTCCCAAGATCAACGAGAAGAAGATACACCTTGACTCACTCAAGTTGTTCAACCGACTGATAATTTTTGCCCAACGGGATATGACAGTTGAGACAAGCTTGGCGTATGAGCTGACTCCCTTCCCATTGTCCCTCTTCAGCAATAAAGATCAGAAAATGAACAAGGCGAACAAGGCAGGCTTTTCCAAGACTAGCCTGAAGGAGTTAACTGATCCGCTTGACCTCAATAACCAATCCTGCTCCACTCTTGTAGTTGATGGTGGATGGCTTCTCTACATGGTAAAGTGGAAACAAGGTCAGACTTGGCAGGAGATTGCCAACAGTTACTTAAGCTATGTACAGTGTCTTGGCCGCCGCTCTCAGAAGACCATTGTGGTCTTTGATGGCTACAGCCGATCACCAAAAGATCATGACCACATCCGGCGCACTAAGAAGTCATGCTGTGATTTGACCGGATATGATACACTGGACACCAAGAGCAAAGTTCCTGGACAACACCAATAACAAGAGTGAGCTAATCCACCTCCTCTCTTCAACATTCAGAAAACATAACATCACAGTGCAGCAGTGTGACAATGATGCTGACACTTCGATTGTGAGAGAGGCATTGGCCACTGCTACAGATGACTCTGTTGAGGTTAGTAGCATTTGTGTAGGTAGCCTATTTTGGAAACAAAAGTATTCACTCTTGAGTATTCAAACTTGAATAGTTTTATCTGGTTTTGTATAGTGCAACACGCTTTACATATCTTGTTCTATTTTCAGGTGCGGGCAGAAGATGCAGATGTGCTGGTGATGCTAGTACACCATATTCCAAGCACCAACCATCCACTCTTCTTCACAACATCAAAGGGCTCTTATGATGTCAGAAGGATCCGCAAAGCTCTCTCTGAAAAAGAGAGATGCTACCTGCTCTTGTGTCACGCCTTCACTGGTTGTGATATGGTTTCTGCTATAACTGGTCATGGGAAAACAACCTTATTTGACAGGTAATAATAATAATAATCTTTTTCTATTTCACTTTATATTTGAAACAAATCTCAAAGTGCATTTTTTTTGCAGGTTCTGTGCAGTGTACATTGATGAACACATGGACATCTTCTTTGACACACAAGCTACTAAGGATGCAGTGATACAGGCTGGTACTACCATCTTCCAGTACATTTACCATGCACCAGGTACTGCTTTGGGTGAAATTCGACACAAAATGTTCTCACGGAAGGCAGGGGCAGGGCTGATCAAACCAGAAACTCTACCTCCAACAGAGGGTGCAGCTGCACAGCATTCTCTCCGTGCCTACCTACAAACCCAGGACTGGATCCTTCTGCAGAGTATGTCTCTGAACCCCAGTGACTATGGATGGACATTAGGTGTACATGGCTATGAGCTAGTCCCAACACTAGACCCCATGGTTCCTGAGGAGCTACTGCAGTTCACAAGCTGCAACTGTAATGGAGATTGCAGCAACCGGCGGTGCAGCTGCAAGAGGAATGGCGTTAAGTGCATCTCAGCATGTGGAGTCTGTAAAGGAATTTCATGCAATAATTGTGGTCATGATGGTGGTGAGTCTGGAGAAGACTCAGAGATTGACTCCTGAAGTGATCAGCACTTGTAACTACTTGTAACTACAAATAAAGCTACTTTTGAATTTAAATATAAGAGTGGGCGTGGCCTTTTTTCAACCAAGGAATGATTTTAGTGAAAAATACATGATTGCAATCAACTCAGAATCATGAAAAACCCCTAGTTTGACCCTTCACAAGTTACCCAAGGCCAAACAGAAATGTTTTAGATTTTTTGAAAATCGGTATTCGGTACCTCAACTTTGAGCAGTTGTTACGAAAAAACATACAGGATTTGAACTTCAACTTTTTAATACATCTTACTACACACCTTTACAAACACATTAGTGAAGAAATTGATTGGTAAGGATTTAGTTTGCAGATTTTCATATATTTCCCTTACTACTAGGCTATATTAAAGGGTGTGTGTGTGTGTGTGCGCGCGCGAGAGAGAGCGTTTCACATGTGTGTATGAGAGATTTTTACATATGTCTGTAAATTAGTTTGGTTTCAGTTGTGTGTGTGTGTGAGCAGCCTCGGATTGGCCATCGGGAGACTCTGAACTTTTCCCGGTGGGCCGCTGCCGTTTGTGGGCTGCTGCCTTCGGTTGGCCGCTGGCCCTGGCATAGGTGGGTCGTGGACTTTCACAGCGCCGCTGCAAATACCCGTTGCAAGTCTCCGGCTGTAACAGTCCACTATCGCCCGCGAGAAACCAGGTTCGATTCCGGCCTAAGGTCCAAAAAATGTTTAAAAAAAATATATATAATAATCTCCCGTTCATCGCGTCCATTCGCGACCCACCTATCACATCTCTGTGATCTCGCCCCACACTTTGAGAAACGCTGCAATAAGTCATTAACTAATCGCTTTACAATAATACTCAATCATTAGGAAGAGTCACAGGAAGGGACTGACCAGGTTCATACAGACGTTCGCCCCCTGCCAGAAAATACGCACCTTTATTTACGATTTACGTCATCAGGAAAAAAGTGAACAAAACAGGAATATTTCCTTGTGAATGGACTTTTTCTAAAGTTTGAATCAAGATTTTTGTGATTGAAGATCAAATATTACATTACATTACATTGCATTTAGCTGACGCTTTTATCCAAAGCGACTTACAATAAGTGCATTCGACCAGGAAGATACAACCTTGAAGAAAACAGAATCATATAAGTACATCAGGTTTCATAGAGCCAAACATTTCAAGTGCTACTCAACTGGCTTTTAGAAAAGCCAGCCCTTTATTAGTATATAAGTGCTTTGTTAGTAATTCAATCGCTCGAAGTGGAGTCTAAAGAGATGAGTTTTCAGTCGTCGCCGGAAGATGTGTAAGCTTTCTGCTGTCCTGATTTCAATGGGGAGCTCATTCCATCATTTTGGAGCCAGGATAGCAAACCCACGTGTTTTTGCTGACAGGAACTTGGGTCCCCCTCGCAGTGCGGGTGCAGCGAGCTGTTTGGCTGATGCAGAGCGGAGTGCACGTGCTGGGGTGTACGGTTTAACCATGTCCTGGATGTAGGAAGGGCCAGATCCATTCGCAGCATGGTATGCAAGTACCGGTGTCTTGAAGTGGATTCTAGCAGTTACTGGAAGCCAGTGAAGGGAGCGGAGGAGCGGCGTGGTGTGGGAGAATTTTGGAAGGTTGAAGACCAGACGAGCCACTGCATTCTGGATGAGCTGCAGAGGTCGGATGGCACATGCAGGTAGACCAGCCAGGAGGGAGTTGCAGTAGTCTAGGCGTGAGATGACGAGACCAGAACCTGCGCTGATGTCTGTGTCAGCTGGGGACGTATCCTCCTGATGTTGTATATATGATATTGGTACTATGGCATTTTTATGAAGACCAATTTTTTCGGAACCCCAATAATCAAAACATGCAATTGGAAAAAATTCGGAAGCCGATTGCTCAGAAAGTCCACACTCTAACTGCGACAAACGGAAGCACACTTTTGATGCAGAATGACAGCGAAGGCATGATCCACCCCACAGTGATTCTGATTGGCTTTCCACGATAATCTTTGCTTCATAGCAGAATGTGTTCGTTTTTTAGTAATCTGCCTTTAGATGAAATGGTGTCAGTTCTTCGGATAAGACTGTTGTACAAATGCTCTCTGTTCAATGGGAATTGTTTAGGACTATTTGGGTTTTTTATCAACTTTGAATTCCAAAATAGTTTGGATAACTGAGTTGATGGGGCCAGGGTTGCTGTTTAGGTTTTGCAAAGAGTGGTGCATTGATGATGTATTGTTGTAAGCCGACCTGGAAGTAAGCACTGCAAGCACACTTTTATGCTACTAACACGTTTTGTACAGAAGGATAGTCCCCGCATATTTAACACATCTTCGAGAATGGTGAATGCTTATGTAAGGCTATAAACAAACTACATCACGTTGCATGACTTCACATCACCACGGCTAAGCTAATAGCGGACACATGTTTGGTGTGATGACATTTAGAAATCTTATTTAGTCACTTGTTAGCAACCGTTGTTTTTATGACACGTGAACTTCGGACACACACCAGTGGGGTATTTCATGATGTGTTTTATGTTGTAGAACAAATGTGAGCATATCTTAAGCTTGTAGTAACCACAGACCTTATAAAAAGCATCCAACCATAAATACAAAAAATGGTTGACATTGAGGCGAGGGAATCTGTAGTTTTAAAATGCTAAAAAAAAATTGGTTCTGACGCTCATATCCAAAGCTTCGCACATAGACTTCATTATTGTAGAGATGGAGCAATTTGGGGTTAGGTATCTTGCCCAATGATACTTCGACAAGTTGAAGGCGTGGTTTGATCAAGCCTTAAAGCAGGGATCACCAACTACATTTGTCCAAGGGCCAAAATGTATCCAATAGACACTATCGCGGGCCAGCGATTTTTATATAGCCCAGAGTTTTGGGGGGGGGGGGGGGGGGGTGCTACTGCAGCACGCTCAAGTACTGCGGACCGCATAAAGCTTAGCAGACTCTTCACGCTAACGAAGGATCACTTCTAGGCAGGGTTGGGAGGGTTACTTTGTAAACATAATCAGTTACTGGATACTGAATACATGCTCTGAAAGTAATCAATATACAGTTACAGTTACGTGTCTTCAAAATGTAACGTATTCAGATTACTTTTAGAATACTTTCTTTTTCCATAACAGTTTGGTATGTTTTGGTGAACAGGAGACACTTATTTTACTGTTTTAATGGCTTATCAAGAACTCCAACACAACATATCGGTGTCATTCTGGACAGCTCCCTCTCATCTGCACCCCACATAAAAAACATCACCCGGACTGCATTCTTTGTACTGTCTTAAAACCTTTCCTTGGAATATGTTATGAATTGTAAGGTGTCCTTGGGTGCTTTGAAAGGCGCCCCTAAATAAAATGAATGTATCATTACTATTTATTATCTGAAACGATGTAATAACTTTTAAAACTTTTTCCAGTCACTTGCCCCATGCATTCAGCAGCAGCAGGCCATTCACTTTGATTTGATCCCGTTATGAAATGTCATCATTTCAACAATAAAGAAATGCTCCATAAATGTTATCTTGCACATTTTATCTAACCATCTCCGTTTCTTACTTTCAATATATTTTAAAAGAGATCTCTCTCTCGCTCATCTGCGTGCGGGGACAGGGCCTCACAGACACGCTGCATATCTCTCTCTCTCACTCACAGACATGCTGCAGCACTTTGCAGTGTGCACACAGTTCTGCCGGTAATGAATATTACATTTTGTGAGGAAACTTTTCCACCAATAATTCCAATAAGTATTCCAAAATGTATTCACTTCAGGTTTACGAAAGTAACTGTAATCAGATTACTCGTTTTTCAAATGTAACGCCAGCTGAATACAGTTAGCCTACTTGATTTTTGTATTCTGATTATGTAACGCTGTTACATGTATTCCGTTATAACCCAACCCTGCTTCAAGGCTACTGTCCCGGTCCGCAGCTCCTGCCTCTCTGTTGGACGCAGCAGGGTTACTGCTGTGGTGCGGAGCACATTAACCAGACTCTTCACAATCACAACGAAGGATCAATTCTTCTTCAAGGCAGGGAAGGTTTTGCAGTACGCAGTCTACTGACCCGCAGCTGCTGCCTCTCTGTTGGACTCCGGTACTGCACCTTACTCACGAGACGTTGTAAAAAACGGTGGGAGGCGAACGCAGTAACCACTCCGCCAACGCCACAGTCACCCCCGTCGTGCGGGCCGGATGAGAATATCTGGCGGGCCGGATGTGGCTCGTGGGCCGCCAGTTGGTGGTCACTGCCTTACAGCCTCTGATTGGCACACTCTTTATTTCCCCCTTCGCCACAGTATCCTCCTTGTTGGACCGAGGCAGTAACACTGTCAAGGTTACACGTTTATGGTCTGTGAGACATAAAGGAAATAAAAGTTAAGCCATGCAAGAAAACAACACAGCATAAAGTCGCCATTTTCTTGCCTCTTTTATAGGAGGTTAAACAAAACGATCCACAAGAAATTTATTTTCCAATTAAATCCAAACGCCTCAATAGCTATCCTGAATACACACCTCAGAGGCAGCTAATGTTTGAGGATTATTGTCCATGGAGTCATACTGAAATAAGTATTTGAAAAGATAAAAAAGTTTCATCAAAGTGAAGCATGGCCTGAAATGCTCCCTTGGTGCGCATTAGTTAGATAGCTTTTCAAGGTAAAGCACTCAAGGCAGTTAACACCTTCTGTACAGATGGATGTGGCTTTTAAGCAGATGCTCTGCTTGTATTGGGTGAGTTGTTCGGCTTCTGTGTGCTTCTGATTTAAATTTCAAGCTTATACCTCTTACTGTATGTGCAGGCCAATGCAATTCTCTGGGTGTGTTACTGCCTTCTCTTGTGTTCTCTTTACCTGCCATTTGCCACAAGGAACACACAGGTGATAATGGATGTTTGTATCCAGGGAAAAAGGTTTTGCCTGGAGCCCAAGGAGAGTGACCTGCCACCTCCGGCTACCCAACATTCACTGTTGTGTGTGTATTTTGTATTTTTTTGCTCAAATGAAATTCTGCTGCTGGGTATGCTCACTGGGGGAGAATTGTCTTGAGGCACGATGACACTGCTGTTGGAGCTATATATCTCTTTATATTATTTAATAGTTTAAAATGTAGTCTCTTGCCTTTTTATAGTGTTTATTGTAAATGTATTCTTAGTTGGCGTCATGAGTTAAAGTTGTTTCTATGCTCTTATTTTGAAGGCATGTTTGGGCACTGGGCGATTAGAGCAGCTGGTGTAATTGTATATTGGAGACAGGTGGGTGGTGGGAGGCAGAGCACTATTAGGCAAACGCTTTTTTACCAGGGTGTTTCAAGCCACAGGGTTTTCCAACCGCAAGAAAGGAAAGCCATAGGAAAGGCTTAAAGGAACCAACCATAGGAAACCTGTTCATTGTCAATGATATAGGATCATAATAAATGCACAACGGAGAATCTTGTCTGGACCTGGATCATTGCCCTGCGTAAGATCTGCTAACTAGTGCCTCAGCGGCTGTATTATTTTAAGTTAATTATATGTTTTTATTTCTATATGATTTTGGCCGCTACAGACTTCCACTTGGTTACTTTGTTGCCAGATTTAGTTACTTTCCTAATCCACAGATGAAAATAACTGGTACATATTTTTCACTGTTAAGATAAATGTTGAAAAATAAAAGAGAAATGATCATTACCAGGGACACCACAGAGTGCCTGACAATTTCGTGCTTCTTAATCTCAGAAGTGTTAGAAATTTAAAATCACTGTTTTGATGGTATAATGTAGTTTAAACATACTGTCAAGTTAAATGCTCTTTTATACTGAAAAACCAGAAATTCTTGTGCACAAGCAGTTAAGCTTTTATTCTGAAAATCCTTCATCTACGGTTAGCATTTAGCATGTGGCTAATATACGTTTTCCTAAAGAGGTGAATTGAGTAGCGAAATGATGTGGTGTGGTGAAAACCGAAACCTACTGATTTAACACTACAACTATAGATGTCGAGATACTACCATGCTGAATATTAAATGAAAGTACAGTTTATTTGAATACACTATTGTTTACAGACGAGAGTAGCATGTGACAACATCCGGAATTACCGGAAACCAAACCAGCCGTGAAGTATTTTCTGTATGTTTTAGAGTATTGATTACAGCGTTTAGAATGTGTTACATGAAAAGTGATGAAAGAGAATATGAGGAGAAAAGGCATGTTAAGCATATGTTGAAGGTGAAAAGTACCAATCCTCTGTTTAAATGCAACAACGGACATTAGAGGCGAGGCGAGCCGGCTGGCGGGGAGGAGCCAGCAGAGGATATATAACGGCACCGGACGGGGGATTCGCCCTTCTCTTCTTGCTCAGGAGAGCCAGATCACAGCTGTTTTCTGCCGGAACAATATTCTGTCTGTAACACTACCGCGCCTTTTTTTTAATTAAAGTATCCCATTTGAATCTTTTCAGAGACTCCATTTAGTCTCATTTTAAAGCTTCTCTCCTTGACGCGAGAACAAAGAACATATTTAACAATTGGAGCCCAACGGGGTCCTCGCAAAACCGGGAGAGACTACAGCAGGCTGCTCGCTGGAGCCGCTGGCATCCGTTCAACACACAGAGAGCTCAAATCAACTAGGTAAGGAGAAACCTGTTATATCGAATTCTTCAATAGTTTATGTCGGACAATCTTAATTCTGTGTGTTTGACGGCGGCCAGCGGATCCTGAAAATAGCTGTGCAATTTAAGTTAAAACAAGCCTAAATTGATAATCATTGGTATCTTACCACGTGGCGTTGCTTTGTTACAGGCAGGGTGAGTTCAATTTATTTTGTTCTATTCAACCCTGTATGCTATTCGTTTGTCTGTTATTACATGTCGGCCAGAGGCCAATCACTTAAATAGGTGTCTTTTGTTGCGTTTTAAGTTAACGTGAATGGTTTTAGGCCATTAAGCAGTCGGGACTGCTTGAGGCAAAGACACAGCCAAAGTTTGAAGCTAAGGTTATTGGAGTGAGTGTTTTGTGTTAACAACAGTGTGAGGCTGTTTTAAAAAAGTCATTGTTCAAGGAAAAGGCCTGAGGAGTTTGAAGCTTTCAGTGGTTACTTTATTTCTGTTTTCAAAAAGACATTGCGTTGTGGATTACGACGAGAAGTGCGACATTCGTGCGTTAGATAGACGATATTCTTCTGATTGTGTTTGGATAGCGTCCCATTTTGTCCCATAAATAGCGTGTTTAAACAGAAGAGATGACCATACTGGCTCTTAAAGTCAAAACATTTACGTACATGGGTAGAGGGCTATGACATAAGGGTATAGGGCCCATTTATCATTGTAAAATGTTATTTTAAATTACAGTGTTGTGTGTTGAAGGTGTTTTCTCAAATCCCTTTGTTTTTCAGGTCAAAGGTTGGAAAACCAGTTGCCATCTTGTTTTGACCTCATCTTCACAGTGAACCACACGGCAGTCGCCATTTCATGAAATGCTAATTGAAGTACTCTGTTTGCTTTAACACACTGAGGCTAGGCATCCCATCTAGTAAAGAACCATACTTCTTGTTAGAGTTAGAACTATTGGAAGTACTTCTGCTGATAAAAGTGTATTGGCTGGTTTTGTGAATATTCTTGTTTTGCAAATGTGTGTTGGCGGTTATGTGCTGTATTGTTTAACCATAGTGTAATGTTCTTTCTATTTTAAATATATTTTTAAGGAAAATAAGTTTCTCCTTGTTAAAAACAAGTCAGTTTTGCAACAGCTATTCCCTAGTGGATTAAGCTGGAAATTAAAATAGCGCACTCTGGTGGTCGTACATAATTATTACACAAATAGAAGAAACACCATAACATTGTGAAGTATAATTGTAAGTGTTATAAATACACACATGCTTGATCGCCAAGATAGAATTGCAAGTGGTTTCTAATTATAAGAGAAGAAACTTTACATAATACATTTTCAAACACAAATTTATTGAAGCTAACACAAGTAGTGACATTAGCTTAATTTCATACATTTCGGTATGCACTGTACACAGGAGATTTGGATTTGAACCAGATTCATATTTCAAAGTCAAAACCATACACGGTACAACTTTATTTTAACATTTCATATTTTAATTTTGCATTTTTTTATATATTAACTGTATTAATATTTTACCTAAAAAGAAATCATAAAACCTTGAGCAATTAAAAAAAAGAAAAAAAAAAGATTTAAAGTTCGGACGAACAGCAACGAAGGAGCTAGTCAGCTTCATCTTTGATAGGTTAATAAATAATTAGAGAACATGTCACCAAAACAAGCTAAGTTGAGACTAGATGCAGAGCCAGGCTCAACAGCAGATATCAAAGGAAGGATAAAAATCAGATCAGATGCCATAACAGCTCCAAATCTTAGACAAAAGACATGGAACCACATGGAGAAACTGTTGGAACAATGGCAAACGAGAGGACTGTATCCAGCTGATGATCAACCAGCACCAACGAAAGCCCATAGAAAAGCAGTAACTGACCATGAAAATGGAGAATACCTGCGAGAACAACAAGCATGGATCAAAGCCGGACAACCCTCTTGGTATGGACCTGCAAAGATTGCTATGAACAAAGCGGAAATAAGGAAAGCACGAGTTACAAGTCTGATGCTCCATTTAAAGTATTCTGCTAGTGGGATGGCAAACATGTGCGTCGCCAAAGAAGCAAATTCGCAAGCAGAAGAAGACGCGGGAAAAAAAATGGAAGACGCTCCAGTAATCCAAACTCCAAAGCTCTATCCTAACTGGATTGAAAAACCTCCTCCCTACATGTCAGAAAATAAAACTCTCCTTCAACCCTCAATACAAGCCCCAACATTCGGTATTTTGGGAGGAGTATTGGAATTGGAGGGAGTCCCCACAGCAAGACGTCTCCAAGAATTGGAATACGGAGTAAGAATGCTCACGACTCAATCCAACCAGCTGCTGGAGGAACACAAACGATTAGCCGAAATGCACGCATTAAGAACTATGCCTACAGATAGACAACTTCAGCGAGACATGCTACAAACACCTATGTCATTCCAGTCAATCAACAGATCAACAGGTGCAGATCCAGGAAAAATGGCCGCTTATGAGAGAGCGGCAGAGCCTATCTTCTCTCTTCAACCACAAACAGCAGAGGAAGACGCACAACAACACAGACGAGAAGAGGCACATAATGACAGATATGCTGAAGAAAGATGAAAGGCAGAAGAGGCACATAATGACAGAGATGCTGAAGAAAGATGAAAGGCAGAAGAGGCACATAATGACAGATATACTGAAGAAAGACGAAAAGTAGAAGAGGCACATAATGACATTATTGAAGAAATGCGGAAGTCAGATAAAGCCAGTAATGACATTATTGCAGAAAGACAAAGGGAGGAAGATAAATACCAACAACGTCTGGCACAAAGACAACGAGAAGATGTGACATTCCGGGAAATGATGGAAGACAGACACCAGAACCAAAATAGAGAACAACAAGAACAAAGAACTCTGGGATGGGAAGACTCTCAAAGAACACGCTGAACAAATTACTCTCCTGATCAACAAAATTACAGAGGATAAGGACATGGAGAAGACAACGACAGTGCACATTCTCAAACCAACAGACACTCGGGATACCCGGAACATACACAGCAACAACAGGGTTTCACCACACCCTCAGGGAAAAACAGAGGTGACGAAATCAACCAACAAACTGTGACAGGGCCCATAGCTGAAAGACTCAGGAGTACCGCACATAGCGCCATGCCATTGATAGCAGCTGGAAATGGAGGAGTTCAATACCAATCATGGAATCACAGGGACATGGAAGCATTAGTGGGAAAACTACCTCCACTCATAAAAGGAGTTCAGAAGTGGGTGAATGATCTGAAGAGATTCACAGCCCAAGACCACCTATGCTTGGGAGACGTGAGGGCCCTTCTTGGACGGATTGAAGGACGACTTGAAGCAAGAACAATAGACTCCGAGGCCAATTGCACAAATGACCTAGATGACACCTGTTAAATGTGTTCTTTATTCTCGCGTCCAGGAGAGAAGCTTTAAAATGAGACTAAATGGAGTCTCTGAAAAGATTCAAATGGGATACTTTAATTAAAAAAGGCGCGGTAGTGTTACAGACAGAATATTGTTCCGGCAGAAAACAGCTGTGCTCTGGTTCTCCTGAGCAAGAAGAAGACAGCGGATCTCTCCTCCGGCGCTGCTATATATATCCTCTGCTGGCTCCTCCCCGCCAGCCGGCTCACCTCGTCTCCAATGTCCGTTATTGCATTTAAACAGAGGATAGGTTCTTTTCACATTCAATATATGCTTAATACGCCGTTTCTCCTCATATTCTCTTTCTTCACTTTTCATTTAACACATTCTAAACGCTGTAATCAATACTCTAAACAATACTTCTCGGCTCGTTTGGTTTTCGGTCATTCCGGATGTTGTCACATGCTACTCTCGTCTGTAAACAATAATGTATTCAAATAAACTGTACTTTCATTTAATATTCAGCATGGTAGTACCTCGACATCTATCGTTGTAGTGTTAAATCAGTAGGTTTCGGTTTTCACCACACCAAGTCATTTCGCTTCTCAATTCACCTCTTTAGGAAATCGTATATTAGCCACATGCTAAATGCTAACCGTAGATGAAGGATTTTCAGAATAAAAGCTTAACTGCTTGTGCACAAGAATTTCTGGTTTTTCAGAATAAAAGAGCGTTTAAACTGACGGTATGTTTAAGCTACATTATACCATCAAAACATTGATTTTAATTTCTAACAGTCCCTCCTTACACACCTAAAAGGTGTGTATAATACTGAAATCAATGAGTTCTTCATCTGAACTTTGCATATTACATATCTCATATTAACAAACATACAATCAAATGGAATGGTTTCACAGCCGGCTTTACAAACATACAAAATAAATTCTTGTCTGTGTTCAAACATAAAAGTTTTCCCTTGTACATAACTTCTAGTGTTTACATTCAATATCATTCTTCAAAATAGCAGCAATGGCTTGGTATCAGAACATTTCTTCCTCCCTCCTTTCACAGAAACCGTTCTCATACCACGCTCAGTGTTAAGGCACTTGTTTTTACAAAGTGAAAAGAAACAAACCATTTTAGAATAGCAATGATTTATACAACATGAAATCTACCATATTAGAATAGTATAAAATAATAAAGTCAAATAAAATGGACTATCTTAGAATAGTGTAAAATTAATTGGAATAATAAAAATTCACCATCTTGGAATAGTGAAAAGTAAATTGAAAATAAAAAATAAAAATAGCCTAGCTTGGCATTTTATTTTGCTCACTGGTTCACATGATTTCATCATGTAAAGAATCACCTCGACTGGACATTCATTGAACAATCTCATCTCTGAACATCCATATCCTTTAACATTATTCATACTAACTCATCATTTTCATCAACATCTGTATACGGGGGTGGATCGTCCTGTTCTGCTAGCATTGGAAACTGTCCCCCCATGTGATATTGACCCCTAGCATATTCCTGGTTGAGGGCCCCATTAATCAGTCGGTTTGCGCAAGCGCGGATGCAGGTTGAGAAACAACAACTACACAGTGCCAATATCACGATCACACTTGACACAGAGATCAGTCGGTTCAGTAAGAAATCCTTGTACTTCCCCAGCCAACCATCTAAGAAACCCCCAAGGGGGTTCTTGTCTATCCCACTGTTGTCTGCTAACTCCATGCTCAAAGTCGTGAGTCCCTTCAGAGCCTTGGTTACTGATCCATCAGGTGAGGTATTGTTTGGGATGAAAGTACAGCATAATGTTCCAAACATTTTGCATACACCCCCTTTTTCTGCCAGTAACATATCTAGGGCCACTCTGTTCTGCAAAGACATCTGGCTGGTCTTATCCAGTTGCTCACTTAGTCCCTTCATCGCGTCCCTGGAGTGATTTATGAACCTCTGCTGATTGTAGTAGATATAGTTAATCTAGTCCACGTTCTTATTTACGGTGGGCCAAAGAAAAATGGATTCGAACCCTGCTAGGATCTGGTTTCTAGCTTTAAACTCATCTGGGACTCCCCTGGGCACCCCTATGCTGTCCATGTACACAGTGGAATCAAAACTCCCTCTAAAGACTGACCTTTTGGCTCTAGTCGCCTTGGGTTGGACTGCCATGTTTATCAGCTGCTCGGCCGTCATTGGTACTGCATAAAAAGGCATCACTAGCTGTACCAGAGCACAGGTCCCCGTCCAATCCTGTGTTAAAACTGAATACAAGGTTTTAGTGCCACAATACCACCACACATCTGTTCTGGGATACTGCCTGATGGGCATAGCTATACCTGGGAGAAAATCCTGTTTCATTAAAATCACTGTAGAATTGCACCACTTCAGAGTTCCTACTTCTATACCTTTTAGGTATTCCCTTGTGATGCAATCATAAAGTCCCTCGTACGGCGTGAAGTCAGGTGGAATGTCATTCATTTTTACCACTGGATACTTTTGTGCAATGTCTAGACAATCTGCTGGGGATCCTTGTTCATAGAGTTTGTACATACAGAGTTGTCCTCTTGGGTTATTGTTGGCATTAAATGGAAATGGCACTGTTCCCAAACTTGGTCGGGCAGCCGCACAGGCCAGACAGTCCGCCATCTTGCTCTGCTTTACGGAGTAAACAACCCAGTCTAACCAGGAATTTGTGTCCTCATATCCTGTTTCTACTGCTATGACTTTCTGTATAGAAGTCGTAGTCAGATAGGTGACCAGTGGATTGTTCACAGCTTTAAAAAGGGGAATTTCTGGTTCTGGTTTGAAAAGGGATTCAGTATATTTTGGGACGAAATCAGGGATTACATCAGCTGGTGGATCGATTATTTTCACTAAAATTGATCCCATTGGGTCTTTTCCAGGAACTTCTATCCCCATCAGTAAATGGAATGCAGTGACGTCTCCCTTTTTCTTGAAATGGGGAGTGAGTGTGCTTTTAAAAGCAATTATTATTGGATTGTGTTTGCTCATATCTCCACTATGGCGACCTTTGGAAAAAGATAGCTGAGACCTAAACGCCAAACCAGGGGGATTGTTATTTCCTTCTGCCCTTGCACTCCAATATACCTTCTCTGAAACGGGACACCATGTATTATCATCTGTCCGTCCCCAAGCATGAATGCACCCATAAACGTCATGGCCTGTTTTTTCTCGCAGTTCTCCACATACAACCACATCACACACATCAAGACTGACCGTAACCGCTTCACCTCTGGGGATGAGTATTTCTAACCCTTCCTTCTGTTTCTCCGCTGATCTTTTGGCTCTGGGGATAAATGAAAGTCTCTCAAACACAGCTGAAGTTTCGTTAGTGATATTGGCATTTTCTACGAGTGGACGAATGGATTCGGGTTCTTCATGATGCTGTATCCCCTTCCCAACCAGGAAAGTGCCAATTGTGATGAACAGAGCTAACAATGATATTACGATTCTTATCCCTTTGGTGCCCCTTAATTGTTCTGACTTCTTGAACGGCACTTCATCAATTTTACCCATGGTTATATCAGTTACAGAGTTTTTAAAATAATGAGAGCAAAAATCAAATATATAGAAAATAAAACAAAAATATTGTACTCTTTTTTGAATAGCTAGGTCTCAGATCTAAAACAAGAATGGTGATTCCGTTTTAGTATTCAATCTACAAAACCTAAAGACAATTCGTCTTTTGAGCTGTTTCTATCTTAATATGTCTTGATTTGTTATTCGTTTTGTTCCAGCTCGGCCAAATCAGTCCTAACTTCCGAGAGCTTTCTGGAAGGTGCCGGTGCAGGGCGACAATGTGTCAGGTGGTGCCAATTTGCTCCTTTTTTACCTTTTATCCGGAGAGCGTGTGAAGTTCTTTCAACTACTTCCCACGGACCCGTCCACCTGGGTTCAGCCCACTTTCTTTTGTGAACTTTCAACCTCACCCAGTCACCCGGCCATACAGGAGTCTCTTCTGGCGTCTCGTCTGGTGTCTCTGCAGTTCTCTGAACCTGTGTAGACAAGACTTGGATAATATTACTCAGAGCCCCGACATATTCATCGACTTCTATTTGTCTGATGTCTAAAACTGGGCCTGTCCCTCCTTCTCTAGGAGGCCCAGGCATTGGCCGACCAGTTAACAACTCATGGGGTGAAAGATGTGTTTTAGCACCCTCTGAAGATCTCATTGACATGAGTGCCAGAGGCAAAGCATCTACCCATTTCATGTTTGTGCCAAAAATAACTTTAGCTATTTTCCCTTTTAATGTTCTATTAGCTCTTTCTACTATTCCCTGAGATTGTGGGTGATATGCTGACCCAAACTTGTGAATTATACCAAAATATAACTCTACTTCCTCCAAGTGTTTGCTTGTAAAATTTGAACCATTGTCTGATCTTATAATCCTTGGCACCCCATAACGGGGTACGAGTTCTGTTTTGAGCCATTTAATGACTGTCTTTGCATCTTCTTTCTTGCAGGGAATTGCTTCAATCCATTTCGTGTAACGATCAATCATTACTAACATATATCTAAACCCTCTGACTACATTGTCTGCTCCCATGTCTGTATAATCAATACAAATGTCTTTGAATGGGGCTTCTGGGACTGGATATCTTCCCATTGGGCACTTGTATGGCTTTTTTACATTGAATGCATTACACGTGTCACAGTCGTTTACGAAGTTTTCAACCATGTCCTTCATGTAAGGATGCCACCACTGTTGTTCAATGTCTTTTGTTGTTCTTGTTTTTCCTACATGAGTGGGACCATGTGATTGTTCTATTAGCAGGTGGCATAACTTTGCAGGTGCGACTAAACGGCCGTCGTGGGCTCTCCACAGGCCATCTACTTCGTTTGCTCCCTTCTGACTCCATTGATTCTGTTCATACACTCCAGCATATTTCTGCATGTCTTTGATGTGTTCGGTGGTTAACTCTTCTTGAGTATTGGCCTTTGTACATATCATTTGCTTGCTGTACCCTCCTGCTTTCTTTGCTGCCTTGTCTGCTGCATCATTTCCTCTGGATATTGCATTGTTTAATGTTTGATGTCCTTTGCATTTCATTACTGCCACTTGTGCTGTCAACAGTAAAGATGTCAGCAGGAGTTTTAGCGCTTTGGCATGTTTTACTGGTGTCTTAGCAGATGTTAGGAACCCTCTTCTGATCCACTGTGGTCCGTCTATATGCACTGCTCCATAGGCATATGCTGAATCTGTATAGATGTTGACTCGTTGTCCCTCTGCATGCTCCAAGGCTTTGGTGAGTGCCACTACTTCTGCTAGTTGGGCCGAAGCAGGTTGGGAGATGATTTCTACTTCTATTGTTTGTATATTTTCTCCCTCTTGCCGGACTACTGCATAGGAGGCCACATTCCCGTCATCTCCTTTGTAACAACAGCCGTCACTGTAGAAAGTGAAGTCTGGTTGGTCCAGTGGATCTGTTTCTAAATCTGATCTTATCTTAAGATCCTTTTGGGAGACTAACTGACAATCATGGGGTGTGTGCTCTTCCGTGCTCAGTCCTGTAGACATGTTTGTTAAACCACTTTGGTATGTTATATGGGGTTTCAACAGACTGGTCTGAATCTTGATTTTCCTGATTGGGGAAAATGTGAATGCCTGTGAATTTATGAATGCTACTACTCCATGGGCTGTGTTGACTTTCAATGGGTGGCACATTACCACATGTGCAGTTTTCTCAATGACTTTTGCTAGTGCAGCTAGGTGTCTTGCACATCCTGTCTGGCCTAGTTCTATATTGTCTAACTTTGAGCTATGGTACATAAGTACCTGTCTCACTCCCCCTTTTTTCTGAAACAGGACTCCATTGACTATTCCACCTGATTCAGAAACATCAAGGCAAAAATCATCATCATAATCCGGAGTGGAAAGGTGTGCCGCTTGACTCAGAGCTTGCTTCGTCATCGTGAAAGCTTCTTCGGCCAACGTTGTCCACTCAAGAGTAGCTTTAAGATTTCTGTTTCCTGCTTCTGCAATTATGTGTCTCAGTGGTTGTGTCAAGTCCACATAGTCAGGTATGTACGTCCTGCTGTAACCTGTCAGGCCCAGGAAAGCGAGCATTTGTTGCACTGTTTTGGGCTTTGGTTGGGAGAGGATGGAAGACCGTTGTGCTGGTGTCAGAGTTAGACTGTTCGAGGAAATCATCCTTCCCAGGAATGTAACCGTTCTCCTGGCGATCTGCGTTTTTTCTTTCTTCACTTTATAGCCCACATTGGCTAGTAGGATTAGCAATTGTTGTGTCACAGACAGACATGTTGCTGCATCTGGCCCGGCTAGAAGTAAATCATCAACATACTGTATCAGAGTCACTCCCTCCGGAAGTTGCAATGCACTGAGGTCTTGTTTCAATGCACTGTTAAATAATCCTGGGCTATCCTTGTAACCCTGAGGCATCCGATTGTAGGTGTATCGCTGTCTTTGGTAGGTAAAAGCAAATATATCCTGGACTTTTGGATCTAATGGTAAGCAAAAGAATGCATTAGCTAGATCTATCACTGTGAAATATTTGTGACCTGGATTAAGATTATGTAATGCTACATGAGGATCGGGAACAGGAATATTAGCAGTTTTAGTGACATTGTTGACTTCTCTCAGATCATGGACCATTCTCCATCCCTTGTTTCCAGCTTTTGGTACCGGCAAGATGGGAGTATTCCAATTTGAACTGGTGTGTCTGATTACTCCAGCTTGCAACAATCCTTGAATGGTGTTTCCTATCCCATCTATTTGTTCTTGTTTCAATTTGTATTGCGGGCGCCAACATGGTTTGTAATTTTCCATCAGCTCCACTGAGACTTCATGATTTACTAATCCAACATCATAGTCTCCAGTGGTCCAAAGATGTGTAGGCACCTGCATCAGCATTTCTTCTGTGTCCGGATGGTTTGTGTGTTCTCGGCCATGATCTCTGTCCAATTCTTGCTTCTCCAACAGCCCTTGTTCCTGGCTATTGTTTCCAATCCTCCACATCGTCTGGTCTGTTGATTGCCACAGAATAGGTGATTCCGTCGCCAACCATTCTGTGTTCAATGCAGTCTTTATCATTGGACCCAATGATCTGGACTCAGCTCCTATGGTCATGGCGAGTGTGACATGAGGAACAGCTTCTTCAGATAAATTGTACCATTGTTTTTGTTCTGGTGTGAATTTTACCGCGGCTGCTACACCCTGTGGTCCGACGTAGATGTCTGCTACAGTCAAATCTTCCATCCTTCCCTCTTTATCTTCCATCCATGCATCTTGATATTCTTCATCCGGTCGCCTTATATAATTGTACGTACAATGTAGAGGATCCTGCGGGGGCCCATAGGGTCCCAGTGTATTTATCCATGGCTTCCAGGCCATGTACGTTCTTTGGACATGAGGAGTATCGATTTCCGTGGTGATTAGGCGGCTCCAGTACACAGTGGTTGTGTCATTTTCTTCGTCGTTTTCTGGATTTGCTGCCATCATCATGATTCTCTGTTGTCCATCATATGTCTGGTGGAGTGGTATCTGGCCTGGAAATTGGATTATCAGCCCATCTGGTGTGCATAGAATTCTCGCTCCTGATTTTACTAGCAGGTCTCTTCCCATCAGATTTATGGGACAGTTTGGGGCATAGAGGAAAGGATGTTGTAGGAGTTGCTTCCCAATTTTTGTGACCAATGGTAATGTATATCTCTGTACATCAATTTTTCCCGAGTATCCAACTGTTTTGAGGGTGTGATTTGAGAGTGGTGGTGGTTGTCCCCTTAATTTTGTCAAACAGGAAGCTGTAGCTCCTGTGTCCACCATCATTTCCACCTTCTCCCCCTCAATCTCACAGGTGACCATTGGTTCATCTTGGGCTGGAATTGCGTCACCTGTGATTGGATCCTCTGGGCCTCCTCATATGTATGGACCACTCCAAGCTGTCAGAGGCATTTGGTTCATGTTTGGCACCCCTCCTCCTGGTTGTCCCTGGAATCCTCTGCCTCCACTGAGTCCTCCCCTCTGTTGGTACTGTGTAGGCATGTGAATGGGTGCTTGTGGCTGTGGTTGGACAGGAGTATACACAAGCGGAAACGGTTGCTGTACCTGGGGATAATACTGCTGTGTCTGGGGCTGGAATTGTGTAGGATTGTATGGCATCTGTTGATGCGGACAGTTTCTGGCCCAATGATCCACCTGACCGCATGTGTAACATCCCGCTTTTTGGAAACCTCTTCCTCTGCCCTTTCCTCTGAAACTTCCTCCACCTCTTTGTTGGTACTGCGTCTGATTTTCTGGCGCCACCTGAGCTTGAACTGTTAGTGGTGTCTGCATTACTGTCTCTGTTTCTATGGTCTTATCTGCTTTAGTTGTCATTTGCCTTGCCACTTTCCTGTTTTTATTAGCTTCGGCATCTTTCTCAGCTATTTGTATCTTCACGAGTCTCCTTGCTTGGATTTGATCGTCTTCTTTAAGTCCCTTTAGAGCCGCCTGGTGTCTGGTATCGTGGTGAATGAGATGTTGTCTCCATTGTTCAGCGGGTTTATTGTCCAATCCAACCACTTCTTCCAAACGTGTCTTTACTTCTAGGGGAAGGGCTTTAATGACAGAGTTCTTCCACACCATTTCAATAGCTGGAGAAAGATCATGTCTTTCACCCGTGCAAGCCTCCCACACTTCTTCACATTTCTTCAGGAATGCATGCATGTCTTCCCCAGGCTCCTTCTTCAAGCTGCTGAGAGCATGAAAACTGCGTGTTGTCGGGTAGATGTGACGAATAGCAGCCCAATAATCTGACCTGATGTAGTTGAATGGGGTGTCATCTAGGTCAGTTGTGCAATTAGCCTCGGAGTCTATTGTTCTTGCTTCAAGTCGTCCTTCAATCCGTCCAAGAAGGGCCCTTATGTCTCCTAAGCATAGGTGGTCTTGGGCTGTGAATCTCTCCAGTTCATTCACCCACTTCTGACCTCCTTTTATAAGTGGAGGTAGTTTTCCCACTAATGCTTCCATGTCCCTGTGATTCCATGGTTGGTATTGAAATCCTCCATTTCCAGCTGCTATCAATGGCATGGCGCTATGTGCGGTACTCCTGTGTCTTTCAGCTATGGGCCCTGTCACAGTTTGTTGGTTGATTCCATCACCTCTGTTTTTCCATGAGGGTGTGGTGAAACCCTTTCGTGTGTGTTCCGGGTATCCCGAGTGTCTGCTGGTTTGAGAATGTGCACTGTCGTTGTCTTCTCCATGTCCTTGTCCTCTGTAATTTTGTTCATCAGGAGAGTAATTTGTTCGGCGTGTTCTTTGAGAGTCTTCCCATCCCCGAGTTCTCCGTTCATCATTTTGGTTCTTTTGTCTGTCTTCCATCATTTCCCGGAATGTCACATCTTCTCGTTGTCTTTGTGCCAGACGTTGTTGGTATTTATCTTCCTCCCTTTGTTTTTCTGCACTAAGGTCATGACTGGCTTTATCTGACTTCCGCATTTCTTCAATAATGTCATTATGTGCCTCTTCTGCCTTTCTTCTTTCTTCAGCATATCTGTCATTATGTGCCTCTTCTTCTGCTGTTTGTGGTTGAAGAGAGAAGATAGGCTCTGCCGCTCTCTCATAAGCGGCCATTTTTCCTGGATCTGCACTTGTTGATCTGTTGATTGACTGGAATGACATAGGTGTTTGTAGTATGTCTTGCTGGAGTTGTCTATCTCTAGGCATAGTTGTTAATGCTTGCATTTCGGCTAATCGTTTGTGTTCCTCCAGCAGCTGATTTGATTGAATCGTGAGCATTCTTACTCCGTATTCCAATTATTGGAGACTTCTTTCTGTGGGGACTCCTTCCAATTCCAATACTCCTCCCGAAATACCAAACGTTGGGGCTTGTATTGAGGGTTGAAGGAGAGTTTTATTATCTGAAATGTAGGGAGGAGGTTCTTCAACCAAGTTAGGATAGAGCTTTGGAGTTTGGATTACTGGTTCTTCCATTTTTTTTTCTTTTTCTTCTTCTGCTTGCGAGTTTGCTTCTTTGGCGACGCACATGTTTGCCATCCCACTAGCAGAATACTTTAAATGGAGCATCAGACTTGTAACTCGTGCTTTCCTTATTTCGGCTTTGTTCATAGCAATCTTTGCAGGTCCATACCAAGAGGGTTGTCCGGCTTTGATCCATGCTTGTTGTTCTCGCAGGTATTCTCCATTTTCATGGTCAATTACTGCTTTTCTATGGGCTTTCGTTGGTGCTGGTTGATCATCAGCTGGATACAGTCCTCTTGTTTGCCATTGTTCCAACAGTTTCTCCATGTGGTTCCATGTTTTTTTTCTAAATTTTGGAGCTGTTATGGCATCTGATCTGATTTGTATCCTTCCTTTGATATCTGCTGTTGAGCCTGGCTCTACATCTAGTCTCAACTTAGTTTGTTTTGGTGACATGTTCTCTAATTATTTATTAACCTATCAAAGATGAAGCACTAATCTTCTGACTAGCACCTTCGTTGCTGTTCGTCCGAACTTTAATTTTATTTATTTATTTATTTATTTATTTTTTTTTGCTCAAAGTTTTATTATTTTTATAGATTTTTTTTTTTTTTTTTTTAAGTTTAAGGTAAAATATTAATAAAGTTAATTAATATATAAAAAATATGCAAAATTAAAATATGAAATGTTAAAATAAAGTTGTACCGTGTATGGTTTTGACTTTGAAATATGAATTTGGTTCAAAATCACAATGTTATGGTGTTTCCGCTATTTGGGTAATAATTCTGTACTACCACCAGAGTGCGCTATTTTAAATTCCAGCTTAATCCACTAGGGAATAGCTGTTTCAAAACTGACTCGTTTTTAACAAAGGAGAAACTTAGTTTCCTCAAAAATATCTTTAAAATAGGAATTTACACTATGGTTAAACAACACAACACATAACCGCCAAAACACATTTGCAAAGAAGAATATTCACAATGTTATGGTGTTTCCGCTATTTGGGTAATAATTCTGTACTACCACCAGAGTGCGCTATTTTAAATTCCAGCTTAATCCACTAGGGAATAGCTGTTTCAAAACTGACTCGTTTTTAACAAAGGAGAAACTTAGTTTCCTCAAAAATATCTTTAAAATAGGAATTTACACTATGGTTAAACAACACAACACATAACCGCCAAAACACATTTGCAAAGAAGAATATTCACAAAACCGCCAATACACATTTACCAGCAGAAGTACTTCCAATAGTTCTAAACCTAACAAGAAGTATGATGTTCTTTAGAAGATGGAATGCCTAGCCTCAGTGTGTTAAAGCAAACAGAGTACTTCAATTAGCATTTCATGAAATGGTGACTGCCGTGTGGCTCACCGTGAACATGAGGTCAAGACAAAATGGCAACTGTTTTTCCAACCTTTGACCTGAAGAACAAAGGGATTTGAGAAAACACCTGGAGTTGAAATTGGTGAGGTGATATTTTGTCTAGTAAATTCAACACACAACACTGTAGTTTAAAATAACATTTCCATTTAGTTTACAATGATAAATGGGCCTCATACCCTTACGTCATAGCCCTCTACCCATGTACGTAAATGTTTTGACTTTAAGAGCCAGTATGGTCATCTCTTCTGTTTAAACACGCTATTTATGGGACAAATAGGACGCTAAGCAAACACAATTAGAAGAATATCGTCTATCTAACGCACGAATGTCGCACTTCCTGCCGTAATCCACAACGCAATGTCTTGAAAAACAGAATGGTGTAACCACTGAGAGCTTCAAACTACTCAGGCCTTTTCCTTGAAATAGGACTTTTTTAAAACAGCCTCACGCTGTTGTTACACAAAACACTCACTCCAATAACCTTAGCTTCAAACTTTGGCTGTGTCTTTGCCTCAAGCAGTCCCGACTGCTTAATGGCCTAAAACCATTCACGTAAAACGTAAAACGCCACAAAAGACACATATAGTGATTGGCCTCTAGCCGACATGTAGCCTACTAACAGACAAACGAATAGCATGCAGGGTTAAATAGAAAAAAAGAAATTGAACTCACCCTGCCTGTAACAAAGCAACGCCACGTGGTAGGCTACCAATATTTATCAATTTAGGCTTGTTTTAACTTAAATTGCACAGCTATTTTCAGGATCCGCTGGCCGCCGTCAAACACACAGAACTAACATTGTCCTACATTAACTATTGAAGAATTCGATATAACAGGTTTCTCCTTACCTAGTTGATTTGAGCTCTCTGTGTGCTGAACGGATGCCAGCGGGTCCAGCAAGCAGCCTGCTGTAGTCTCTCCCGGTTTTGCGAGATCCTGGCTAGCTCGCCAATTGTTAAATGTGTTCTTTATTCTCGCGTCCAGGAGAGAAGCTTTAAAATGAGACTAAATGGAGTCTCTGAAAAGATTCAAATGGGATACTTTAATTAAAAAAGGCGCGGTAGTGTTACAGACAGAATATTGTTCCGGCAGAAAACAGCTGTGCTCTGGTTCTCCTGAGCAAGAAGAAGACAGCGGATCTCTCCTCCGGCGCTGCTATATATATCCTCTGCTGGCTCCTCCCCGCCAGCCGGCTCACCTCGTCTCCAATGTCCGTTATTGCATTTAAACAGAGGATAGGTTCTTTTCACATTCAATATATGCTTAACACGCCGTTTCTCCTCATATTCTCTTTCTTCACTTTTCATTTAACACATTCTAAACGCTGTAATCAATACTCTAAACAATACTTCTCGGCTCGTTTGGTTTTCGGTCATTCCGGATGTTGTCACATGCTACTCTCGTCTGTAAACAATAATGTATTCAAATAAACTGTACTTTCATTTAATATTCAGCATGGTAGTACCTCAACATCTATCGTTGTAGTGTTAAATCAGTAGGTTTCGGTTTTCACCACACCAAGTCATTTCGCTTCTCAATTCACCTCTTAAGGAAATCGTATATTAGCCACATGCTAAATGCTAACCGTAGATGAAGGATTTTCAGAATAAAAGCTTAACTGCTTGTGCACAAGAATTTCTGGTTTTTCAGTATAAAAGAGCGTTTAAACTGACGGTATGTTTAAGCTACATTATACCATCAAAACATTGATTTTAATTTCTAACACACCCCATTCAACTACATCAGGTCAAAATATTGGGCTGCTATTCGTCACATCTACCCGACAACACGCAGTTTTCATGCTCTCAGCAGCTTGAAGAAGGAGCCTGGGGAAGACATCCATGCATTCTTGAAGAAATGTGAAGAAGTGTGGGAGGCTTGCACGGGTGAAAGACATGATCTTTCTCCAGCTATTGAAATGGTGTGGAAGAACTCTGTCATTAAAGCCCTTCCCCTAGAAGTACAGGCACGTTTGGAAGAAGTGGTGGGATTGGACAATAAACCCGAACCTGAACAATGGAGACAACATCTCATTCACCACGATACCAGACACCAGGCGGCAAAAAAGGGACTTGATGAAGATGATAAAATCCAAACAAGGAGACTCGTGAAGATACAAATAGCTGAGAAAGATGCCGAAGCTAATAAAAACAGGAAAGCGGCAAGGCAAATGACAGCTAAAGCAGATAAGACCATAGAAACGGAGACGGTAATGCAGACACCGCTAACAGTTCAAGCTCAGGTGGCGCCAGAAAATCAGACGCAGTACCAACAAAGAGGTGGAGGAAGTTTCAGAGGAAAGGGCAGAGGAAGAGGTTTCCAAAAAGTGGGATGTTACACATGCGGTCAGGTGGATCATTGGGCCAGAAACTGTCCGCATCAACAGATACCATACAATCCTACAGAATTTCAGCCCCAGACACAGCAGTATTATCCCCAAGTACAGCAACCGCTACCGCTTGTGTATACTCCTGTCGAACCAGAGCCACAAGCATCCATTTACATGCCTACACAGTACCAACAGAGGGGAGGACTCAGTGGAGGCAGAGGATTCTAGGGACAACCAGGAGGAGGAGGGGTGCCAAACATGAACCAAATGCCTCTGACAGCTTGGAGTGGTCCATACGTATGAGGAGGCCCAGAGGATCCAATCACAGGTGACGCAATTCCAGCCCAAGATGAACCAATGGTCACCTGTGAGATTGAGGGGGAGAAGGTGGAAATGATGGTGGACACAGGAGCTACAGCTTCCTGTTTGACAAAATTAAAGGGAAAACCACCACCACTCTCAAATCACACCCTCAAAACAGTTGGATACTCGGGAAAAATTGATGTACAGAGATATTCATTACCATTGGTCACAAAAATTGGGAAGCAACTCCTGCAACATCATTTCCTCTATGCCCCAAACTGTCCCAGAAATATGATGGGAAGAGACCTGCTCGTAAAATCAGGAGCGAGAATTATATGCACACCAGATGGGCTGATAATCCAATTTCCAGGCCAGATACCACTCCACCAGACATACGATGGACAACAGAGAATCATGATGATGGCAGCAAATCCAGAAAACGACGAAGAAAATGACACAACCACTGTGTACTGGAGCCGCCTAATCACCACGGAAATCGATACTCCTCATGTCCAAAGAACGTACATGGCCTGGAAGCCATTGATAAATACACTGGGACCCTATGGACCCCCGCAGGATCCTCTACATTGTACGTACAATTATCTAAGGCGACCGGATGAAGAATATCAAGATGCATGGATGGAAGATAAAGAGGGAAGGATGGAAGATTTGACTGTAGCAGAAATCTACGTCGGACCGCAGGGTGTAGCAGCAGCGGTAAAATTCACACCAGAACAAAAACAATGGTACAATTTATCTGAAGAAGCTGTTCCTCATGTCACACTCGCCATGACCATAGGAGCTGAGTCCAGATCATTGAGTCCAATGATAAAGACTGCATTGAACACAGAATGGTTGGTGACGGAATCACCTATTCTGTGGCAATCAACAGACCAGACGATGTGGAGGATTGGAAACAATAGCGAGGAACAAGGGCTATTGGAGAAGCAAGAATTGGACAGAGATCATGGCCGAGAACACACAAACCATCCGGACACAGAAGAAATGATGATGCAGGTGCCTACACATCTTTGGACCACTGGAGACTATGATGTTGGATTAGTAAATCATGAAGTCTCAGTGGAGCTGATGGAAAATTACAAACCATGTTGGCGCCCGCAATACAAATTGAAACAAGAACAAAGAGATGGAATAGGAAACACCATTCAAGGATTATTGCAAGCTGGAGTAATCAGACACACCAGTTCAAATTGGAATACTCCCATCTTGCCGGTACCAAAAGCTGGAAACAAGGGATGGAGAATGGTCCATGATCTGAGAGAAGTCAACAATGTCACTAAAACTGCTAATATTCCTGTTCCCGATCCACATGTAGCATTACAAAATCTTAATCCAGGTCACAAATATTTCACAGTGATAGATCTAGCTAATGCATTCTTTTGCTTACCATTAGATCCAAAAGTCCAGGATATATTTGCTTTTACCTACCAAAGACAGCGATATACTTACAATCTGATGCCACAGGGTTAGAAGGATAGCCCAGGATTATTTAACAGTGCATTGAAACAAGACCTCAGTGCATTGCAACTTCCGGAGGGAGTGACTCTGATACAGTATGTTGATGATTTACTTCTAGCCGGGCCAGATGCAGTAACATGTCTGGCTGTGACACAACAATTGCTAATCCTACTGGCCAATGTGGGCTATAAAGTGAAGAAAGAAAAAACGCATATCGCAAGGAGAACGGTTACATTCCTGGGAAGGATGATTTCCTCGAACAGTCTAACTCTGACACCAGCACAACGGTCTTCCATCCTCTCCCAACCAAAGCCCAAAACAGTGCAACAAATGCTCGCTTTCCTGGGCCTGACAGGTTACAGCAGGACGTACATACCTGACTATGTGGACTTGACACAACCACTGAGACACATAATTGCAGAAGCAGGAAACAGAAATCTTAAGCTACTCTCGAGTGGACAACGTTGGCCGAAGAAGCTTTCACGAAGACGAAGCAAGCCCTGAGTCAAGCGACACACCTTTGCACCTTTTTGCCTTGATGTTTCTGAATCAGGTGGAATAGTCAATGGAGTCCTGTTTCAGAAAAAAGGGGGAGTGAGACAGGTACTCATGTACCATAGCTTAAAGTTAGACAATATAGAACTAGGCCAGACAGCATGTGCAAGACACCTAGCTGCACTAGCAACAGTATGAATGATGTTAAAGGATATGGATATGGATGTTCAGAGATGAGATTGTTCAATGAATGTCCAGTCGAGGTGATTCTTTAAATGATGAAATCATGTGAACCAGTGAGCAAAATAAAATGCCAAGCTAGTCTATTTTTATTTTTTATTTCAATCTACTTTACACTATAACAAGATAGTGTGATTTTTATTTTTCCAATTAATTTTACACCATTCTAAGATAGTCCATTTTATTTGACTTTATTCTTTTTTACCATTCTAATATTGTAGATTTCATGTTGTATAAATCATTGCTATTCTAAAATGGTTTGTTTCTTTTCACTTTGTAAAAACAAGTGCCTTAACATTGAGCGTGGTATGAGAACGGTTTCTGTGAAAGGAGGGAGGAAGAAATGTTCTGATACCAAGCCATTGCTGCTATTTTGAAGAATGATATTGAATGTAAACACTAGAAGTTATGCACAAGGAAAAACTTTTATCTTTGAGACCAGACAAGGATTTATTATGTATTTTTGTAAAGTTAAGGCTATAGAACCATTCCATTTTGATTGTATGTTTGTAACATGAGTTATGTGCTATGCAAAGTTCAGATGAAGAACTCATTGATTTCAGTATTAGATACACACCTTTTAGGTGTGTAAGGAGGGACTGTTAGAAATTTAAAATCACTGTTTTGATGGTATAATATAGTTTAAACATACTGTCAAGTGAAATGCTCTTTTATACTGAAAAAACTGAAATTCTTGTGCACAAGCAGTTAAGCTTTTATTCTGAAAATCCTTCATCTACGGTTAGCATTTAGCATGTGGCTAATATACGATTTCCTAAAGAGGTGAATTGAGTAGCGAAATGACGTGGTGTGGTGAAAACCGAAACCTACTGATTTAACACTACAACTATAGACGTTGAGATACTACTGTGCTGAATATTAAATGAAAGTACAGTTTATTTGAATACACTATTGTTTACAGACGAGAGTAGCATTTGACAACATCCGGAATGACCGGAACCCAAACCAGCCGTGAAGTATTTTCTGTATGTTTTAGAGTATTGATTACAGCGTTTAGAATGTGTTACATGAAAAGTGATGAAAGAGAATATGAGGAGAAAAGGCGTGTTAAGCATATGTTGAAGGTGAAAAGTACCAATCCTCTGTTTAAATGCAACAACGGACATTAGAGGCGAGGCGAGCCGGCTGGCGGGGAGGAGCCAGCAGAGGATATATAACGGCACCGGACGGGGGATTCGCCCTTCTCTTCTTGCTCAGGAGAGCCAGATCACAGCTGTTTTCTGCCGGAACAATATTCTGTCTGTAACACTACCGCGCTTTTTTAAATTAAAGTATCTCATTTGAATCTTTTCAGAGACTCCATTTAGTCTCATTTTAAAGCTTCTCTCCTGGATGCGAGAACAAAGAACAGATTTAACAGAAGTTGAAAATAGATAATTGCTACGCAAATGCTATCCAACTAGTTTTAGCTAACCAAACCCTCAGATCACATGGACAATGCTGATGTAGGTGGTTAGGCAAGCTAATACGGCTAACATGTATATATGTGTCATGTTTTATAGTTTAGCTGTGTGTTACACCAACTTGTAGCAGTAATGAGCATTACCGCATATTCAGGACTGTGCTTGTTTGTCTTATGAGAGTTGTTAACGGCCAGGTTTAGCTGTGCTATTTATGGACCTTGGCTCTACAATAAACTGTGCTTTGTGCTTCCTGGCGGCTAACGCACCGTCTGTGAGTATTGCTGTCAGACAAACAGTCGGGTTGTCAATAACAGTGTGCCATGTCTGTATTGTGTTTACAGTTTCACCAATTCATTACACTTTGTCAAAGCGGACATTTGTGCCGCGGAGTTCCTTTGAAAGTGTTAAACTGGATGCATAGCTAGCTCGCTGCTAGTGAGACCTTCACTTGTAAACCTCAAAATCTATATGGTAAAATATTCATCTAAATCTTCCCAATTATTTTCAATGGCAGAAAGATTCACATTCTGAAAGTCCTCAAAGCAGAGCCTTTTCCTTAGAGCTGATGTTTTAGCCTCTCTCACCCACCTGCCATTTTAAAAAGCAATATCACAGAATGAGTGCTCCAAGCAGTCCTCTGTTTCAATGATTTCTACATAATGTAAGGAGGACTCTTACACCTTTTGAAATGTAAGTGATCTCCCACTTTCAAGTTGCAAAGTGTAACATTAAGCATATTCCGACATGGACAATGACCCTTTAAATCCATCACACCAGTGCTTTCTGTGGTGGGAGACAGGAGAATGACAGCCAAGCTGTCCTCCCTGCTGGACAATATGTCCCACCCCCTCCAGGACACCCTGTCCTCACTGTGCAGCTCCTTCAGCGACAGGCTGCTGCACCCCCGCTGTCTCACGGAGAGATACCGCAGGTCCTTCCTTCCTGCAGCGGTCATACTTTACAACCAGCACTGCCCCTAGTAGACCCCCCCCCCCCCCCTACACTGATAAAATCGTGCTCTCGTAAATAATACTATGATTATGTGTTTAAATTATACAAGAAATTACTAATAATTTTCTTTTACTCAAAATCTCTCCTGTTACAGATGTAGCACCTCATTTCAGACTCCAGTTTACAGCTTCCTGCCTACGACCTGCCTAAAACCAGTATTGAGGAATGTTAAGCCCTCCCACTATTTTCCAAGAGGGGGTTGCCAGATTTTCAATTTCAGGTTTTAACCAGGAGATGGCGCTTCATTCACAAATACAGAAAGACAAGTTTCATGGACTTTCAGTTGTGTTTTGAAGAGCATTTGAACTCATCAATATTTTAGATCAACTAAAGTATATCTAATCTTATAATTCAATAATATATAGTCTTTATATATTAAATAATTATAATAATAATGTAAATGTTTACATTACACTTCTTTATTTGTTATGCTCATACTTTTACCTTTACAATCGTTTGCTTTGATATGCAGTATATTTTTTGTATATTTTTGTGTTTGCTTCCTCCTGCTCCCTTTCGGACACATACTGTATGATTTATTATTATTATTAATATGAAGATATTATTAAGATAAGATAAGGTGTTACTTTATTGATCGAACATTTTAGTTTAGAATGTGCTGTCCCACGGTAATTCAGAAGGCTCACAGGTCACATTCCGACCATTATTTAAAACAATAGGTGCTTTCACACCATCTACAGTTTGATTTGTATAGAGGGAGCTCTGTGGCTGAATGGCCAGCGATTAGGTGTGGCGCATTTATCATAGGTGATCAGAGCTAACTGCCTGCCGTCAGATTTCATTTAAAAAAAAGATCTGATTTTAAGACTATTTCTGCGCTCATAAAGAATGATAAGAATAAGAATAATGCGTATTGAACTGGTTTCATTAATTAGTGAGTTTATTTAACACTAGAACCGCCAATCCGGTTAATTTGTGTGATGTGTGTTGTGTGTGTGCATTGTAACCTTTTTTCAATAAAATATTAAAGTCGCCCAGTCCGTGACTTTTCCTAAAAGTGTGTTATGTAGCACCCTATGTTTTTTAAAATTCCATTCTAATAGCGGGATTTGACGGTTTTTTGTTGGCCTATACAAAAACCTAATCTCGTGTTAAGATAATTTGGTACAATAGAAGCCCTTTTTTATCAGTAACAAATTTAGCAGTTGAACATAAAAGTCAACTAACTGAGGGTCACTTGCAATGACAGTGTTGTTTCTATTGTAAGCTTGTCACTCAGAGTAACCTACAGTTAATTTAGCTGCTGTAGAAGAAAGATCAGGGGGGGAGGGGAGGAGAGAGCTGTGGTTGATGGGCCATTAGTTGTGTAAATACACAGCTGAGAGCTGCCGTTTCATTCAGACTGTTTAAAAAACGGTAACAACGGACAATTTTTCTTAGCGGATGCTTGTCAATTTAAATCAATACATACAACTATTTTTTAAATCAATAAAAACATTTTCTAAATCCATAAAATAATTTCAATTAATATTGGGAGTCATGTCGTTACTTTGTTGAGAATGTGGCCATGTATTAAGCAGGATAATTTGCAGCGACTTGTTCCTTATGGGGAAAATAACACCCGTCATACAGATCAAGATCCCTCCGCTACGCGTTGGGATCCTGATCTGCCGACGAGGCTCCGTTAAAATATAAATATTTTTAGTGAATTACTGAGTTTAGGCATGTTTAATGAAGTTGAATACAGTATATTCATATTTGTCAGTGATTTTGTGTGTGTGTGTGTGTGTGTGTGTGTGTGTGTGTGTGTGTGTGTGTGTGTGTGTGTGTGTGTGTGTGTGTGTGTGTGTGTTTAAAACCCTTTCATGAAGTGAAGGAGGTTTTCCTTCTATAAAACAGCTGTGGGCAGCAGTGAGTGTCACGGACATAAATTCATAGATCAAGGCAGACTGGTGCACACACTCTCCTGTCCTGCCAACACTGGCAGGACAATAGGTGACACGCTCGTTCTAAGCTGTGTCACTTACTCCTCACATCCCAAGCTGCATCCCCAAAAAGTGTATTATGTTGTTACATCGTTTCAGATGTTATGTTTCAGTTGTGCTCTGTCTATGTTAAAAAGCCTCAGTCACCTTAATTCATGTAATAAAAACATCTCAGGTCAGTAACACTCAAAGCTAAATGTGCAATACCATGTTCAGCTATGTTACTATTTATAATGTTATTGTTGTTACATCAGAAGATGTACATATTGGAATGATTTCTTAACTTACAGTAGGCTATTTTTTACAATGTGTGTTGGAAGGATTTATTAAATTACTATGAATATTGTCATTGTTGAAGGCTTTTAGAGAAGGGTGCATTATAAGCCTGAATTATATAACATTTTATACCTAAAAACATAAAAGCCACAATAAATAAATCACAATTATTCTAGTTCTTTTTACCTCATGTATCGCTTTCAACCCACCAGCTTTTATGGTGTTGTCACTAACTGTAAACTTGTCACTCAGAGTAACCTACAGTTAACTTAGCTGCTGTAGAAGAAAGATCAGGGGGGAGGGGGTGGGGAGAGAGAGCTGTGGTTGATGGGCCATTAGTTGTGTAAATACACAGCTGAGAGCTGCCGTTTCATTCAGACTGTTTAAAAAATGGTAACAACGGACTATTTTTCTTAGCGGATGCATGTCAATTTAAATCAATACATACAACTATTTTTTAAATCAATAAAAACATTTTCTAAATACATAAAAGCATTTCAATTAATATTGGGAGTCATGTCGTTACTTTGTTGAGAATGTGGCCATGTAATAAGCGGGATAATTTGCAGCGACTTGCTCCTTATGGGAAAAATAACACCCGTCATGCAGATCTGCCGAGTAGGCTCCATTAAAATATAAATATTTTTAGTGAATTACTGAGTTTAGGAACGTTAATAACGTTTTAATGAAGTTGAATACAGTATATTCATATGTGTCATTGATTTCATGTCAATTTGGCGAACATAAACATAAATGATCGTGGTGAAGATGATGATTAAATTAGGATTAAAAATCGAGAGCCGGGCTGCATTTCCTCCCGTTCGTTTTTTTCGACTAAACAACATTATTTTGTTAAATAACAACATGGTGATGTTTTGTAAATGATTACATGTCTCTTATTTAGCACAGAGTATGATATCCGTGACATATGGATCTTAACAAAGTTCCGCTGTACATCCAGCGTACTGTATCTGACTTTATTTCACATGAGCTCCAGTGTGGAACCCCACTGCACCCCCTGGTGGATCAATGATCCATTGCAGCTGGCTTCATTATAATTACATTTATCTATCACGCGGGCGGTCTCAAGTCAAGCTGGAGGTTTTCCCTTGAGCGAGGGCAGATCACGTACCAATCACGGCCCTCGCATTTCAAACTGTCTGAAATGAAGTGCTACATCTGTATTTAATGTGTTACTTGAATTTATGGAGTAATTTTCTATCTTCATTTTGATACGTACATTTAAATCATAGCACCAAGTAAATGTTAACTAAAGTAATGTGTTGACCTACAACCTGTGAAAAGCTATTAAAATGTACCTGGGCAATCTGAGTAAAATTGGGCAATGCCCCCGATGACGTCAGAGGAATTTGCGCACGGTACAGATATTTGAAAAAAAGCAGACGGTTCCAGTAGAAGAGATGAAAGCATGAAAGCATGGACCCTCGTCTAATATGAATACTCGTGGATTTTGAATCATGTAAGTATATTTTTGTACTTTATTAACTCTGTACATCCCCGTTAGCTTGTCCGATTAATATGGATATCAAACAAATGTTAGCTAACGTCAGTATTTCAGCTTAGCAATTTAGCTAGTTAGCGTGTTTGCTAATTTAGCCTGCTGTCATGGACGAGACACACACAACATGTAATGTTTATAATTGCTTCAAATTAGTTAACAGTTGGCGAAATTCACCGTTTTGAATAAAACATGTGGCAGTGGGGCACCGCACCAGTAGTTAAGAAGATTTTTTTTGTTGATGGTGTTCGCGCTACATTTTCAAATGCTGCTCGGTAGTTAGCAGTGTGTCGCCAAACTGAGTTTTCCTTTTACTGTGGAAGTCAAGTCAGTTCACTCACATGCATCCAACTGTGTGTGATGCACATGTGTGCTTTTATTTCCTGTGTACACTGAGACAGATAGCGGCACCATATTCCTAAAAGAAGGGAATGTCACATTCACTGCCATTGACTCTGCTCTGTGGGCCAGTCTGTGATGCGGCCAGAGGGGTGATCCACGAAGACTACTGGGAAGTTGAACTGTTGGTGCCTGCTTCTGTAGCGCGTTACATTGAAGTTAAGGCATACTCTTTGTCTCCAGTATCGTTCTGTACTTACAGTAATGTGTGTTCGCTACAATAATCAACATGTCTGTTAAACAGCACCACGTTGAAGTTAGACGGAAGCCGTCCTCCCGCCTGATGGAGCTTCTGGAAGAGTGCATATTTGCTGATTAAAGAGAACCAGGTAAATGTTCTGCTTGATTCGTGTTAAAATGTGCCTGCTGTTCTGTTCGTACATGAATATCTCTATTCTCTAAAGGTAAGTAGGCTACATCTTGCCAGTATGTGAAAAACCTCTTCAGTCTCCAGTTTTTAAGTTAACATTTAGATAAAGTACATTGGAATCTAATTTGACTGTATAGTATTTATATATATTTTCAAACTTACTCAATTTCAATGTTTAATATTCTGATTCAAAATGTGTTTTTTAGGAGAATTGATAGTTTGAGCTTGTAGAACCCAATGATTTAATCAGGTTTACTTCCTGTTGGGAACAAGGCAAACGTTTAATGAACTGAGCTTCCTTACTTGTGGTCATACTTTGACCGTAACAAATAAGAATTAATATAAATTCCCATATCCACACTGTAGCTACTGCATATGATAATAAAGCCTTTGAAGCTTACCCCATCCCCTCTGCTTAAAAAGAACATGGCGACTTAAACACTAAATTAAATACCTAACTCAACCCAATCAGTTTTTAGTAAATTCACAGAAATGTTTACAGTATTGTATGTTAACACTGATTTACATGTTTTGACAGAATGGAGGCAAAGATATCGTGGAAAAAGGACTATGCTGAATGTCGTGAAGATCCATGTCCCCCATGAAGTGCAGCAAAAGAAGACGTAACACCTCTCAACGTGTCCATCTCCATCGAGGGATCGGCGGTGCTTGATGAGGGTGAACGCCTGCCTTCTGCTCACGGACATCATCCATGCAATGAACTTAAGTAACTCATCAAAGTTGAAATACGCTTCTGTCGTTTGCAAACATCTTTCTTAAACTTAATTTCCTCCAGATTTCTCTTGAAAGTCCACATGTTTGCAGAAGCAGTGGTGTAAGGTTGAGGTACTTGAGAATGTTCTTTTCGTTGCACTTTATACTCCACTACAAGTCAAAGGGAAATATTGTACTTTGTGCTTCACTATCTTATATAGAGTTTATCAAGTATAAGGTTCTGTTTTTTAATTTACAAAAAAATGTAAATATTGTTAGAAATCCTTGAGCTATTACGTTCTAAAGGGTTACTACAATTATACTTTGACTTAAGTAACATTTTCATTACCAGACTTTCACTTTTAATAGGGTATTCCTACAGTGTGATACGAATATTTTTACTTAAGAAAAGGGCCGGATACTCCTTGGACCTCTGAGTGACAGTATATCAATGTGTTTCTGTGCCTGCTTTGTTTAATTTAACGGATGTATGTGCAGTATTTGTTAAAATCATTGTAAACTGTAGCTTAATCATGGCTTGTATCAGACAACAGAACAAAAATAAATATGTTTTTGTTGTCAAAAGGACACCTAGTGGGTACAAATGGTAATTACAATGCTTTGAGTTATGTATTGTACTCTCAGTGTTGTCGTAGTTATGCAGAACTCGTCTCTTGTATTCAGACGCACGTTTTTACTCTGCATTATTGTCTAAGAAAACATATGCCTGTAAGTGTTTCTATGCTCTGTTGTTTCAACATTGTTAATGAAGAGTATGTTTGAGGGATACATTGTTAAATGGAGAAAATATTGCTGTGAATTCATAGTTGCAACGATGTATGCTAACCGCTAACCTTTCAATGTAATTAGTGTGAATGCTGTTTACAGCATTCCACTATAGTACTTCAATTCTTTATTCTTCCTCTTCTGATTATTAGTGTGAATGCTGTTTACAGCATTCCACTAAAGTACTTCAAATCTTTATTCCCCTTATTATTATTATTTCAGCCAATACTTTGGCTCTCCATAACTTCAGCTTACTTTCAGCTACAGAAACCATTCAACTATTAAACTATTCAGCCTTTTCAGCAATTGACCTTTCGCAAAGCCACGCCCCTAAATGCCCGTTGTCCAATCATATTCGATCAAGTGCACGGCTCCCTGTGGAAGTCCGACAAGCTTAGCGTTCAAGTTCATTGCGAAAATGGTGAAGCGTTGTGCTTATGGTCTTTGCAAATCGGATAGCAGATATCCCATAAGCTTAGAGGGGGGGGTGTTATTTTACCCGTTTCCTAAACCCAAAACCCGAGAGGAGAGATGCCGCCAGTGGATAAAGAAATGCGGCAGGCCCCATGCCCAGCTGAATATGTTGAATATCAACAAACACAAATACGTTTGCTCCAAGGTAAATACGTGCTAACGTAGCTAGCTAGCTAGCAAAGATTACATTCACAAATTAACTAACTAATTTAATTAATTAATTTCACTAACTAACGTTAGCTAAAGTCACACGACTACAGCTGTAAGCTGTGTGCTTCTAGGTCGTTTTGACCATGTATATCACTTGATGCATAATAATGTCTGAACAGCTGAGCTCCGTTATTAGTCTACCTGTGGTAAAAGTACAAACAAGAAAGCCAACAGGCAATCATTCATTTATATTTTGCTTTAATCTTTGTAGCATTTTGTTAATGCATTGTTGTTATATACATACATACAATACAGAGTGAATGAGATTCAAGAGGTTTATTTGTCACATACATACCAACTAAATTCCAAACAAAATGATAAAGCAAGTCATTGTAACAAAACAAGTAGCCGAGAACTGTACTGTATAGTTAAGGTGCAAATAGGTATTGTTAGAAATTAAAATCAATGTTTTAATGGGGAAATGTAGTTTAAACATGCCGTCAGTTTTAATGCTCTTTTATACTGAAAAACCAGAAATTCTTGTGCACAAGCAGTTAAGCTTTTATTCTGAAAATCCTTCATCTCCGGTTAGCATTTAGCATGTGGCTAATATACGATTTCCTGAAGAGGTGAATTTAGTAGCGAAATGATATGGAGTGGTGCAAACCGAAGCCTACTGATTTAACACTACAACTATAGATGTCGAGATACTACCATGCTGAATATTAAATGAAGGTACAGTTTATTTGAATACATTGTTTACAGACGAGAGTAGCATGTGACAACATCCGGAATGACCGGAAACCAAACGAGCCGAGAAGTATTGTTTAGAGTATTGATTACAGCGTTTAGAATGTGTTAAATGAAAAGTGATGAAAGAGAATATGAGGAGAAACGGTGTGTTAAGCATATATTGAATGTGAAAAGAACCTATCCTCTGTTTAAATGCAATAACGGACATTGGAGACGAGGCGAGCCGGCTGGCGGGGAGGAGCCAGCACACCATATATAAACCACCGGAGGAGAGATCCACTCTCTTGGCTTCCCTATCGAGGAGCGGATCACAGCTGTTTGTCTGACTGAACAATATTCTGTCTGTAACACTACCGCGCCTTTTTTAATTAAAGTACCCAATTGAACTTTCACAGAGACTCCATTTAGTCTCCTATTTTAAAGCTTCTCTCCTGGACGGGAGAATAACGAACACAGTTAACAATCTGGTGACTTCCCTGACGTGATCTCGCTGACCGAGGAGAGAAAACCAACCGGCTTTTTCCTGGAGACGCTTGCAGCCATTCGACACACAAGAGCTCAAATCAATCGGTAAGAAGATGCCTGTTATGACAAAGATTCTTCACTAGTTAAACTAGGCAAAGTTAGATTTGTGTGTTTGATGGCAGCCGGCTGATCCTGAAAATAGCTGTGCATTTTAATGTTAAAACAACCCAAATTGATAAAATAATCACTCTAAAACCACGAGGCGTTGTTTTGTCACAGGCAGGGTGAGTTCACATTTTCTTTTGTTCCATTAACCCTGCATGCTATTAACCACGTGTGGGTGTTGAATTTTAAATATATAGTGTGTGGACATTGTACTTCGGATAGGTGCCTTGCTGCTTTCACATGGGTGTCTCTTGTTACGATTAATAGTTAGTTAGCCTATGACGTAAGGGTATATAGCCCATTTGACGACTTTTTGTTAAGATCTAGAGACATAGCGAATCGGTTAAGGGCCGAGAAAGTGAAAACCAGCGGGGCATAGTGAATCAGTTAAGGGCTAAGACCGAAGTCAGTGAAGAAAGTCCTTTTCAAGAAAGGCTTGGTTAAGGTCTAGGCCTTTATCAGTGGTTAAAACTGTTCTGTTTAAAAAAAGATATTGCGGGTGGGTTACGGTAATCGGAGTTACAGCAGCAGTGCAGTAATAAGACGACGGTCTATTATCAGTGGCTGATAGGTCTCCATATTAGTCCCAGTTTGGCGTGTCCAAATAGCAACAGTTAACCATAGTCGACTATAAAGTCAAATATTACGTGAACAGGTTTATAGCTAGTGCGTAAGGGTTCCTAACTTTAAGTGATGATATCAATAAGATAAAGCCCATAGTCGACTATAAAGTCAAATATTACGTGAACAGGTTTATAGCTAGTGCGTAAGGGTTCCTAACTTTAAGTGATGATATCAATAAGATAAAGCCCATTTTTTCATAGTAAACTAGATAGAAATGTTGTTATTTTAAACTAAGTGTTGTTTTGGCTTGTATTTCAGGGTTTATGATACCACACCAGTGGTTTACTTTGTTACTGTTCGTTTAAAGATCACCTAGCCATTGTTTAAACTCCCACCTGAGAGCCGCATGGACAAATCTCTTTGTCTACAGGTCAGAGTGCGAAATAATCGGGTGCCATCTTGTTTACACCCCACATGTGGAAAAACAAAGACAGGGCAATCGCCATTTCGTGAAATGCTAATTCAAAGCACTCCTTTCTTTGTTCTTATGCAGCTGGTTTCACTCCAATGAGGCATTTTCCTGACCTCCATCTTGTGAAGAACGAATAATACTTCTTGTCACAGTTGAAACTAGAAGGCTGAATCAATTTTTGGATATTAGAGGGAAGGATTGTTGTATTTCCAAAGATTTGAAGTATTGCTGCTGGCAAATGTGTTTTGGCGGTTTTTGAAATATTCCTGCTGGCAAATGTGTTTTGGCGGTTTTTGAAATATTGCTGCTGGCAAATGTGTTTTGGCGGTTTTTGAAATATTCTTCTTTGCAAATGTGTTTTGGCGGTTATGTGTTGTGTTGTTTAACCTTAGTGTAAATTCCTATTTTAAAGATATTTTTGAGGAAACTAAGTTTCTCCTTGTTAAAAACGAGTCAGTTTTGAAACAGCTATTCCCTAGTGGATTAAGCTGGAATTTAAAATAGCGCACTCTGGTGGTAGTACAGAATTATTACCCAAATAGCGGAAACACCATAACATTGTGAATATTCTTCTTTGCAAATGTGTTTTGGCGGTTATGTGTTGTGTTGTTTAACCATAGTGTGAATTCCTATTTTAAAGATATTTTTGAGGAAACTAAGTTTCTCCTTGTTAAAAACGAGTCAGTTTTGAAACAGCTATTCCCTAGTGGATTAAGCTGGAATTTAAAATAGCGCACTCTGGTGGTAGTACAGAATTATTACCCAAATAGCAGAAACACCATAACATTGTGAATTTGAACCAAATTCATATTTCAAAGTCAAAACTATACTGTACACTGTACAATTTTTTTTTTTAACAATTTAAAATTTGCAAATTTTTTTATTTTTTAAACAATTTAGAATTTGCACAATTTTTATATTTTAATTTACTTTAATAATATTTAAAAAAAAAAAAAAAAAAAATTAAAAAAAAAATAAAAAACCTGATTTAAAGTTAAGATCGGATGACATAGGATATTAAAATCAGGAACAAAGGTGCTAGTCGGAGGATTCGTGCTTCAATCCTTGATAAACTTCATAATTTCATTCGAATAAGAAGAGAACATGTCACTTAAAGACACTAAGTTGAGACCAGACGCAGGACCATGCACAACTGCAGATATTAAGGAAAGGGTAAAAATCAGATCAGATGCTACAACAGTTCCAAATCTTAGATGGAAGACATGGACCCAATATAAGAAACTGTTGGAACAGTGGCAAACGAGAGGACTGCTTCCAGCAGATAATCAGCCTGAACCAACGAAAGCCCATAGACAATCTGTAATTGACCATGAGAATGGAGAATACCTGCGAGAGCAACAAGCATGGATCAAAGCCGGACAACCCTCCTGGTATGGACCTGCAAAGATTGCTATGAACAAAGCGGAGATAAGAAAAGTACATGTTACAAGTCTGATGCTCCATTTAAAGTGTTCTGTAACAGTGACGGCAAACATGCACGTCGTTAAAAAACCAAATCCGCTAGAACAGGAACGCACAGCGGAAAAAATAGAAGATGTTCCAATAATCCAAACTCCAAAGCTCTATCCAGACCTGCCTCAGAAACCTCCTCCTTACATAACGGAATCAGAACTGTTCTCTCAAGCCTCAGTACAAGCCCCAACTTTTAATGTTTCAGGAGGAATATTGAAGTTCGACGATGTCCCCACAGAAAGAAGTGTTAAAGAATTGGACTATGAAGTAAGAATGCTTCAGAGTAAATCTGACCAGCTGCGGGAGATTTTCAAACACGAAATGCAAGAATTGAAGGACATGACTAGACAGCATCAACTTCCGCAAAACACATTACGAACACCTATGTCATTCCAGCCCAACAAGAAACCTCCCAGTGCTGAGGCATCATCTATGGCAGGTTCGGACATGCCGATTTTCTCTCTGCTACCACCAAAAAACACAGGGATGGATGATCAGGAAAAGTCCAGAGTGCAACAGGACAAACAAAAGCAACAAGAAGAGGAGAAATTCCGGGAGATGATGGTAGAAAAACATGGACAGGACAAAGAAAAGGAAGAAAGAAAACTACAAATAACAGAAACATGGGGAAAATCACAAACAACACGCCGAACAAACTACTCTCCTGACTATTCCAAAGGACAGGAAGATGACGACGGTGCACAGTCGGAGACCAGTGTACACTCCCCATATCATGAACAGTCACAGCAACAACGCGGTTTTGCATCTCCTCCTGAGAATACTAGTAGTGACGAAAATGAGCAACATTACTCTGGGACATGCCCAAAAACAAAAAAAAACAAGACCTCTCAAAGAACCAGGACAGGAGTACATACCTCCATGCCATTGATAGCGGCTGGAAGAGGATTTGATTACCAACCATGGACTCACAGGGACATGGAATCTTTAGTGGCCAAACTACCTCCACTCACCCAAGGAGGACAGAAGTGGGTGAATGATCTGGAGAAATACACAGTCCAAGACCACCTGTGCTTGGGAGACATGAGGGCATTGCTTGGAAGGATAGAGGGAAGACTAGAGGCAAGAACAGTGGATTCCAAGGCTAAATGCACCAACTCTCCAGATGATATTTCATTCAACAAAATCCGGTCGAGGTATTGGGCTGCCATTCGTCACATTTACCCAACAACACGCAGTTTACATGCCCTCAACAGCCTGAGAAAAGAGCCTGGGGAAGACATGCATGCCTTCCTGAAGAAATGTGAAGGAGTGTGGGAGGACTGCACTGGAGAACGACATGACACATCGCCAGCTGTCATAATGTTGTGGAAGAACGCAGTCATAAAAGCCCTTCCCAAATCAGTGCAGGCAAGCCTGGGAGATGTCGTGGGATTGGAAGCTAAACTCCCAGAAGAATGGAGATTAAATCTCATACACCACGACATGAAATACCAGGAAACAATGGTGGAAGACGATGAAGACACAAAGAAACTGGCGAAAAGACTATTGAAGATGCAGGTAGCTGAGAAAGATAACGAAGCTAATACAAACAAGAAATTGACAAGGCAGATGCCAGCTGTAACAGCAAAAGTCATACTAACAGAGAAAGAAGTGCAGACGCCTCAAACAGTTCAAACTCAGATAGTGCCAGAAAATCAGATGCAGAACCAACAAAGAGGTAGAGGAGGTTTCCAAGGAAGAGGCAGAGGAAGAGTTTTCCGGTTTGAGGGATGCTACTTATGCGGTCAGCCGGGCCATTGGGCTAGAGATTGTCCAAATCAACAAACACAATACCCACCACCATCTTTACAATACAACCCTACGCAATTTCAACAGCCCCAGACACAACAGTATCATCCCCAAGCACAGCAACCGCCTGTGTATACCCCTGTCCAACTACAGCCACAAGCACCCATGTACATGCCTTCACAGTATCAACAGAGGGGAGGGCCTAGTGGAGGCAGAGGAGTTCAGGGACAACCAGGAGGAGGAGGGGTGCCAAACATGAACCAGATGCCTCTGACAGCTTGGAGTGGTCCATATGTATGAGGAGGCCCAGAGGATCCAATCACAGGTGATGTAATTCCAGCCCAAGATGAACCAATGGTCACCTGTGAGATTGAGGGGGAGAAGGTGGAAATGATGGTGGACACAGGAGCCACAGCTTCCTGTTTGACAAGATTGAAGGGAAAACCACCACCACTCTCAAATCATACCCTCAAAACAGTTGGATACTCGGGAAAAATTGATGTACAGAGATATACATTACCATTGGTCACAAAAATTGGGAAGCAGCTCCTGCAACATCCTTTCCTCTATGCCCCAAACTGTCCCATAAATCTGATGGGGAGAGACCTGCTCGTAAAATCAGGAGCGAGAATACTATGCACACCAGATGGGCTGATAATCCAGTTTCCAGGCCAGATACCACTCCACCAGACATACGACGGACAACAGAGAATCATGATGATGGCAGCAAATCCAGAAAACGGCGAAGAAAATGACACAACCACTGTGTACTGGAGCCGCCTGATCACCACTGAAATCGATACTCCACATGTCCAAAGAACATACATGGCCTGGAAACCATGGATAAATACACTAGGACCCTATGGGCCCCCGCAAGATCCTCTACATTGTACGTACAATTATCTTAGGCGACCAGATGAAGAATATCAAGATGCATGGATGGAAGATAAAGAGGGAAGGATGGAAGATTTGACTGTGGCAGACATCTACGTAGGACCGCAGGGTGTAGCAGCAGCGGTAAAACTCACACCAGAACAAAAACAATGGTACAATCTATCTGAAGAAGCTGTTCCTCATGTCACACTCGCCATGACCATAGGAGCTGAGTCCAGATCATTGGGTCCAATGATAAAGACTGCATTGAACACTGAATGGATGGCGACAGAATCACCTTTTCTGTGGCAATCGATAGACCAGACAATGTGGAGGATTGGGAACAACAGCCAGGAACGAGGACTATTGGAGAAGCAAGAATTGGACAGAGATCATGGCCGAGAACACACAAACCATCCGGACACAGAAGAAATGCTAATTCAGGTGCCTACACATCTTTGGACCACCGGAGACTACGATGTTGGATTAGTGAATCATGAAGTCTCAGTGGAGCTGGTGGAAGATTACAAACCATGTTGGCGGCCGCAATACAAGTTGAAGCAAGAACAAATAGATGGGATAGGAAACACCATTCAAGGATTGTTGCAGGCTGGAGTAATCAGGCACACCGGCTCGAATTGGAATACTCCCATCTTGCCGGTACCAAAAGCTGGAAACAAGGGATGGAGAATGGTCCATGATCTGAGAGAAGTCAACAATGTGACTAAAACTGCTAATATTCCTGTTCCCGATCCACATGTAGCATTACAAAATCTTAACCCAGGTCACAAATATTTCACAGTGATAGATCTAGCTAATGCATTCTTTTGCTTACCATTAGATCCAAAAGTCCAGGATATATTTGCTTTTACGTACCAAGGACAGCGATATACCTATAATCGGATGCCACAGGGTTACAAGGATAGCCCAGGACTATTTAACAGTGCTTTGAAACAAGACCTCAGTGCATTGCACCTACCGGAGGGAGTAATTTTGATACAATATGTTGATGATTTGCTGCTAGCCGGGCCAGATGCAGCAACATGTCTGACTGTGACACAACAATTGCTAATCCTACTGGCCAATGTGGGCTATAAGGTGAAGAGAGAAAAAACACAGATCGCAAGGAGAACAGTTACATTCCTGGGAAGGATGATTTCCTCAAACAGTCTAACTCTGACACCAGCACAACGGACTTCCATCCTCTCCCAACCAAAGCCCAAAACAGTGCAACAAATGCTTGCGTTCCTGGGCCTGACAGGTTACAGTAGGACGTACATACCTGACCATGTGGATTTGACACAACCACTGAGACACATAATTGCAGAAGCAGGAAACAGAAATCTAAAAGCCACTCTCGAGTGGACATTGTTGGCCGAAGAAGCTTTCACGAAGACGAAGCAAGCCCTGAGTCAAGCGGCACACCTTTCCACTCCGGATTATGACGATGATTGTTGCCTTGATGTTTCTGAATCAGGTGGAGTAGTCAATGGAGTCCTGTTTCAGAAAAAAGGGGGAGTGAGACAGGTACTGATGTACCATAGCTCAAAGCTAGACAATATAGAACTGGGCCAGACAGGATGTGCAAGACACCTAGCTGCACTAGCAAAAGTCATTGAGAAAACTGCACATGTGGTAATGTGCCACCCATTGAAAGTAAACACAGCCCATGGAGTAGTAGCATTCATAAATTCACAGGCATTCACATTTTCCCCAATCAGGAAAATCAAGATTCAGACCAGTCTGTTGAAACCACACATAACATACCAAAGTGGTTTAACAAACATGTCTACAGGACTGAGCACGGAAGAGCACACACCCCATGACTGTCAGTTCGTCTCCCAAAAGGATCTCAAGATAAGATCAGATTTAGAAACAGATTCTCTGGACCAACCAGACTTCACTCTCTACAGTGACGGCTGCTGTTACAAGGGAGATGACGGGAATGTGGCCTCCTATGCAGTAGTCCGGCAGGAGGGAGAAAATGTACAAACCATAGAAGCAGAAATCATCCCCCAACCTGCTTCGGCCCAACTGGCAGAAGTAGTGGCACTCACCAAAGCCTTGGAGCATGCAGAGGGACGACGAGTCAACATCTATACAGATTCAGCATATGCCTATGGAGCAGTGCATATAGACGGACCACAGTGGATCAGAAGAGGGTTCCTAACATCTGCTAAGACACCAGTAAAACATGCCGAAGCTCTAAAACTACTGCTGACATCTTTGCTGTTGCCCGCAAAAGTGGCAGTAATGAAATGCAAAGGACATCAAATATTGAACAATGCAATATCCAGAGGAAATGATGCAGCAGACAAAGCAGCAAAGAAGGCAGGAGGGTACAGCAAGCAAATGATGTGTACAAAGGCTAATAGTCAAGAGGAGTTAACCACTGAACACATCAAAGACATGCAAAAATATGCTGGAGTGCATGAACAGAATCAATGGAGTCAGAAGGGAGCAAAGGAAGTAGATGGCCTGTGGAGAGCCCACGACGGCCGTTTAGTCGCACCTGCAAAGTTATGCCACCTGCTAATAGAACAATCACATGGTCCCACTCATGTAGGCAAAGCAAGAACAACAAAAGACATTGAACAACAGTGGTGGCATCCCTACATGAAGGACATGGTTGAAAACTTCGTTAATGACTGACACGTGCAATGCATTCAATGTAAAAAAGCCATATAAGTGCCCAATGGGAAGATATCCAGTCCCAGAAGCCCCATTCAAAGACATTTGTATTGATTATACAGACATGGGAGCAGACAATGTGGTCAGAGGGTTTAGATATATGTTAGTAATGATAGATCGTTATACGAGATGGATTGAAGCCATTCCCTGCAAAAAAGAAGACGCAAAGACAGTCATAAAATGGCTCAAAACAGAACTCGTACCCCGTTATGGAGTGCCAAGGATAATAAGATCAGACAATGGTTCACATTTTACAAGCAAACATTTGGAGGAAGTTGAGTTATATTTCGGTATAATTCATAAGTTTGGGTCAGCATACCACCCACAATCTCAGGGTATAGTAGAAAGAGCAAATAGAACATTAAAGGGGAAAATAGCAAAAGTCATTTTTGGCACAAACATGAAATGGGTAGATGCTTTGCCTCTGGCACTCATGTCAATGAGATCTTCTGAGGGTGCTAAAACACATCGTTCACCCCATGAGTTGTTAACTGGTCGGCCAATGCCTGGGCCTCCTAGAGAAGGAGGGACTGGCCCAGTTTTAGACATCAGACAAATAGAAGTGGATGAATATGTCAGGGCTCTGAGTAATATTATCCAAGTCTTGTCTACACAGGTTCAGAGAACTGCAGAAACACCAGACGAGACACCAGAAGAGACTCCTGTACGGCCGGGGGACTGGGTGAGGTTGAAAGTTCACAAAAGAAAGTGGGCTGAACCCAGGTGGACGGGTCCGTGGGAAGTAGTTGAAAGAACTTCACACGCTCTCCGGATAAAAGGTAAAAAAGGAGCAAATTGGCACCACCTGACACATTGTCGCCCTGCACCGGCACCTTCCAGAAAGCTCTCGGAAGTTAGTACTGATTTGGCAGAGCTGGAACAAAACAAATAACAAATCAAGAGATATTAAGATAGAAACAGCTCAAAAGACGAATTGTCTTTAGGTTTTGTAGATTGAATACTAAAACGGAATAACCATTCTTGTTTTAGATCTGAGACCTATTTATTTTACTATTCAAAAAAGAGTCCAATATTTTTGTTTTATTATTTTCTATATATTTATTTTTGCTTTCATTATTTGGAACTGATATAACCATGGGTAAAATTGATGAAGTGCCATTCAAGAAGTCAGAACAATTAAGGGGCACCAAAGGGATAAGAATCGTAATATCATTGTTAGCTCTGTTCATCACAATTGGCATTTTCCTGGTTGGGAAGGGGATACAGCATCATGAAGAACCCGAATCCATTCGTGCACTCGTAGAAAATGCCACTGTCACTAATGAACCTTCAACTGTGTTTGAGAGACTTCCATTTATCCCCAGAGCCAAAAGAACAGCGGAGAGACAGGAGGAAGGGTTAGAAATACTCATCCCCAGAGGTGAAGCGGTTACGGTCAGTCTTGATGTGTGTGATGTGGTTGTATGTGGAGAGCTGCAAGACAAAACAGGCCATGACGTTTATGGGTGCATTCATGCTTGGGGACGGCCAGATGATAATTCATGGTGTCCCAGTTCAGAGAAGGTATATTGGAGTGCTAGGGCAGAAGGAAATAACAATCCCCCTGGGTTGACGTTTAGGTCTCAGCTATCTTTTTCCAAAGGTCGCCATAGTGGAGGCATGAACAAACACAATACAATAATAATTGCTTTTAAAAGCGCACTCACTCCCCATTTCAAGAAAAAGGGAGACGTCACTGCATTCCATTTATTGATGGGGATAGAAGTTCCAGGAAATGACCCAATGGGATCAATTTTAGTGAAAATAATTGACCCACCAGCTGATATAATTCCTGATCTCGCCCCAATATATACTGAATCCCCTTTTAAACGAGAACCAGAAATACTCCCTGCTAAATCTGTGAACAATCCATTGGTCACCTATCTGAGTACCACCTCTATACAGAAAGTCATAGCAGTAGAAACAGGATACGAGGACACAAATTCCTGGTTAGACTGGGTTGTTTATTCTGTTAAGCAGAGCAAGATGGCGGACTGTCTGGCTTGTGCGGCTGCCCGACCAAGTTTGGGAACAGTGCCATTTCCATTTAACGCCCACAATAACCCAAGAGAACAGCTCTGTATGTACAAACTCTATGGAAAAAAATCCCCAGCAGATTGTGTCGACATTGCACAAAAATATCCAGTGGTAAAAATGAATGACATTCCACCTGATTTCACATCTTACGAGGGACTTTATGATTGCATCACAAGGGACTACCTAAAAGGTATAGAAGTAGGTACTCTTAAGTGGTGCAATTCTACAACGATTTTAAGCCAGCAGGATTTTCTCCCAGGTATAGCCATGCCCATCAGGCAGTATCCCAGAACAGATGTGTGGTGGTATTGTGGTACTAAAACCCTGTTCTCAGTTTTACCACGAGATTGGACAGGGACCTGTGCTCTGGTACAGCTAGTGATGCCTTTTTATGCAGTACCAATGACGGCCGAGCAACTGATAAACATGGCGGTCCAACCCAAAGCAACTAGAGCCAAAAGGTCAGTCGGAAGAGGGAGTTTTGATTCCACTGTGTACATTGACAACATAGGGGTGCCCAGGGGAGTCCCAGATGAGTTTAAAGCTAGAAACCAGATCTTAGCAGGGTTGGAATCCATCTTTCTTTGGCCCACCATAAATAAGAACGTGGACTGGATTAACTATATCTACTACAATCAGCAGAGGTTCATAAATGACTCCAAGGATGCGATGAAGGGACTAAGTGAACAACTGGACAAGACCAGCCAGATGTCTTTGCAGAACAGAGTGGCCCTAGATATGTTGTTGGCAGAAAAAGGGGGAGTATGCAAAATGTTTGGAACATTATGTTGTACTTTCATCCCAAACAATACCTCACCTGATGGATCGGTAACCAAGGCTCTGAAAGGACTCACTACTCTGAGCATGGAGTTAGCAGACAACAGTGGGATAGAGAAGAACCCCCTCGAGGATTTCTTGGATGGCTGGCTGGGGAAGTACAAGGGTTTTTTACTAAATGGACTGATCTCTGTCTCAGGTGTGATCGGGACATTGGCACTGGGTAGTTGTTGTTTCTCAACCTGCATCCGCGCTTGTGTAAACCGACTGATTAATGGGGCCCTCAACCAGGAATATGCTAGGGGTCAATATCAAATGGGGGGACAGTTTCCAATGTTAGTAGAACAGGACAATCCACCCCCATATACAGATGTTGATGAAAATGACGAGTTAGTTTGAATGATGTTAAATTATATGGATGTTCAGAGATGAGATTGTTCGATGAATGTCCAGCCGATGAGATTCTTTAAATGATATCATAAGAAGAAGTGAGCAAAATGGAACCATGGAACCAATCCATTTCAATTTATTTTATACTATTCCAAGATAGTATATTTTTATTTCAATTTATATTATACTATTCCAAGATAGTGTATTTTTATTTCAATTTATATTATACTATTCCAAGATAGTGTATTTTTATTTCAATTTATATTATACTATTCCAAGATAGTGTATTTTTATTTCAATTTATTTTATACTATTCCAAGATAGTATATTTTTATTTCAATTTATTTTATACTATTCCAAGATAGTATATTTTTATTTCAATTTATTTTATACTATTCCAAGATAGTATATTTTTATTTTCAATTTATTTTATACTATACCATGATGGTCTATTTTATTGCTATTCTAGAATGGTTTATTTCTTTTCACTTTGTAAAAACAAGTGCCTTAACACTGAGCGTGGTATGAGAACGGTTTCTGTGAAAGGAGGGAGGAAGAAATGTTCTGATACCAAGCCATTGCTGCTATTTTGAAGAATGATATTGAATGTAAACACTAGAAGTTATGCACAAGGGAAAACTTTTATGTTTGAACACAGACAAGAATTTATTTTGTATTTTTGTAAAGCCGGCTGTAAAACCATTCCATTTGATTGTATGTTTGTTAATATGAGATATGTAATATGAAAAGTTCAGATGAAGAACTCATTGATTTCAGTATTATACACACCTTTTAGGTGTGTAAGGAGGGACTGTTAGAAATTAAAATCAATGTTTTAATGGGGAAATGTAGTTTAAACATGCCGTCAGTTTTAATGCTCTTTTATACTGAAAAACCAGAAATTCTTGTGCACAAGCAGTTAAGCTTTTATTCTGAAAATCCTTCATCTCCGGTTAGCATTTAGCATGTGGCTAATATACGATTTCCTGAAGAGGTGAATTTAGTAGCGAAATGATATGGAGTGGTGCAAACCGAAGCCTACTGATTTAACACTACAACTATAGATGTCGAGATACTACCATGCTGAATATTAAATGAAGGTACAGTTTATTTGAATACATTGTTTACAGACGAGAGTAGCATGTGACAACATCCGGAATGACCGGAAACCAAACGAGCCGAGAAGTATTGTTTAGAGTATTGATTACAGCGTTTAGAATGTGTTAAATGAAAAGTGATGAAAGAGAATATGAGGAGAAACGGTGTGTTAAGCATATATTGAATGTGAAAAGAACCTATCCTCTGTTTAAATGCAATAACGGACATTCGAGACGAGGCGAGCCGGCTGGCGGGGAGGAGCCAGCACACCATATATAAACCACCGGAGGAGAGATCCACTCTCTTGGCTTCCCTATCGAGGAGCGGATCACAGCTGTTTGTCTGACTGAACAATATTCTGTCTGTAACACTACCGCGCCTTTTTTAATTAAAGTACCCAATTGAACTTTCACAGAGACTCCATTTAGTCTCCTATTTTAAAGCTTCTCTCCTGGACGGGAGAATAACGAACACAGTTAACAGTATGAATGTAGTGCAAATCTCTTTAATAATAGATACATATAAAGTGTCTAAAGTGAGTGATAAGGTGAGTGTTTGTTTAAAGTGAGTGTGTACATGTGGATGTGTGTGCAGTGAGTGTAGATGATGGGTTATTACATAGTGTCATTTACATTTTACGCTGGATTGTAAAAATCAAAGTAAAAAGCATCAAGCTTGCTCTTCATCTGCTCCCATTTTGCTACATTAAAGTATATTCTTTGTAGGTAGTAGTCTTCTGCACAGTGAACATAGAAATCACACCATGACATACAAGTGAGCCCGAGCTGCCCTGTTATCTGGTAGTGATAATCGTGACACTCTTTTAGCTTGTAGCTGCCATGTGCCTGCTTTAAGAGGTAAGCACACTCAGTGAAGCTTTCCTTGGATGGACACTTAATTTCTAAAAGCCCATAGCTTGGACTTTCACTCTCTCCTATTTCTAAGACCTTACGGTCAGGTGATGTACCGAGGTGTGGTGCCTGCGGATTCACAACAAAACCACATGGATACACTTGGTTTCCTGTTTGCTTTGTATATTGTGTTGCTGCTATGGGCTCTAGTTCTGTACCCCTTTTCATGGCCTTGGTTTGTACTGATCCTTTATACTTGAGGCTTACAGCAAGTGTGTCATGGTCTGCTCTCCTGGAGCAGATTCTTTTAAAGGTGCTTGATGTTAAGCGATCAGATCTTGCATTAAACCACAGGTTGTTTGTGTTTTGTTGTCTGGTGTCACATTCTAGGGCTATAGATTCGGGTAGGGAAATGGTCACTCTGTTGTAACTACGCGTGCCATTTTCATCCAGGACTGTGCATAAACTTGTCGGTTGGGATGGTAGAGGAAAGCTGGGGAAGTCATCTGGTTGACAAACAGGCGGCACTTCAGCATCAGCAGAAGAGGCTCCCTTGTTTAATAGGGGAAGCTGTAAAAAAGAAAAGATGGGATCAAAATGCTATCATTAACATGTAAATATGTGTCTTTCCAGAGACTGTGGAGCCACCCCTCCTTTCTGAACAAGGTCAACTGGAAGGGGGACCAGAAGAGGAGCAGTCCACAGAAAAAGAGAAGAAATTAGAATTAGAAAATGGTAACCTGAAAGAGATGCTGGCTTTAAAGGAAACAGAGGTAGAAAGGCTGAAAGCAGACATTGGCACACTTAGAAAAGGAACTCTCACACCTGAACTCCTCCAAAACAGTGCCATCCCCCAAATGTTTGCATATAGTACTGGGTTCACATATGAACGATTCAACCACCTGTGCACAATATTTGGCATTCCAAATGATCCATGTGCCACTCAAATAAATGTCCTCTTAAAATACCAGCGGAATGATTGGCAAGTGGTTGAGATGCCCCTGCGTAGCCAGCTGTTATTTGTTTTAATGAAACTACGCAACAATGAAGAGTTGAAAAACCTTGCCTTTAGATTCAGCATAACCGTGCAAAGTGCAAATAATCTTTTCAACTCCTGGTTTCATTATATGTTCGACGTATTGGGTGCAATACCAATTTGGCCTCACAGAGATGTCATTATGGAAAATATGCCAGACACCTACAAAACGGATTATCCATCAACATTTGCAATATTGGATTGCACTGAACTAAAAATGGAACGGCCTACCTCACTGGTGTTGCAAAGTCAGAGCTATTCGAGTTACAAAAGCACAAACACTCTGACATCGTTAGTTGCCTGTGACCCCCGTGGTGCTGTGATCTTCTCTTCTGCACTTCTCACAGGCTCTATGTTTGACAAGGAGATAGTCAGAGAGACTACTCATCCCACTACTGGAGAAAACATATAGAAATTGGCTATCTGCAAAGAGGTGATGGCCTAATGGCCGATAAGGGCTTTTTGATAGAGGACGATATCAAGTCTGTCGGACTGCAGTTAAACCTGCCACCCTTTGCGAGGTCTAAGAGGCAAATGCCATCTGGAGATGTGCTCACAACTAAGCGCATCGCAAAGCATGTTGAAAGGGCCATCGCTAAAATAAAGAAATTCAAAATGGTGTCAGACCGAACTCCCAATACTAGGTTGGGGAATATAAGTCAGATCTGGTATGTGGTGAGCGTGCTCTCAAACTTCCAGCCACACATTCTCAAACAGTGAGGGCACCGGACTCTATAAATCCTTGTATATCTTCCTGTACATTTTACTGTATATTTCAGAATGTATGTACATCAAAGTGACTAGTAACTGCAGGGTTCAGATAAATGTAATGGGTTAAAAAGTACAATATTTCCTTTGAAATGTAGTGCAAGTAAGTTCTCTAAAAATGGAAATACTCAAGTAAAGTACAACATTGCATCTATTGAACAAAGCTACAGATAGATGTTATCAAATGTTTGGCTTGGTGACATTTGTGTTTAGTGGGACATGTTTAATATGACAGTCATTAATATGCTGTAAGTGTAATCCAGTTTTTTTTTATTATAGTATTTCTATTCTGTATTTAATTTGTTTACTACCAAAATGTAATAAAGTACTTCTATTCTGTATTCAACTAATGTCAAACTTTCTAATTTGCATCATCAATATAACCAATAGGGCATACAGACCCTCACACTTGTTTACACTGTTGATTTCTCTCATATTGTTAGATTCAAATGCCTATATTTATATATTTATACTATTACCCTCTTACTAGTTATGCTGTAGTTGTCATACTGTCTCTATTTATATAATACAACTCTGTACACATACATCTGATTAACACTACATTATTAATTTGTATATTTGTACCCAGTTTAACCACCTGTACATTGTATTTATATACAATCCCACAGCATATGTCCTGCCGCAAACTTCTACCTCAGGTGTGTCTTCTGCTGCAAGGTAGCTTATAGGCGCATCTGTCATCTCTTTCATGAGCTTGTGTGTATTTGTTCCTAGTGTTTGCCTAGACACAGAAATAGCATTATTAGCAAGAGCATGACTGATGGTAAATATGGTAAGTATGGTAATATGCAGTACACAGAATGGAATAACTTACTTGTTGTGGGTATAGTTGGATGTTATAGGCTTCCACTTACGGTTGACTTTGGCCTTGGCTACCACCACATTGAAAATAGCTTGGCCAGTTATTTTTTTCCCTCTGGCTTTGTGCCATTGTTGAAGTTGGCTTGTGGAGGAGATCTGTTCTGTTTTTGCACGCCAAATGTCCAGTGTGTGCATCAAGCCCACAGTATGTGAACAGTAACCTGGCATACTGTAAATTATTTTAACAGATTAGCTTGGTGGCATGTTTATTTCATGTTTCACTCGACTCCTTTATTGTACAGCTACACTTGCAAACATTAGCTAGCTTGATAGGATGATCAACATCATCCAAGCTAGCTAAAGCTGTCATTAACGTTAGCCCTAAAAAATAACTACATGTACGATTTCAATAGCAATGACAACTCGATATTACAAAAGCAGAACATACCCAGCAGTACACGAACAAGCCTGGTCCACAATAATGTGCTCGTCGAATTTGACAAACAGCTCATGTGGTTTTTCACTCTTGCACTGTGACCTGTATGCAAGTGCCTCTATAGATGTTGTGCCTCCCTCTTTTCTAATGTTTATACTGTGGATATAACCCTCCATAGCGTATTGTAGGTTATCAGATAATCAGCTAACACAGAGACAATGGACTTATTTAGTATTTTTGGTTAGTAACTATCTCCCACGACGTCACCATCGTGTCCCTCAAGGATCAGTTCTCGGCCCCAACCTTTTCACACTCTACATGCTCCCCCTTGGCTCTATCATCAGCCGACATGGAGTATCATTCCATTGTTACGCTGATGACACCCAACTGTACCTCAGGATCAACCCTACCTCCTCTGCAGCCCTGCCTTCACCCACACTCACTGCCTGCCTGGAGGAGACACAGGCGTGGATGAAGCAAAACTTCCTGAAACTCAACAGCTCCAAGACCGAAGCCATTATAGTTGGCACCCCACATCAGGTTCGGTCATCCACCATCACCACCATCACCGGCCAGGACATTACCCTCTCCTCAATAGTCACCAACCTGGGTGTGAAAATGGACGCCAATCTGACCTTTGAGGTCAGAACAGCGCTGCTAGGATCCTGATGAGGGTGCGCAAATATGATCACATCACCCCCATCATTAAAGCACTACACTGGCTCCCTGTGGAGCTGAGGATCTAATTCAAGGTCTCCGTCCTCACCCACCAGTGTCCATGGAACTGCCCCTCCCTACCTCAAGGAACTCCTCACCCCCCATACCTCCTTGTGGACCACCCGCTCCAGCAACTCCAACCTCCTCAGACCCCCCAGAAACAAGCTCCGTACTATGGGAGACCGGGCCTTCTGCTCGGCTGCTCCCAGTCTGTGGAACGCTCTCCCCGACCACATGAGAGCACCACACCGTGGAGGCTTTTAAAAAAGGCCTCAAAACCCATCTGTTCAATAGAGCCTTTCCCTAGACCTTTTAATTATTACCACCATTTTTTATTTTTTTTATTGTTTTTGTTTTTTATCGCTTTTTATTAATTCTACCGTGTTGTGTAATGTTTGTATACTGTTCATGCTCACTGCTTGTAGCACTTCAGGATTTGAATTCAAATATGTGCTTTATCAATTAAACCCATTATTATTATTATTATCTGGGGAAGTTGTGAGGTGCTATGTTTTTTTTTTCTGTTGATCCTTTTCACCTGCAATGCCTTGGTAACTGCATGCACATTTGCACATTTTAATTAGGCCTAGTTAACGCCTAATTTGCATATCAATGTGACGATTGTGATGACATTATTAGATATACATTTTACTGCATTCACCTGTAGTGTCTCCTCTTAAGTACAGTACATTAGCCTGTATGACCATGATAAAACTTATCCATTAGCTAGTAGCCTACCTTAGTTAGCCTAACTATATTTCTTTTTGTGTTTTGGCTAATTAGCTGTAAACTCAAGGTACTGGCAGCTTAGTCATTTGTTCATCACCACTCACCGTCAAACAAGCAAAGAGAAGCCAGCATAACATCGGACTGAAAGGTGGGAGGTGCTGCTACCTGTCTGTCTGAAGTGAGTGACTGAAGATGACTGTCCGCACCGCTGTGCGCCAGACGTGGAGGGAGGGTAGAGAGCATCGGAACTCCACAGTCTAATCTCCAGACCTGATATATTTATTTTGTATTCAATCAATATATGTTTGGAAAGGGAAACTGTGCGCAAACAGCAGTAGCCTATATATATATATATATATATTCATTTATTGAAAGAAAAGCACCCCATAAAAAGGGCACTTTCTCTGGAGGAAGAAAAAGGGCAGGGGCTCAAGCCCACTTTGATGTCTATGTGTGCACGTGCCTGCAGGGAACACACAGAATATATACACAAACAAGGGACTCTACAGTTGCAAACAATAAGGGCGGGGCAGGTAATCAGGTCCATGAGCATAGTGACAAGGTAGGAGTCGAACTACCTGAAAATGAGAAAGGAAATGGCAAAGTAAAACAGGAAATGACAGACAACAAAAAGGGTAGCAGACACAGACTTAAACTAAACAGAGAAATAATATTAACAAATCTGCCGAGACACAACATGCAGTTTAGCCAGCTCAGCTATTGTTGGCATGGTAACATTGGTTGTTTGTAGGGCCAGCACATCTCTCAGAGGTTGTTGATTTTATCAGAATGCGTCTGATCATCTCCAGTGTACTGTTCCATCTGGTTGTCACGTCCTGTGTGAGTGACTCTTTCTTTTGACCACTTGCAATTTGCTTTTGTTCGAGCTCTGCTGCGTTTGGCGGGCTATGCTTAAAATGACCCACTACCTTTCTGCATTTTGCCAATGCGGCGTTAAACGGACTGTCCTGGAGAGACACTGTGATGGATCGTTGGAGGCTATGTGCAGCGCAAGGCATATGCTCGAACGGGAGCTGCCTGGACACTGCAATCATGTTGCACGCACTATCCGTGCTGAGTGTGCTGACTTTTGGTACAATGTCCCACTGTCTGGCTACCTGCATAAAGTGCTCGGCGCAGTTTCATAACTGTCAAAGCATGAGACTGAAGTTCCAACTGTGGGTCAAAATAATGCGCTGTGACCCCGAGGTAACTGTTATTACTGAGCGAAGTCCAATAGTCTCCGGTGAGTCTTTCTTAAATCCTCCTCGACTTTCGCTTTTTTGACTTCATACAAGTTGACTATTTTCGACACAGTTGTGGCTCTGGAAGGCAATTCATGTGCAGTCGTTGGATGCGACCCAAATTATATCACGCAGCCCCACGTCCTCCACACTGTTAATTGGCCTTCAAGCTGTTGCCACCCATTTAAAGATCGCTGTAGACAGCTTGCTGCTCGTAGACGGCTGTGTGTTTGGCTAGTAGATGGTATTTTAAACTCGATGTACTCCTATGGTAACTCAATTCACATCGACAGTAATTACAAATGACTTTGGTCTGGTAGACATAACCATCTGGTAGGTATTTGAAGCTGAACTTGCCGTTTAAAATACCTTTTCTTGAATCCATAATTTGAATATCTCTGCTCATAGAATCCCCCGCCATCAAACTAACAACAACAATGCTTTGCGCTCTGAAACTACGGGGCGGCCAATGACAGAAAAAACACATGCGTTAATTGCGTAGTTTTATTTAATTCATTCTTTGTTTTGTGACTATTATATTGGTTCTGTTGTTTTACTTAATTTGCAATTTTACTTTGTTGGCATCTTTAAAGCTTATAGCTGTTTTGGGTAGTCTAGGAACAGATTTTATTAGTTTCTTTATTTAAACTAAATTGATATGAATTGATATCAGACCACATCGTTTTTAAGATTAAAACAGCTAACATTATTTTTAGCTGCACTTAGCACAGAAATCACAGTAGAAATACTAATAGTTTGGATTTCTAAAGCTTTTAGTCTACTATCCCATCATTCAAGGTGGTTTTCACGATAAGTAATGTTTTTTTTTTGGAAGGACACTATAATTTACAGTTTTTCACTATGTTCAATCTGAATTTACTTTAAAATAAAAACATCTATATTGATTCTGACTCTTCTACATTCAACTCACAGGTTTATCATTGCTTTGAGAACAAATATTATTAATGTAACCCTTTTAGAAGGGAAGATATGGTCATTTGTTCTGGGAATGTCATTTTCGAGCCTGAGACCTGAAAAACAGGTTCAGGGCTAAACAGGTTAATTTAATTCATCAAAAGGGGTATGTAATTGATAACAAAATTATAAATGTAGGGATAAAGTATACCTTTAATTCCATTTATCATTGGGTCTTTAGAATACCCAACCAGAAGATGCTACTTTTTGCGTTGACGCTTGTAAAGGGGTGAAGAAGACGAGCTGTGAGCAACTTTACGGAGGCATTACAACAGGGGGTGTTTTTCCTTTGAAAATACACACAGCACACATTTTTATAACGTCCAACTTTTCCTCATCCGAGTAAAAAACATCCTTGTCCTCCATGCTAGTAGCTTAAAAACAAGTTTGCTTTATTAACACTAGAACCGCCAGAGGTCGCTGTATACCTAAAACCGCCAACGGGTAAAGTTTACCCGCTATTGATTTCCAAGGTACAATGTACCATACAGAACAGTGAGCTTTGATTGCATAGGAATGAAATGTATACCAATATAATCTGTGGACTTTCAGCTTTTCATATTATATAGTTTGTACAGATAGCATGAAGTATAAAATATCGCTACAGTGCTGATTTAAATGCTTGGTGTTAGACTTGTGTTTTGTTTAGGTATATATCTCTATCTCTCTCTCTCTATCTATCTATAACTATCTATCTGTATATCTCTCTATCTATATATATATATATCTATCTATATATATATATATCTATCCATCTATCTATCTATCTATCTATCTATAGGAACATCAGTAGACAAAAGGCGTTGCTATTGCAACACGTCATGTTTATGTTTACGCGCGAAATCAACAGTACGAGGATCGCTGCATATTCTATGGTAGAAATATTACCCACTCTCGCTAATAAACGCTTGATGTTATGCTTGTGTTTCGTAAAGGTAAAAATGCTTCATATCGTCTGATAGCCTTCTACTCATAAAAAAACAACAACATGACAATAATATAAATTAATATAATAATGTATTTGTTATATAATTGAACAGCAGATAACACAGAACGTATACAAATAACAAAAAACATCAGAGAAGAAGAACAATAAGAACGAACACATTGATCACAACGCTTCACAAACACTCAAACACAATTGTTGCAAACACTGAGCACCTTGGCTGTGCATTTGCCACACACAGCATCCCCACACTTGACACATTTGCAGAACGTTTTATTCTGCATGCAGTATGAGTACACCTTCACCATGCAGGTCATTCTCCTGCGGTCTTTGTTCTGCAGCAGCACCGCTGAAGGGCAGGTCCGCAAGTGGTGGCGCTTTTGATGCCATCCACTCAGCGCGCAGCTCGTGTGCCAGCTGGAGCATGAAGTGCCTTCTCGGTATGTTCTCCTGGCTCATGCAGCTCCTGTACAGCACCCAGGCATTGATGGCAGCGAGATCCAGCAAATTATAAAAGACAGCAACGGGCCATCTACGCGTGCCACCTGAGAGAAACATAGGATTTAGTAAAAACGATTGACCAATGCAGTGTTTTCTATAGGCCTAAAATAATAATAATAATAATAATAATAATAATAATAATAATAATAATAATAATAATAACAATAACAATAATAGCCTACCTTTCACCGAATATTGGCGAGCCATTTGATCGAGCACGTCAACCCCTACTTTTGAGTGGTTGTAGTATTCCACAGTCTCTGGCTTTTTCTTTCTTTCTGTGGAGATGGCCACATGCTGGTGTTGCGTGCTGAGTATTTTCACGTTTCTCCTCGGCTTGCACTGGTAGACTGAGAGCACCATTTTGTCGCTCTTCAGCACCTTGGTGCTGAACAGCTCAGATCTCCCTTGCGCAGAGGGTGGGAGCTCCCGCTTGTTGCGCTTGATGGTTCCCACTAGGCTGGTATTTTTGGCGAGAAGCGCTTTGGCGAGAGGGAGGGAGGTAAAGAAATTGTCTGTGGTTATATTTCTTCCCTTACCGACAAAGGGCTCCACCAGCCTCAGCACCACGTTCTCTCCTAGCCGTTGTGTTGCTGGCCTGCTGGCATATTTTCCAGCTGGCATAAATGCTGTGAGTTTGTCAGTAATGTTGTGACGTGCGTGTGGTTTGGGGCCAGCAGACTCCGTGAGGATGTTCTGTACCTGCCGTCTCCCTGCGCCTCCGCAAGGCTCCATGACCGTCCACACTGTGCCATCTTTCCCGATCTCTTGGGCTGGTGACGGCTCAGTGGCACACACTAAATAGGAGAGAGGAAAACACTACTTTAGACTAAAGTATATTTCATAAAAGTTTATTTGATAATATTACATCCTCGAAAGGCAATGCAAAGATAATTTGTAAAAAGAAAAGGCATTATCTATATGCCTTGATATCTTATAGCCTACGATTTGTAGAAAAGTAGGAAATAAAAAACAAGAATCATCATACCTTCTGCATGGGCTTGTACAGTAGGCCCATCTACAAGCGGGGGATCAGGATGGGACGGCGTCACGTTCCGCGGAGGCTCAGGATCGCTGTCAGATGACCCATCAGAGGCAGAACAAACCCAGGACACATCACTCAGTCCTGATACTTCCCCACCATCAGACTCTGCTTCGCTCAGACGGTTTAGCAACGCTAGTGCCTCCTGTACGTTCATGAGTCTCTTTCTTTTGTCCATTTTGGAAATATAACCGGCTCTCTCTATCTATCTATCTATCTATCTATCTATCTATCTATCTATCTATCTATCTATCTATCTATCTATCTATGAATCTATATATCTATCTATCTCTCTATCTCTCTATCAATATATCTATCTATCTCTCTCTCAATCTATATATCTCTCAATCTCTCTCTCTATCTACAGCAGTAGACAAAAGGCGTTGCTATAGCAACACGTCATGTTTATGTTTACGCGTGAAATCAATAGCGCAAGGAGCGCTGCATTTCTATGAGGTAAATATTACCCGCTGGCGGAAATAGGTATAAATAGCCGTTTTTTGGGCGATTTTTTTAATCTGACTTCATATTGACAATTTTTAACAACACAGGGTGTTACATAACACACTTTCAGGAAAAGTCACGGACTGGGAGACGTTAATATTTTATTGAAAAAAAGTTACATGCAATAAAAAAACAGCTGCAGGTAAAATGTACCCGTTGGCGGTTCTAGTGTTAATAGGTTAGGTCCTTTTTTCATTTGAATAGAATCACTATACCACAGTTTGGACTGGGACTGGATGATTACATTAAAGGGCTTACCTCACATCAGCTGAGAGTTTTTCTCCAAAGGCATCCCTAATTTGATCAGTGACAGTCCTGTGGTCCCAGGATTTCTGGAATTCAAATCCATTCAATATATGTCCTTGTTCATGCAACTGTTGCTTTGTCCGATGCTTTATGACGGCAGTGCTGGATGGTCACGGAAGAAGGATGATGTCTTTGTTGAAAGTCTCATGATAAACTGTTTTGGCCCTACAAAACAAAGCAGATATTTTACTTTATATTCATTAAAGATAATAATAATAATACATTACATTTATAAAGCGCTTTTCCTGGTGCTCAAAGCGATATATCATATATCATAAATAAAGTGTTGTCTTTCTACTGAAAGACAAAACTAGACGGAGCTGGAAGTAATACATTAATTATCTTCTTAACTTACAATACAGAAGTGTGTCAGCCATGTGTCCTCACCTGCTCTGTAATGCTTTAGATATTGACCCATACATAACATAGACTTTGATTAACCTCTTCTAGCAAGATTAAGTTCATCAATATGTATGCCTGACTAGCTGTCGGCTTGCAAAGGAAATTATTTCACATTCCCCACCTTAAAAAGATTGGGGACTAATCAACAGCATAGCAAGCAAAACATAATAGCGTGATAGTTAAAAATATGTAAATGTAACATTCATCCAACATTTAGTAATGTTAGTTCATCAAGTTGTAGCTCAATATTACAGTAGCATACTTGTCATTGTCCATGGAATTTAAAAGAGTGTGAAGAAAAAAATACTTATGTTACACAGTTATATTAGTTGTCATTGTATTAATCGGAAATAAAAGCCTTTAAGGTCTATTCAAGATTCAAGGCTTTTATTGTCATGAGTACATAGCTACAGGGTAGTTATGTCGATACAAATCTTAGGTCACAGGCTCCTCCAACAGAGCAACACAATAAAACAGATAAAATAGAGCAACTAAATACAATAAAATAGTGCCATAAGAGTATACAAGTGATACGTAATTTGTAAGTTGCACACAGATGAATGTTATGGATTTTCTTAGTTCAGGTGTTTAACAGTCTTATGGCCTGTCGGATGAAACTGTCTCAGAGTCTGGTGGTCCAACCCAGTCTCACGGCATTTCGTGTTCACCAACACGATTTTTAATCTATTGATTCGTGTTCACCAACACGATTTCCCCCTTTTTTTTGTGTTGCACAGCACGATTTTAAAAGCAATGTATTTCTATTGGTAGTCTTTCCCCTTTTTTTTCGTATTGCACAGCACAATTTTAAAAGCAATGTATTTCTGTTGGTAGTCTCACGGCATTACTTGTTATAGGAAGACCGGAAGCTGTGTGGTTCATAAAAACATGTTCTTACTCAATATCAAGCCACGATTATTGCTTTTATTTAAAATCGTATCATTTCGGACTTTTGTTGCTGTCTGTGAGGAAAATAAATGGGGCTCATTTTTCCTTCTAATTTGTTATTCTTTTCAAAATAACACACTGTTATTTAGTCAACAATAACACACAATTATCGTTGTTTTTATTCATTTGTTTAATTCTATAATCTCGGGCTTTTTTGCCATCCTTCAGGAACTGAATTTCAAAATAAAAATAACCGGAAACAGACGTAGGCCTATAAGGGACATTTCGAGCATCATCGAGTTTAGGATGGCCGAAGACACTACACTACCCATAATCCCCAATTAAAATGAACCGATTAAACATCTCTCTGACACAGTTTAAACGCATTTCAAGTGGAAGAATTGTTCGTGTCTCCTCTTCGTGTCTCGGGAAGCTGGAAGCTGTATTATTTTCAAAAAATAAAAAAATATTTTTTTTAACCATACTTTACACAACATTGAGTCAAACTTATCCTTGTTTTAATCCTTGTTTTATTTATGTTAAATTGTTGTTGTCGGTTAATTTTCCATTTTATTTATTTTGGTTTAAGATATCATTATTTTTTATTTATTATTATCATGTTAGATGTTTAAACTTTTCTGCATTTTATAAGGCAATATATACTTTTTTGTTTTTGTCCGTAGGCTACTTAGGTTATTAAAGAGCTATCGTGTCAAAATATAGGAAATGTATTAATATTTTATTGTATAATCGGTATAGGAAATTACATCATTCAGAGCACCACCTATTGGCCAAAGACGCAGCCACCGGCATTGCGATCCATCCTCTGACAAAGTAAGTTGGGTCACTAAAGTCTGATACATGTTTTGCTTAGATTGAATAATTGGGGCTTTTTTTTAAGCCTTTACTCGCATGGTTCATCATACATACTGAACTGTTCTAAGTCCGAGAAATGCTTTCGCCATAATCGGCAAAGCAACATTAATGTGAAATTATTATTGCGGGCGGCTAGCTAGCTAGCTCACGTTCAACATAAGCTTAAACTAGTTTAGCTACATTTATATCAGCTCATAAGTGGTGTGTGAAAAATATTTGTCTTAATTACGGCTACATACGTCGGTGTTAAAGTGTGAGTTATACGTTATCTTAATCGCTTTTGTTTTACACATGACAGTAGGCTACTAACGCTGGCCGACATTTCAATATATGTTTGGGGAGGAGGGTCATAGTCTACGTCCATGTGCTTGTTACGCGTATGAAACAGGAAACACGTAAATGAACTAAGTCTGTCTAAAGTAGTTAAACCGTCACAATGTGCATTTAGAAAGCTAGTTTCACTACATAATTCACTTTTTCTGTTCTCTCCTGCAGCTCCTGTACCCACACCACAAACCCATACACTGATCTACACCATCATAAAACCAACGGCACTTTTAAGAGCCAAACTCAACCTATCTCCCTATCTCCCTATCTAGCTCTCTTATATCTATCATCTATTTCTTTATTCACCCTTCTATCTATGCTGTGTACTTCTCTACTTTCCTGTGTTTGTCAGTCTGTATGTCTGTTTGTTTGTAATCCCGTGTTAATCATGCCAGGTGGGTCTACAAAAAAGACATGTCCCTTCTGTCAGAACATTTTATTTTGTGCACAGAAGATCTGTGGACATTGCCTTAAGGAGCAGCCAAAAAAGCCGCGCCTTGAGAAGAAGCTCATGAGGTTTGATGAGAAGCGAGGGGGTTGGGTTTCAGGGCGGAAGAAGAACCACAACATTGCTTCCATCAAGGATGAAGCCATCGTCTTGGTATGTACACTTTTTACTGTATGTTAAGGCCCGGACACACCAAGCTGACACCAAAGAACTGACACAGACGGACCCTGACTGTTTGCCAATATATTGGGCCAGGATCAAGTTGAATGTTGTTTTTATATACATTTATTTCTTAATGATGTTTGTATCTTATTAACCAATATACACTTTGATATCAACTTCAAATATAGATATTATTGCAAAGATATTATTTAATATTCTCTTTTCTTTCAATTTTAAAACTACTCTTATCTTAACTTTCACAGCCAAGGGACACTATTTTAATTTAACTACACATTTAAATAAACAGAGCACTTCCTTCACTTCCATGTTGTGTTCCATTCTTGCTTATGTACACACTTTTAGACCTTAAAGTTAGGGTATGTAAGTTTGAGAAACCGGCTCGAGATCGCTAGAATTTGAAAATACACAACCGGAGAAAATCTGCCACTTCCTTATAGAGCCCCTCCACCAACACACACGAACGCGCTCATGACCAATGAGGAGACGAGATAAGTTTGTGCACAGATGGAAGGCTGACAGGTAGGTAGGCCATCCAGTTACTTTAGCCGGGCAGGCTCAGATGATTGGTCGTGCTTTTTACAGTATTACGGCTTCCACAGATGACATTTTTTTATGGATTTTTTGTCAAAGCACTTAAGATATTCATTGCTAACGGGAAGTTAAGAGCATTCCATGAAATATAACAAAAAGTGTATCTCGAGCCGGTTTTTCAAACTTACCTACCCCACCTTTAATAAGACTACATAATTGTATGTTACTTCTCTATATTACTCTTACGACTGCAGCCACAACATACGGGAACGTTTTACATCGTAGCACGCAATTTCAATTTCAACAGTTTCAAGCTATGCTTGGATTTTGTTACATTTTTAATTATGCAATAGTCATTGTAAGTGTTAACTGTTAATTGTTGAGTGGTCACACATTTGTATCTTATTGTACTTTAACTTTAAGATTATCAGGGTTTGAACTGGGACTCAGGATACTGATTTATTTGTATTTTGTGTTTGTCTATAAAATATTTTCTGCTTCTACTGTGTAACCCTTCCTGGTAAATACATGATTCTGCTAAAGCTTAACTCAGCATCTAGGTTTATGAATGGCATACAACTAGATGCTGTCATCAGTAACGTTATAGTTGTAGTTATATAGTTGTTGTTGATGTTTCCTTTCCATTTCTTTAAACAGTAAATATATTATTTTGTCATTACAGCTTGAGAAACTCCATGCCATTGGCTTTAAACCAGTGCTGCTTCTTGGCAAGGAGACCAGGAAGAAGGACGTCAAATGTGAAATCCTAACCCCTCGCTGCACGCTGGCCGCCTATGCCCAGGATTATCTTGACAAGATAGGCACTTTTTATGAGTACCTTTGTGAAGGTGAGATGCTTGCACTATATCTTCACAGTTCACAGTATTGTGTACACAAAATGTTTGTATCAATGGAGAGCTTAACATTTCCTTATAACCAACACAGTTATATGGAATGAGTTTGGATCAACTCATTTAATAAAGTCAGTTAAGTTAACAACAACTTACAGCGACTGTTTTCAATCCATCCAAATCTCGTGGGACAACAACTTGATCCAGTATTTATCCTTTGATACAGCCAGAAAGCAGTCATTCGAGCCATTTATTTGGGTTTGGCAAACTATATTTTTGTGAGAAATCTAACACACATCCTTTCAACCTGTTAACTGTCACTATTTTTAGCTGCAAAGTATTACAAAAGTTGAAAGTAATTGCAAAATATTTAGGGATATGGACAACGTTTGACTGTTTATTATTTTAGCAAACTACATACAATAAATACATTTTTAAACACTGAGTATGTAGCCTAATGAGACATGGCTTACTCTGCAGAGGGGACTTGTGGAAATGTAACTGTTATTTATCAGGAAATAATTAGGCAAGTTTCCGTGAATTTGAAAACACATTTTGGGGTATTGTGCTACCACTTGCGCATTCATTGTATACAAATTGAAAGTTGTAAAGTTGTTAATGTCAAGGTAGTTAGGTTTGATGACTGAAATGTATGTTTAGGCTTGAGCCATCCCTTAAGCAATTTACTTTTAGCAAACCGTTCCTAAACGGTTTCCTTTATCAACGCCCAAAAGGGAACAATATTTTGAGGTTAATGGTAAGAGCACAATACATGAAGACGATCCCAGTTGACCACATATTCAGTTTGGCAGTTCTGTATTAAGGTCATGTTTCTCGGGTTGTAAACAAAAGCAGTTATCCAGTGCATCCAGAGGTCCCTTTACATTACATTTATGTTTTTATCCAAAGCGACTTGCTACTTATTTGATTGCACTTTTGCAAAACACGTTTGCGTTAGTCTCATAAATTCTGAACAAAATGTGTGGATGTAAATAATGTAAGGGAACATACATCCACACGTCTATATGTTGTCTACCGACAAATTGACATGTCACATCACATGGAATGTAGACACAAATCGGAAGAATAATATCGCAAAAACAAAACTATAAATGGTTGACTGGATAAATACCACTATTTCTCTGCTATTAACTTTGACTGCACAAAGTCCTATGACATGACGAGTATATTTTTGACCCTTTCTGGAAACATACCTTAAGCACGCTGTATTTCTTTTTTCTAGATATATGAGTTAACCTCTTTGTCTTAAGCAAGTCAAGACCAACATTTGTTTAACTTGCACAGGTTGGACACAGGACTCCACTGGCCAGGGGGTTGCGGAAGATCCTGAGGAAGAGACAGTCACGCTGAACCTCACATCCTGTGACCCATCTGAACCAGAAAACAACTGGCAGGAGGCAGGGACCACAGAGAGCCAGGTGCCAGAGACAAGCACCGTGCAGGTGGAGGTGCTGAAGACCCCCCCCGTGAAGCAGTGCACCATCATAGAGGTGGGGCAGGAGGAGCAGCCCCAGCGGGATGATGTGAGACAGGCTACCACCACGGAGGGGCCAGGTAATAAAATAGATAGATAGAATCGGAGGGATGAAACCCTCTTTAATGGTCACACATGCAGAGCACATAGCACACACAGTGACATTTGTTCTCTGAGATTTGCAGTTTTTATATTTATAAAAGTCAAGAGTGTTTTCCGATATTTTCCTAAAAGATTATTGTAGGTAACTTCGACAATATCTCAAAACACCTAATTGCACTTCTTGCATTTTTGGGAATAATGATTGTTCCAATAGGTAAATAATCATAACAACAATAGCTTAATCTAAATAAAAATTTCACCTACAACTTCATAAATATGAAAGGAAAATGGGATACTTGGGTATGTGTATATCCTTAGGTACTCGGATATAAATAAATATTAAACGTTTAGAAAAATACAGTCTTTCATTCCTGAACAGACATGTGGTTACTATATGGTTATACCTTTTTCACACAAAAATGCAAAGCAACAGCAGGCTTACTTTACATTTGATAAATCACAAAATAAAACTCCTATGTGATTTGGTTTACACACAGAAAGGGTCTTACATTGTAGCGTTGGGCAGTAGGTCGATTACATCAAAATGATTTGGCTCATGTCCATATATTGTACGAGAGGTTGATATCATTAATATTGTGGTCTACCTAAAGCAATCCCTGACCATAGGGGTAAACTTCGAAGCAACTCATGCAATAACGTCATGCAGCATATTTAACCCATAAGAACCTGAGGTGACGCGCATGTCACACACAATTTTAGGGTGTAGCAGGGGTGTCACTTCAAGTATACCCTTAATTTCAACTCATATAGTCCTGAAGCGACACCCAAGTCACATTTCTGAAAGGTCATGTGACCATTGGGATGACCTCATGTTCAATTAGCAGCCACCTTTCCTGACTGTTTTCTCCACAAGCTAACTTCAGTCTGCCAGCTAATTTGCCCCTCTGCCCATCCTGAGGATAAAAGGTAAGATCCATCAAATCCTATGGTTGAAATATTGGATAACATGTTGTTTGTCGAATATAAATCATTGTTTAGACTTTTTATTTTTTATTCTGTGGTAAAAGAGCAAGTAAATATGTGTGTGACATAGACGTCACTGCAGGCATTTAGACTAAACTGGTAAAAAAAATAAGTGTTGTGACCTATATGTCACAATTAGAAAACTTGTCATTATCTGATCAGTTTACTTAATTCAATTATACTCAGTAATATATTGTTATTATATTATATATATATAGCTAGCTATAACTAGTAATAACTAGTTACTTATACTACTATCTAGCTAGCTACCTACAACATGGCAGGTTTAGGACTAACGTCATGTGGCACTTTACCTCACAGCTGGAAATGATAATTACCGTGCTGTAGGGTAAAGTGCTACCAACGTTACATGATAACATCAGCTGAAAGTCATGATTATTTTCCATATTTTCTTCTCTAGATGAACAGGAAAAATAGGTGGGATGGAGACAAGGACATCCAGAAGATCCTGGAAATAATCCTGGATGGAAACGAAAGTGAGGTGGAGGGATTAGGTGGTGAGGATGAAGATGAGGATGAATTTGATGATCCTGTCTTAGATCCTGATTATCAGGAGGAGCCATATGAGTCGGAAAGCGACATAGGGGAAGAGGAACCACCTCAACCAGAGGGAGAAGAACCTCCTAATGAAGAACCTCCGACTGCAGCATCCCACCGTTCTACTGGCCAAGAAAGATTCTTATGGCGAAAAAAAGCTTTTGAAACACCAGACCACACCTTCAAAGGAGAGAGGGTCCAACCTCCAGATGAGCTCCCCACTCCCCTGCAGTACTTCAGGAGGTTCATTACAGATGAGATGCTTGTGGCAATGATGGAGCAAACCAACCTCTACAGCGTTCAAACCTCTGCCACCCACAAGAACGTGCAGACCACAGTAAAGGAGCTGGAAATCCTAATCGGCATGTACCTGCGCATGGGACTTTGCCAGCTTCCAGGGAACCGTGTCTACTGGGAAAACGACACAAGGATTGGCATGGTCGCTGACAACATGTCACGCGACCGTTTCCAGACCCTCCTCACATCTCTCCACTTCACCGACAACGAGGCTCCATCCAACAGGCAAAAAGGGGATAAGTGCTGGAAGATCCGTCCATGGCTTGACATGTTCCGCAAACAATGTCTCCAGATCACCCCGATGGAGCACAACTCCATCGATGAACAGATGGTCTCGTTCAGAGGAACGCGCTGCCCCATCAGGCAATATGTGAAGGGCAAACCCCACCCCTGGGGATTCAAGATCTGGGCCCGTTGCTCATCCGACGGAAACCTATGTGATTTCCAGGTCTATGAAGGTGGCACTGGGAAAAGAACCACACTTGGAATGGGAGGAGATGTGGTCGTCAAGTTGTGTGAAACTCTTCCATCAGGCCAGAACTACAAAGTGTTCGCCGACAACCTCTTCTCTTCAGCCGCACTGGTGCGAGAGCTTCGTCAGCGGCAGATCTTCTACACAGGTAACACACACACACACACACACACATACATACACGCACACACACACAAACACACACACACACACACACACAGGTAATAACAACATACCTATGGTCTCATTCTCCTTTGTTTCTAGTTTTGACTCATCTTGTCTTATTCTTTATGTATTACAGGAACAGTCCGCAGCAATCGCCTGGCTGGATGTCAGCTTGAGGATGACAAGAGTCTTGCCAAGAGAGGCAGAGGATCTTTCGATTGCCGGGTGGAGAAAGAGGGGTCCATGGCCATAGTAAAGTGGCATGACAACAGACCTGTCACCTTGATCTCCTCTCAAACAGCAGTGGAACCACACGACAAAGCTAGGCGCTGGAGCAAACCCCAGAAGGCATTCCTTGACGTCATCCGGCCCAATGTCGTGAAAGAGTACAACACCTTCATGGGGGGGTGGATCTCATGGATAGATGCCTTCTCCGGTACAAATACCATATGAGATCACGGAGATGGTACATCTACCTCTTCTGGCACACCATCATGGTAGCCCTGGTCAACGCGTGGCTGATCTACAAGAACGACTGCAAGCTGATCGGTGAGAGAGCACTGAATCTAAGAAGATTCCAGGCAGAGGTGGCAACTTGCCTCATCCTCATCCAGGCAAGAAGGGGGCGCCCATCACTTGACATGAACACTCCATCTCCTTCAGCACCTCCCACGAGAAAGAGAGTCCGTGTTGGAGTTCCTGATGATGTCCGTAAGGACCACTTTGGACACTGGCCCGTGAAATCTACCAAGCGTGGCCGCTGCACAGTCTGCAAAACAAATGCAACCACCACCCTGTGTGAGAAATGCGACGTGCGTCTCTGCTTCACAGAAGAGAGAAACTGCTTCAAAGGCTACCATTTCTAAACAGCCAGCAGTAGGCTTGGAAAGGATAGTGTAGGATGACTGGGAGGAGAAGAGGAACGGGAAGTTGTTGAGATTTAGGTGTTGTGGAATTAAAAATATTCCTGGTGATTATTGACACTCTGTTTCACGTGTTCCAAATGGTTCCAAATCTACCAGGCAACATGTTTTCTATTGTTCAGATTGTACTTTTCCTGCTGTTGATCTGAAATAATTTCTAGCCGGACATTGTTTTTTTTATTATTCAAGTGGCATTGGATGTTGATAAAAATAAAAAGTCAGCTACATTCTTAGTCTGATTAATTTTAGACAAATAAAGATTGACATTGACTTAACAGACAAAGATCCACCTCTCACCTGGTCCAGTTTGAAATGTCAGACACCTGGTGTGAAAAATGAATGAATGGCACTTGTTCTACACTAGTAATACATGGCATATTACATATAATAGATATAATACATATTGTATTGTCTCTTGAGGACAGTGTGGGACATGGACATGGTCTTTGAATAGAGTGCAATTGCGTTATCAACACAGGTGAGTCAGGTGAGCACTAATGATCAGTCCCTTGCTGCAGGTGTGGTGCTCTGGCGACAACACTTGACCTTTATTTGATGATAACTCCTTCTGGGAAGGTCTTATGGACCTTGGGGAATGGACTTGATATAATTGTTCCTTGGGAAATGTAGATGTTAAAAAACATATGGCATGCCTAGGTGTAGAGATGTTTGGTGGGGGCACTTTTGGGGCCAATAATGGCATGCGGGCCCTTTTGGGGGCAATCGGAAAATGCAAATACTCCTTTCTCTCTCTGTGCTCTTTCTGAGATGGTTTGACCATGACTAAGTCATCTGAAATGGATTCCATTCCTTCTCAGCTTTCCAACCATACATAATATGCCTATGGTAACATCTTTGGAAGCTTCAGAGTTAATGGAATGTGCTCAGGAATGTCAGAAATGTCAGAAAACACTGTACATTTAATAATTTAATTTAACAATCAAATAAGACTGCAGTGACACTGATGTCACTTTTCAGATCTCTGTCATCTGGTGGTGGAATTTAGATTTTTTTTTTAGACATGTGTTCTATGTGCTCTATTCAACCTGTGTTATGCTCCCACTAATTTTTATTGAGCCAGAAATTGGTCCAGGTTCTTATACTTTATACTCAAGAACTGCATTTAGATACGACACTGTCCCATAATGAACATACATAAACTTAAACTTAGGTTTTTGAATCAAAGTTAAATTCATTTAACGTTACAGCACAACATGTTAATATTTACATGTTATTTATCAAACTATTCCTTACACATAAAGTATGGAGTCAATTATATAGGCAAGACAACAAAACACCTAGACTTCATAGATCAACCTCAATTAAATCGCAATAACAAAAAAATATCTGTACCTAACACCTATTGCATCATGTGATGCTGCATTTGTGGGATGTATTTTGAAACTTGAGTTTAAGCTTAACTTGGTGTACTGTATGTATATAGTAATATTTCTTCTTCAACCCACAGCTGTCAGGACAGGGTCCGTGAGGGACACAGTACTTGGTCCTAGACGCAAAAAGAAAAAGTCAGGTATATTAACAGTTTTAAGTATTTTGACTGATTATAAACATTTGCATGAGTCGAATTGATTGGTATTCTAACAAATCTATCGACATGTACTTTAGCAAAGTGCATGTAAACGCAGTGATTGATGCTTCTTCAGTGAGTTAACAATGCTATATTGTGACTAATAACTATAAGTGATACATTTACCAAACATCCAAAGGGCTTTAATTGTCTAATTAGACTAACATACATACAGTCATAGTTGATAAGGTGGTGATGAAAATGCTAGGCAGTAAAGGAAGCAGCAGTGCAGTATTTTCTTTGGTCATCTCAGGCTCAGCAGTGGTATGGCCATTCAAACAAGCATCCCATGTTAGGACTGAGAGCAGCTTGGTTCCATTTCAATGATGTTTACAGTAACTTTTGACCAGTGATAACAGTGTGGTCACTTTTCATCGTGCAAGTCTGGTTGCTACTTAAGTGTTCATAGTTGTATTTATTTTATTTCTAATATGACTAATACTGTATGTGGAACCTGCTTTGATGTTCACAGATTGCTCCTACCACACTCGCCTAGAAACTTTCCCCATCAGGAGTGTAATAAAAGAAAGAATGAGAAAGGTTAGACGGGAATAAAAGTAATGCATAGGGTGTGCTTTATGATTTACAAACTTCCAACACAATTGTTTGCTAAATAGCTAATATGCGTTTGGTCTTTCCGAAATTAGAGATTTGTTTTCTTCTCTTGATAGGGAAAAGCAGAAATGTTGGTGGAGTGGGAGCCCTGTCCAGTATGGTATATATCTTCCAGTTACTTGGCTTCATGTCATCTGATGTAGTCCCATGTTGGAGAACAAACACATGATATTTAACAAATGCAAAACATCCAAATCTACCACCAGTCTTCTTATATTTTTCACTGCTGTTATTCTGAAGCAGCTGAAGTAGTGTAGGAACAAATTATTGTTTAACTTCATTGTTGTTAATGTATGTGTTTTTGTTTGTTTTTATTGTTTGTCAGAACATTTGTTTTCATTTCTATGTTCACTTTTTCTAAATGGTAAATTAAACATTTACTTATATAAATTGAGTTATAAGATGTTTGTTTCACACATGGTTTATGCTTTTCGGAAAGACGAAACCAGTAACTGTAACTAACATTATTCCATTCTGTTTTCAGTGGCAAGGAGTGGGCTCATTCCTAGCAGCCGAAGAATTCTCCGGGATAATGCATAAAAATAAAATCTGTTATTTGAACACCAGTTTTGTTTTTGCACGTTTGTTCTCTTGTTTATATGCTCCATTTGAGTCATATTTAATATGTTTCTATTAGAAATAAGATGAAAACCTCGACCAAAATGCATTTGACTTTTTAGGAAATTACAGTTGAAATACTACATGATTTCATTGTCAGTAATAGGAACACCATAACCTATTTTAAGCATATTCATGTGTGAAATCTGGTACTTTGCCATCCACTGCCTTATCTAATTTGTTTAACTTCCGAAGTATAATGCTTTGGAGGTAGGCTTGCATATAAAGCGTCTTTGGGTTTCAGAAAAGCGCTCTAAAAATAAAATGTATTATTATTATATCATTTAGTTATAGGCCTAATTAAAATGATCCTGATCTGGATCACTGGTTTTGCTACTACATTTGAAAGCTTTTGGGGACAAATGCTTGAGATATTAAAATGGTAGTAATTACTTTGAATTTTCTTTTTCACTTATTGAAAACCACAACTCGAGTATCAGGATGGTCTTTATCTGGAAAGTTATCCACATCTCATCACCACGTTGTCACGGCGACCCTTTGTCACGTCAGAGATACGGTACCCGAACTCAGATCGCCACCCAAACGATACTGCCGTTGCTAAGGAGGCAAAAGTGCAAATGTGTATTTTATATTTTTTTAAACACAGGGTTTGGTTTCGGATCGCGCCCGATTGACGGATTTCGGAAAGGGAATGGAGCCTATACGGCCATCAACGCAAGACAAGTCGAACGAGTCCACGCACACACGCTGGAAGAACCACAAATATGTCAGCTCTGTGTACTTCGTAACGATTGTTGGGCGCGTATCTAATGGGAATTGTAATTTGTAGCACTGCTCTCATATCATTTCAATGGGGTAACTTTCTATTCTTCTGTGTTTTTGTATGTTTTGAGCTGAGGTGCCAACTCAACATACAATGTTGATGAAATGAATGAAATTTGATGATGATTCATGGTTTTTGTGTTAATGTAATAGCAGTTAAAACAGGACCGGTCAAATTTGACCGCGAACACCAAATTAAGGGGGGGAAACGAATACAATAGGAGGGTTTTAATGTAACCATTGCTTATGACATTGATGATATTTTAAATCAAAAAACATATTCCCTAAAATGTGGAAGCTCTGGATGCCATACAAATGAATAGTTGATATTTTTTAAGGGCTACAACTTTGGCACTAGAGCACCTAGTGTTATCAAACGCATTTCAATGGTGAAACTATCCAAACATATTGCATATGACAACATTTTCCACTATGATGAAAGGCGTGTAAGCCAAAAAAAACGTATTCTGGTTCCATCATGGGTAACCCCACCCGTCCTCTCCACCTGCAGCTGGACAGACAGATAACACCCCCCCCCACACACACACCCGGACAGACAGGAGCTCCTTCTCCAACAGATTGCTGCAGCTCCGCTGTCACAGAAACCGATACAGGAAAACATTCCTGCCCACTGCAATAACTCTGTACACAACACGTTCTCACTCCCAACCGGTCACATGTTGACGGACGGTCAACTCCTTGCAGTATCAATACTAATTCAGCTGACTTTTATATTTGATCCAATCGGTATATTGGTATATTTACACCATAACGGTGCACAGCTGATAGAAAGGGACACCTAGTGGTTAAAGCACGTTATTGACATTTATTATTTTTATTATTAGATATTAATAGGAGACACAGACAGACAAACTAATAAGGCTTTATTTAAACATTAAAGAATACTTTAATTTAAGGTCTTATTTTGAATAAGAAAGAAGCTTTGGGGGTATAAATATTAAGCCTGACAAAGTACTAATATATTGCTTTCCTGCAATGTTAACTACTGTATGTTTAAGCACTTATTTTAACTGATATTATACATATGTATTATACTCTTATAAGATGTATGTAGATAGTATAAGACATGTGCAGAATGTGACAGTTTAATGGTGGAGGTATACACACATATTGATAGATGTCTTGTAATGCACTGTTGAGGAACCTGCGACCCAAGTTGTTCATCTCCGACCTTGTCAGGTATTGAACATTCAATAAATAAAGAACACAGAATTATTAAATATAAAACACAGAATTTGTGTGATTATACTAAATGATTTACAAATAAACACCTGTTACACATGCTGATGTAACACAAATGTTTCCAACTTGGGATCAATAAAGTATATCTTATCTTAAGATGATCGATGGCTACTGCCATATTTGCAAAATTTGCCTCTGAACCTTGACAAGTGCATGTTTCAGGCTTATCAATTTACAACAGGAGGGGTCACAGACATAAGACGAGCTGTTAAATAAAGCTCTTCTGACTCTAAGGTCAGAAGAGCTTTATTATTTATATTATATTATATATATATATATATATATATATATATATTATTTATATTATATTATATATATTATATTTATATATATTATTTTATTTTTTATTAATGCTGCCCATAATGGGCACAAGCAATTTTCCCCCATTTATTAATTATATGTTTTAAATGTGAGTCTTTCCTATCCCCTAAACCTCCAGGGATGTACACAGTTTAATACTGGCAACTTCTTATTATGGGAAATATGAAAACGTCTTTTAAAACTACAATTCCCAGCAGAGACGTGCCATAGAACATGTTGCGAAACACACAATAGTGTGTAGTTACTACAAAGTTACTACATTTGTAGTTCTGGGGACGGGGTGGGGGAGGGGGCGGACCCGTTCAAATCAAGTTTTGGACAGTCTGCCGTGGTTCCATCCCATTTCAAAGTTCTGTTCGACGCTCGGCGCACACTCAAACATCCAATCAAAGCTTGAGGACTATCACAGGGTTTCTCCATGGATAGGTTTGTCAAGCGAAGCGGAGAGAATACTTACTTCCGGGTGTAAAATTCTCTAAAGTAAATGACCTGCTCCGACCCTCGGTCCTGACAGACTCCAACTTGTGTTTATTAATCAAACAAATACATACACACAAGGATACTTATGTGTTGTTGAGTAAATAACAGTGTGTGGTTTAGAAAAGAATAGAAAATTAGATGGAAAAAACTATGAAACAATACAGATTTCTGTATTCTGAGCCCCTACTCTCCCCATAACTGACGGCAACAAAAGTCCTACATTATTCAATTAAAATAAAGAAGTAAAAACAATAAGTGTGGCTTGATATTGAGTAAGAAAAAGGTTGATAAACGCCGTGAGAATGGATCTGCGGAGAGCATTTCGCCGCGATCCCAACGTGTCTATTACCAACGTTCAGGGAGCTCTATGCAAGTCGGTGACGGGGAGGGGCCCTGACCATCCGTCAACATGTGACGGGTTGGGAGTGAGAACGTGTTGCTGTACAACAAATCACCTCTGGCTGGAAGAGAACTCTCTGCTCTATAGTTTCTCTCTTCACTGTACATTTGACATATTCAGTGTAATATTTAATATTCCATCTGTCACATAGTTATGTAAATATAATACCTTGCATATCTTATTATTGCTCATTTGTATGTCTATTTTCTTCTTTATTTCTTGTCTTTTTATTTGTATTGTATAATGCCATGTGTTTTAATGCTGCTGCAACGCAAAGATTTCCCAAATTGGGATCAATAAAGTTCTATCTTATCTTAAACCAACAACCAGTGTTCCGGATGAGGATCATCTCTTTACAAAAATATTCAAGTGCTAACCCATATTGTTACTTCGAAATGAATTTATTTCCAAACGCATTATAATGCAGTGTGATGTCCATCCATCCATCTTCTCCCGCTTATCCGTGGTCGGGTCGCGGAGGTAGCAGTTCCAGCAGAGAGCCCCAAACGTTCTTTTCCCTGGCCACATCAACCAGCTCTGACTGGGGGATCCCAAGGCGCTCCCAGGCCAGCGAAGATATATAATCCCTCCATCTGGTTCTAGGTCTACCCCTTGGTCTCTTCCCAGCTGGACGTGTCTGGAACACCTCCCTAGGGAGGCGCCCAGGTGGCATCCTAACTAGGTGCCCGAACCACCTCAACTGGCTCCTTTCTACGCGAAGGAGTCCCTCCCGGATGACCGAACTTCTCACCTTATCCCTAAGGGAGACACCAGCCACCCTGCGGAGAAAACCCGTCTCGGCCGCTTGTACCCGCGATCTCGTTCTTTCGGTCATGATGTGATGTAAACAACAAAAAGTACCACAGACGTATGCTTAATTTATATTTATTCATCAACCAACCACATCAATAACATTGTTTTTAAAACAATAAAATGGTGCTCTCTGGCAATGGTTTACTTTCACCACAATACAAGTAAAAGGCCACCATAAGGATGTATGTCTTGACTCTAGAGCAGTGGTCACTAACCTTTTTAAGCCCAAGATCACCGACCTCGGCCTAGGTGAAAGGCGAGATCTACCTATTGCAGAATTGAGTGGAAAAGACAGCCAAGACAATGCTTCCAATTTGAGGCCTTTTATATAGGCTAATTGCATCTGAATTACTCTTACAATGAAGGCTCCATAATCGCTCACGGCATATAGGAAGGGGTAAAGTGCTATTGGGGGGCGGACCTCACCTCCTCAAGGGGGGTCCGGGGCGATGCTCCCCCGGGAAGATTTTTTTTTAAATATTGAAGTTGAAAGCATCAATCTGGTGCACTTTGAGAGCAACATGAAGAGATCTATGGATACATCTCTCAGCACCCATATGAAACAGAACTGTAAACAGATTTTCTTTTTCTTTATGGATATTTTACAAATCACATTAAACTGTATTCTTGTTTTACTGCCATATAGTAGGTTATTTCATACCTGTTTTTCGTTTATTCTCTTATTGTTTGTATAACTATAATGATCATATGAAGGTGTGCCGCGGAAATAATCTTTTGAATAATTTGTGACAAAACTGTTCAAAACACTCAAGAGTCCTTTAGCTCACCTGAGCTCCTCAGTCTGACAGGAGAGGACTCTCCTCCAGCTTGTTGTGGAAACAGCTCCTTATGTCCGTTAGTGCAGCTAGCTAACCAGATGCTAACATCACGGTCCCCGCTAGCACCGGTCCCTCTCTCTCCCTCACTCCCTCTCTTTCACACTAAATGCGCTATCGCCACAAACACACAGAGCCGAGCTTGAATGACACAAGCACACATGTATTTCCATGCAACTCTCTGATTGGTCTGGTGTGTTGCCTCTGTTGCGTTCACTGAACACGGGAAATTACACTCCTGCCGTCGTCTCTTGTGTCATGATGAGGTTCACATAAAGCACGGTTAATGTATTATATTATTGAGGTGTCTCGAATATACGTCAATCAAGTGGCACCTGCTAACGGGGTGGTGGATGATAGGTTTACATCTAAAAACTTATTTTTCGAACATTATTATTTTAATTTAATTTTTCTTTCTTTTGTTACTTTTTTTTTTAAGGTCCGCGATCTACCCGCACCACACTCTGTGGTGACTGGTTGGCGACCACTGCTCTAGAGCGTTGGGGTTAGTCTAACATGAAAAGCATGGACAACAGAACATAAAATCAAGTTATGCAAACGGTTATAACATACAGTATTAAGAAATCATACAACACAACCATTTTTTTTATGATTTAACTATGTATATTAAACATGTATATTCTATGTGTAAATCAAATATAACAATTTATAACAATGTATTATTTGGTTTTGAGAACAACAATGAGGTGATTCACCAAATAAACTATTTGTTGTTTATCTCAATGTCCCTAATTATACATCCTAAAAGACTGTGCATTGTACATGTTGAAGTATTTCAAACAATCAGGTTAATAGAAGGAGACCAAAAAGGAAATATAACTGACAAAGCAATTAAAGCAAGTAATGCAAAAGAAACAAAAATGAACAATTAGAGGAAAGCTGTTATTGGCCTGCGGTGTAACAGGTGCAGTCATATAAAGTTAATGACAGGTAAATCCTATAAGAGATCGAAAATAATAATGCATAGGCATCCCGTTCTGGGAAAAAAGGGAAAGACCTCCTGCTCTTGGACAATGATGTGCTCACCAAGTTGTATGGTAACCAGCAAGATATACTTGGAGATTTAGGAATTTACATTCTAGTGTTTCAAAAAGGATCAAAAGTGAATGGTTCATTGCTCAGGATGCATTCCAGGGACGCTGAGCATTTTCTTCAATACAATTTAAGTTGTGTACAAGTGAAATGTTTGGCCTGATGCTGCGGCATAGGGAAAAGTCATATGGTCAACATATTCAAGGGTGATCTTCCATTGAGGAGTATGAATACAATCTCTAAATATAGAGTCAGTAAAGTATTTACATTTCTGATAGCACATCAAGTCTTGGCGGATATTCGTGCTTGAGAGCAGCAGCAATCTGGGGAAATACAGAGAAACAAAAAAGAGGGGCAGATCAGAAACCAAATTTGAGGTTTTTGAATACACAATGTATGTTTAGCATTAATGAATACAAAAGTAACAGCAACATGTCTAGGTTGAGGCTAAATCAACAAAGATACTGTACATTAATTCATAAGTAAATTACCTAAATTATGTTTCCTTCTTCATCTTCACTGGTGTCTGGACTGCTTAGGCCACTTTGACTTTCCTCTTCATGTTGAAGGAAACAAGCATCAGGACCTAAAGCAGTCTTGTACTGCTGCAGTACCACCTGCAACCTCTCCAACGCCTCAGCATGCTTCCTTCTTAGGGTGCACCCAAGTCCTCCATTCCCCTTGTCTACATCTGAAAATACACAAAATATTGTTATATGGACATACTATAAAGTAAGATTGCTTCACGAGGCCAGAGCACTTCAATGGAGTATATTCTCTCCCATGTACATATAAAGATGATTGTCACTGTCAAGGGACTTCATTATGTGAAATGGCCGGGTCGAATGGGCAAAGGCCATTATACTCCATCCAATTTCTGTGACCAAGAATGATTTGGGCTGACTTTTATTTCCTTTAAAACTCATACTTTACAAGGTAGGTTAAGTTTTGCTTTCAACTTACCTTCCTCAGCCACCTTATTTTTTGGAGCAACTACCATGTTCTGCAACCATGTGCAATGCTGTGCCATCTCCCACAATAGGATGCCTTTCTCCTCTTGCAGTCTCCGTGTAAGCATGACTTGATCAAGTACATTTTTCTTGGCTGTAAAGTTAGCTAAAATCCAATCAGTTATGTATATACATGAATCACATTTTCATTATAGCATAACAATATGTTTAAAACTCCAAACATGTACTTTCAAAATAATCAAATGTATACACAATAAGAAAACTTAAGATATACCCTTAAAGGCCATGTAATGCATCTAACACAGGTGTTTTTTAACATGTAGTTTAGATATCACCAGAATAAAAATAAATAAAAATGTTTAAAGTTTGGTCATAATTAAATGACATATACGTTAAAAACCGATGTTGGTTCCGAAGTTTGCCGAGTACGCCCCCGATCACTCCCGAACGAGCGGTGACGTCACACGTGGCAAACATTGCCATTTGATCAAATCAGTCCAAATGGCAAGCAACGCGACAACTTCAGACAGCGACAGCGAGAGCGATCATTCAAGCTCAGATTCGGTGGGTTATCTGGATTCAGTTACAGAAGTAGAGAGTGAACCAGCTAGCCTTTCACTTCAAGGCATCTTGCCTTATCAGTACGAGCCTCCTGCCCGGCAATCGAACAACGAGGCAGAAACTTGTGAAAGAGAAGCGGATTCCGCAGCCGGCGAGACTCGAGTCGGCAATACTGAATGATAAATTCTGTTTTATTTAATTTGACCTGCACTAAATGTCGATCTTAATTTGTCATCTGTTCCTCACACGTCCGGCAGATATTGTTTTTTTTTTTAATGTTATGTACAATATTCAGGTGTACATGTCAATGCTGTGAAAGCATGCCCACTGCAGATGAATGTGTATGCTGCAGAGAGATCTGGCAGGTGATGGAACAAATAGACAGTTTGCAACCTACTGACCAGATAGCAGAGTCCTGCATCGGGTCGGGTATCCGCGGGTAACCCGCAAAAAAGGTGATTTGCGGGTGGTATTTTTTCAAACGCTTTTTTCCAGGTTCGCTTCTGGGTAAAACAAAGATGATGCGGGTCCGGTTGCGGGTGTTGCATAATAAATATATTTAAACAATAATATTTTAGTTTAATGTTTAAATCCTCAGACCTCTCCTCCGCGGTACCGAGCATAATCATAACCTCTGCAGCGCATCTATCTGCTGCTGAGCGCACCACATTCTGAATGGCTGAGGTGAAGCTCTCTAGCGGAGAATACACCATTTTCAATAACTCTTCTTCAAGAGCGAAATCCAACGTCTGGGAGGCTTTTGGTGTCAACCTAGATGGAAAAAATAAACAACATCCCAGGCTTTTTGAGCCAAATATGCAACTGCGTGTGTTAATAATTGCACGTTGTCACTGCTTATATGCGGGTTCGGGTCGGGTTGCGGATCTTGTGCCGGCGGGTCGGGTCGGGTTGCGGAACTAATTGGCAATATGTGTGGGTAGCGGGGCGGGTTCGGTACTGCACGTCACGGGTGCGGGGCGGGAGCGGGTCTTGAAAATCAGACCCGTGCAGGACTCTGCCAGATAGAAGACACCGACGAGAAACCAAGGTGCATTATTAGCCACCCAGGCTTTAGAGAAGGCTGTCTCAGTGTTTGGACACTGAAAATAGCGTATCTTCAATACAAACAACAACACAGAGCAGTTGATGGCCCACTACACCAGTAAGTAAATATTGATTGACCCAACTGCCTATTGCAGCTTTGCTTTTATATAATACTTTTAGTCGCTACAGATATGGTACACTTTTAAAGATACCATTAAACTCTTTCAAGCAGTCAAAAACAGCTTGGCTTTTATTTTTTCAATGTATGCTTGGGAAAAGAAACAACTACACATGTGAGGAAATATATAAGAGGTCTATGATTCTGTCAAGCAGTCATGTATAACCTCATATTTATTTTGTACAAGTAAAATACAAATATCATGTTATAAGCCAATTTGTAACAATTGCTACATAATAGTACTACATAACATTTTATTTTTTCCAAATATATTTATAATCTGTATACATTTTTTTCATTAGGAAGTATCGATATACAGCTTATCGACAGTTTGTACGTTGGTGCTGGGGTGTACTCGGCCCAAAAATCAGAGTCCCGCTGCCTGCATGTGCTGTAACCGAGATACGGAAGACTTACCCTGAGCCGGGAGGCCGCTATCAGGGATTTCAATGGCCAAATCTGTAATTTGACATAAGTCATGCAGCTGAACTGGTTAAAATGGTTTCGCATGATGTAAATAATTTACAAAGTACATCATTTACAATATTATTTTTCCAAAGAAACATGTAAATATAACAACATTTTCCAAATCACAAGTTTGTAAGATTGTATTAATTTACTGTTTGATAAATAAAAAAGGGTTCTTTTGTTAATTTTTCACTTGTATCATTTGATCTTTATTGCAGTGTACATTAGTCTATTTTGATATGTGCGAGCCCACAAATAATTAAAAGTGGTAAAAATAATAAAGATATTCAGACGTAATTCATTTTTGGCCTTACTTATTTCACTTCAACTTTTATATATTTCAGTCACTAGGCAAGTTCACTGTACTTTGGTGACATTTAGCTCAAGCTGGCATAACACCTGTAGTAACTTAATTCTTACCCGAGTTTTGTTCACAATCTTCCAGCACCCATGATCAATGTTTATAGCAATCAGGAAACATTCACAGCTCACAACTACACATCGCTTCCCCATCATGAATTGTTAGATAAAAAAAGTTTAGTGAGGTCCGGTTACACATATGTTGAGCGAAAATAGCGGAAGGATACAAAACAAACAATCTAGACGAGGCTGGTGTTTGCCACGTGTGACGTCACACAGCTGGGTTAATGGCTGGCAAGCTTTTCGCTACCGGAGCGGAATAACACGGGAAAGTGGCACACATTTCATGTTATTTGGGGGGTGTTTATGGAAAGAATCATTGATGTTGATATGTCAAATGAAACAGTGGAAAGTGATGAAGCGATTTATTAACACAGAATAACATTTATTTTGGACATTACATGGACTTTAAACTAAATGAACGTTCTAACACTCTACATGATATGTGCATAACTCAGCAAGGTATACCTTCATATAACAGAACTTCAAATTAATTATTATGAAATATCTGAAAACTGACCCATGCCATGAACTTCCCACGGCCACAGCGCGGACATGATGCTCCCTCCAGAGAGGGAATGCTCCACCGCAGCAACATCTATGCCTCTGGCAGAGTCGTGTACCAGCTGGTTGTACTTCAGTACCTCCTGGTTAAGGCGCTTTTTGTCGTCTGCAAGCTTCCTTCGAAGTCGATGGTGGAGCTTGCTGCTGTCTGAAAAAGACATGAAGTAGTGGGATAGGGATATGTGACAAACTATATTTGCAAGTGCAAAACATATATATAATTCAGGAGGTTGAATCTGCAACCTAAAACATTATATTGTTATACCATTCTGTTGGTAAAGGGATTGCTTCCGCTGCCTCACACTTATGTAAAGCCCCTCAATGCTTTGCTGCAGTGCTGTTTGAAGGATGTCTTCAGAAGTACCCAATGTTTCTGATGTTCCTGTCGAAATAATATTGGCAGTAAAATGTACTGTTACACAACACGTAACGGTTTTGAGAAACAAAGTTGTGTAACATATTTAACACCTTTTAACACAAATTGATGGTACAACTATGGAAACTGGAACATATCAGAGATAAACATGGGCACATAGTTGGCTTGCTATTGCTTGAAGATGATGTCCCTGTCTACTGAAATCCAGTGAGGGTCCCATTACGTGGCATGAAAAATCAGCCTTATTGACTTAAAATTGGCTGCTCTTTAGGATCAAATCTGTAAATTCAAACAGTCATGGACAATGATATGTAGCTGGTGTTATCTCGTCGTGCTTACCAGATGCCCATTCCTTCACGTCGGATATCCACGTCGACACCATGTCATCTGAGACACAATGTAGCTCCGTCTTGAGTTTCTCAAGACTTGCAGTCTCTTCCAGGAGCCTCTTACTAGTCTGATAAACAGTAGACAATGGACATTTATCAAGATTAAAACTTGCTATGATTAACAACAAGCCATGTGCAAATGACAAAGGACACAACAACACCTTTAATAGGAGGCTCACCTTCACATATCTTGTGGAAAGTGCCTGATGAAGGGAGTCACCTTTTTTCCTGTTCCATCCCATTGCATGCACTGTGAGCATGTCCAGTCGTGCTTTTGAAAGCAATAATGAGGTTATGATGTGTCATCTAAAAAAGTATGCAATAATAGGGCAAAACCTTCCACTCACCTGCTTTGGACATGTATTTTGTTGTCAGGGCACAACGGGACAGGTAGCTGTTGACCTGCTCCACCTCTTCCCCAGCGGTCATCCCTGCTCCCTCCTGGTTCTTCCCACTCCATATGATCTGATGGTAAAAGGTTGCTGGAATGGTTGTGCAAAGAGGCTACATACTACTATTCTAAACAGTATAGCTTAGATATTTACTACTTCAGTATTATAAATATAAAAAATATAAATGTACGTGATACAAAAATATTTCACATACCTCGCATTTGGTAGCATGGGCTCGAGCATGCATTACACTGAGGAATGGCTTCATGGTGGTCAGCTCCTGGAGAGCAGGAAGGACACTTGCAGCTTTCTCCATGTACGGCCAGTACTTGCAAGCCACATCCATGGCGAAGAACTTGGCTTTGGCTGGCATGAGTTCCTTTTGAAGATACAGGGGGTAGGCGAATATCTCCCCCCTGTACATATTTAAGGCCTTCAAAAGAAACCCATGGCGACATATAGCCACCTCCATCCCTTCTTCATCCAGCTTCGAAGCCCTCCTTGACGTCTCCCTCGCTGCTGTCCACTGGGAGTCCCCACATGTGCCTCTTCCCTGGGTCTAAGACACACATTACATCATGACAAATAAGTTAAAAGCAATGGAATCACGATCTACACCATTTGTTCTAATTATCTGATTTTGGAGTAGATGGTAAGGAGAAGTAGCTGAATTTGAAGAAAGTCAGGGTCGGATATACATGGCTATTTTTGTGATATACCTATAAGGTAAAATGACGAATAAAAACTTGCATTTTTCAGTGATCTCTGTATTTTGTCGACAAATGCAGCAAGAGCCCATTAAAAAAGCTGCTGCCATCAGAACTGAGGAAAAAAAGATTAGCAAATATATCCATGAAATATAAACAGTAATCAAAAAAGTTAAATAACGACATTGTAAAAATAGCACCTTCCACTTCGCCGAAAGCGATACAGCTTCCTGTTTCCATCTGCAGAAACAGCCAACATCTCCGGCGTGCAGGCAGGGCAGATGAAAGGAGCACCACAGCATAGCTGGTCTTCCTCATACGAGGCATAGCTGCGCTGCATGTCCGTTGACAGGTCCAGACTGGAAGATAATTACATATATTGATTTTGTCTATTTACGGAAATGTTATAATGTATAATATGGTAAAGAATATTTACACTTACTCTTCCTCCACACTTTGTGCGATACTCCAGCAGCTTTGCAAAGGCCTGTCTGGAGAATCCCGGAGAGATGACCTTTAGCTCTTCAAAGGAGCTCAGGAGGTCCAAGGTGTAAAGTGTGGAAATACTGACCGAAGCTGGCCAGTATCCACTCTTAAGGAGGACTTTCAAGTCGTGGGTCCACTGCTGCTGGCAAGTTTGACAGACATATAGTGGCAGATGCAAGTCATAACGCCCTTGGAACAAGTAAATAAACATAATTAAGACACATTTTACAACAGTTCCATCTACAAATAGTTAAAGATGAACAGATATTACATGAAGGTTTTACTCCAAGTGGAAGCACAATGCCTCAGCCCACAACAGTAAACATATAACAACAATTCAATAGAAATCCAAATATATATATATATATATATATATATATATATTTGTTTACCATTGATGGTAATTAAAATCACTGGTTTGCCTGGTACCACAGTGAAGTTTGTGCCTTTACAGGAGCAGTTGGGTGCCTTCACAGTTGGCAATATGCAAGCTGTCAAAAAAAGAAGAAAAGCACTAATTACCATTATATGCTGGCCGAAGAGACATGTGAACATCAGAATGCAAGTATGAGAGAGCATACCTTGGTCATGGGTGTCATATCCACCTTCCACTCTAACAACACACGTTGTTGGACTAATTGGTTTAAAAAAAACATTCATTAAACTGTCCCTGTTGTGGAGTGGCTGGTTCTTGTGATGAAGTACATCACAGTCTCCACAGAACCACTCCTCGGGGAGACACTCTCTACACCTTGGGAGGAAATACAAAATTATTCTAATATCCTAGAATTACTTTCATTTTCATGTGGGTTTTCTCTAGGTATCCAGTTTTCTAACATCCCAAAAGTCATGCATGTTAGCTGAAATAGCAGGGCACTGAGCATTAATACTGAAAAATTACAATTAGGTAAAGTAATTTAAATAAAGGTAAATGTTATCTCACCTAATAACAGCCGGCTCGTGGCAGAGGCCACACAGGGGATGACCAACAGCCTCTTTTTCTAGAAGGCATTGCAGGTGGTGTGGTCTCGCTTCTTTCCAGCGCTCTGAGGCTTTCTGCTGCAGAAAAGACCAGGATGAGGCAGAGCTTCTTTGAGGCTCAGGAGGAGGACATGAGGAAAGAATGTCAGAGAGTCTCTCCATATTCTTTTCTGTGAACAGAATGGGAAACTTTAACTGTAAATGACTATATTTAAGATGAACACTAAAAATCAAGGATAATTTCTTTGCTCAGTATGGAACTGGCCAATATCTTTAGTGAACTATATTCCTCGTTTGAGTCCTGAACTGTCAGTTGTGTATAAGGTTATTTTCTCTCACTAACACAATTTATTTAAAAATTGATTTTAGTTTTAAACTTAAAGCCATTTTTGTGATTTACCAAATTCGTGTTGTGCTGAAGGTTCAGTACGCAGAACCTCCACACTGGAAGACTGGAAGCCCTCAGTCGGGGGGGATGTGACTGTAAAACATCACACAGAGGGTTAACAACAGATAACTGATGATTTGTATTATCTACCTATTGTTTAAAAGCTTGTGAAATTAAATAAAGCATAGTTCTTATGACACCACGGTGGGAATGTCTCCGACTGTAGTGTCACTATGCGTTTATATATTGGAATTATTGTAGACCTTCAACAAGCAATTACTGTGTTTTAATTCGATTTTCCAACCATTTACTTAGTAAATTCATAAAAATGTAAAATAATTGGGATTTCAACCTGTAGCTGAGCCTTGGCGTCGCCCTCCACGCCTCCCTCTCTGCTTGCCACGCCCTACACAGCCCTTTTAGGGGACTGTAAAGTGTCTCCTTCAGAGCGTGCCCGTTTCCTCTCCTCAGCTGCTTTCTGTGACCAAGTAACAACTCATGTAAGGTTGATGTTGCTGATAAACTGATACCATATGACAGTGGACAAATAAAAGTAAATTCTTTCACTTGAAGAACATTTTTGCTTCAAGTTTTTCCTACCATATACAACTAATGAAGTAAAACAAGTTGAACAAGCTTTATTTAGTAAGCCTCTGCCCCCCATGTTGTAATGATGAACCGTTTTGCAAAGGCCCTATACATTGATCCAAAATCCAGTTACTCTTGGCCTGTTCAGCATTTTTTGGATAACAGATAGTGCCAAATTCAAGTGGGAAATGAATGAGGTCATATGGGTTAAAACACCAACCTTAGCTTCAGCTATCATGTGTTCATGCTTCAGCTCAAGAGCCATGCGTTTCCCTTCTTTGGGTGTGGGATTATTGGGGTCTGGGTTGTGTTTTTTTGCCATTGCAACACAGCCAGCCAGCCAGCCAGCCAGCCAGCCAGCCAGCCAGCCAGCCAGCCAGCCAGCCAGCCAGCCAGCCAGCCAGCCAGCCAGCCAGACAGACAGACAGACAGACAGACAGACAGACAGACAGACAGACAGACAGACAGACAGACAGACAGACAGCCAGCCAGCCAGCCAGCCAGCCAGCCAGACAGACAGACAGCCAGACAGACAGACAGACAGACAGACAGACAGACAGACAGCCAGCCAGCCAGACAGACAGCCAGACAGACAGACAGCCAGCCAGACAGACAGATAGACACAACAGATATGCAACAGCTGCTGTATGAGACAAACAGAGATAGAGAGACAGATTGTAAGATTGAGATGGATAGATGAAGAAATAGATAATGAAAGATAGAAAAAGATAGAGACAATAACTATAAGAAAGGTAGGTAGATAGACAGAGAGATAGGTTGAGTTTGGCTCTTAAAAGTGCCGTTGGTTTTATGATGGTGTAGATCAGTGTATGGGTTTGTGGTGTGGGTACAGGAGCTGCAGGAGAGAATAGAAAAAGTGAATTATGTAGTGAAACTAGCTTTTTTAAATGCACATTGTGACGGTTTAACTACTTTAGACAGACTGAGTTCATTTACGTGTTTCCTGTTTCATATGCGTAACAAGCATATGGACGTGGACTATGCCCCTCCCCCCTAAACATATATTAAAATGTCGGCCAGCTTTAGTACTGTCATGTGTAAAACAAAAGCGATTAAGATAACGTATAGCTCACACTTTAACACCGACGTATGTCGCCGTAATTAAGACAAATATTTTTCACACACCACTTATGAGCTGATATAAATGTAGCTAAACTAGTTTAAGCTTATGTTGAACGTGAGCTAGCTAGCTAGCCGCCCGCAAGAATAATTTCACATTAATGTTGCTTTGCTGATTATGGCGAAAGCATTTCTCAGACTTAGAACAGTTCAGTATGTATGATGAACCATGCGAGTAAAGGCTTAAAAAAAAGCCCCAATTATTAAATCTAAGAAAAAAATGTATTAGACTTTAGTGACCCAACTTACTTTGTCAGAGGATGGATCGCAATGCCGGTGGCAGCTTCTTTGGCCAATACGTGGTGCCAGTGGCGGCTGGTGGAATTTTTTTTTGGTGGGGCTGTTGATATAGTGAGTAAAAAAAAATTGGGGGGAGAAATGACCCCTTAAATTGGGACTTCGGTGATGTAATGGCCCCATAAAATCGTGGTTCTAGGGCCAGGAACCACCAGACTGAGTCGGGCTGAGTATGCTAAACGAACTGCGGTCAAGCCAGCCTCCACTCGGGAAAACTTAGTCAAGCCAGCCCTCACGTGATATTGCGGTGCGCGAATATCCTATGCATTACGGTAGAGTAAAAAAAAATCATCCCTCTGTGTTTAGATGAGAATAAAACAAAAACTGTCCAGTATCAAAGACTCATTTCACTTCAGGGTGATAGCAGGACATCCCATCTAGTCACTCCGAAAAAATCAGGACATTCTGATGTAGAGTTTCAAAATAAAAGACCTTTGAAGTTTCATATATGAGCTATCATCCCTGTCCCCAAAGGTCTTTTATTTTGAAACTGTACATCAGAATTTCTTGAGTTTTTCTGAGTGACTACATGGGGTGTCCTGCTATCACCCTGGAGTGAGATGGATCTATGATACTTGACAGTTTTTGTTTTATTCTCATCTAAAAACAGGGATGATAGCTCATATTATGAGTCATTTTGCAGGATATAATTTAACATGTAACCTCTCCTGGAAATGCACAGAATATGTCCATTTCCAGGAGAGATTCCATGTTAAATGATATCCTGCAAAATGACAGGCTATAACCCAGGAACAAGTGTTTGAAAGGCGGGGAAAAGTTGTTTAAAATAGTCGGGAAAGTGTTTTTAAATGTCTGGAAGAGAGTTATAGCCTGTAATTTTGCAGGATATAATTTAACATGTAACCTCTCCTGGAAATGCACAGAATATGTCCATTTCCAGGAGAGATTCCATGTTAAATGATATCCTGCAAAATGACAGGCTATAACCCAGGAACAAGTGTTTGAAAGGCGGGGAAAAGTTGTTTAAAATAGTCTGATATACCTCCAGGGCGCATCACCGCATTTTACAAGCCAGGGAAGGTGTCTGAATCCTGGGTAAACATTGTTTAAATAGTCTGACACCTGGCACTGTATTTGCCCCTGGGAACCTTCAAGGTTATATTCATGTTTTACTATTTATTTAATAATCACATGATTTTTACAAAAACAGTATACACAGTATACATATATACAATAATAATAATATAACAATATACATAATAAAAACATGAAAAGTGGTGAAAATGAGAAAATGTATCCAAAAATAGTGCCTCATATTGCGGGCATGTGGACAGTAGCCAGAGACTCACAGGCACACACACATGCAGAGATCCAGGGGGCGGAGCACATGGCTTTTTTTACCCAGAAATAAGACTCTGAGAGGCGGGGAGACTCAGAGGACAGGCTGCGTCACCTCACTTTGTAACCCAGGAAAAGAGCAGGAATTCTGGCTGCGTGAGTGTTAAAAGTGCATTCATCTGTGTTAATCCGACAGCCGCAGAGGTGCTGACGGAAAGCAGGCGGAACAAATTGATTATTTTTTAACCAGGAATAAATGTTTGCAAGGCGGGGAAAGTGTTCCTGCAGCCCCTCCATAACGGTAATAATGATTAGAAATGATTTCCAGGGCAGAAAGCGTTTTTTAAATTTGGAAAAAAATATGTTAAACTGTTTAAAAAGCACAAAGTGATTTGAGTGCAGTTCTCATGTGTCCCCACAGGAAGGCGCGTCGTCCCAGGGAGCACAGTGCATTAATAGTAAAAAATACAACAAAAACAGGGCAAATCAATGGATTTAAAGTGCAGGGAAGCTCCGCACCACACACAGGTACATTCCTAAGTCCCCACCATGGTGACCACGGTGATTTAAACTAGTTTCTGCCGGGGAAAGAGTGCTGAAAATCGGATTAAACCCTGCTCACAGTGTGGTAAAAGTCAGATTGTTTCAGAGACCCATAGTAATGCAGGGTCGGGCCGTGTCAGTGCTTGGATGAGAGACCGCCTGGGAATACCCGGTGCTGTAAGCTTTTTTTAAATGCAGCTACATGCATGGTGACAAGGTACGATTTATACCCTAAAATAGCATACTAAGCGTGGGTGGATTAGTTTCAAAGCTTGCACACTCTGCTCATGTCAGTCTTCCATTAAAATAGACCGGGAAAAACACCTCTTTTTAGCCCCTCACAGAGCCCCAAAGGACGGACTAAACAGCTCCAGTACGGCTCCCTCACATGCACACTCTGCTCATGTCAGACTTACATTAAAATAGACCGGGAAAAACACGTCTTTTTAGCCCCTCACAGAGCCCCAAAGGACGGACTAAGCAGCTCCAGCACGGCTCCCTCACATGCACACTCTGCTCATGTCAGACTTACATTAAAACAGACCGGGAAAAACACCTCTTTTTAGCCCCTCACAGAGCCCCAAAGGACGGACTAAACAGCTGCAGTACGGCTCCCTCACATGCACACTCTGCTCATGTCAGACTTACATTAAAATAGACCGGGAAAAACACGTCTTTTTAGCCCCTCACAGAGCCCCAAAGGACGGACTAAGCAGCTCCAGCACGGCTCCCTCACATGCACACTCTGCTCATGTCAGACTTACATTAACATAGACCGGGAAAAACACCTCTTTTTAGCCCCTCACAGAGCCCCAAAGGACGGACTAAGCAGCTCCAGCACGGCTCCCTCACATGGAGCTCAGGTTATTTCATACCTCCAGGAGAGGGACCGGGAAAACCACCTCTCTGTAGCCCCTGAAAGAGCCCCAAAGGACGGACTGATGACCTCCGGCAACAGTGGTACTTCCATAACCTCGTGCACCGTGAGACCCCGGGCCCCCGGACTTAAGCACTCCCCCACGGACTAAACCCAGATGTTCACACCCTACAGAACTTCGTGCCCCTGGTTACCCTAAAGGGGGTGGATTTTGCGGTGCTTTACCGTCCGCACATCGGCATACATATTCGGCCTTATTCACGACACTACCACCCCTTCTTTGGAGGATATTCTCATGCTCCTGGTAACCCTTTAAATAGTCTGATACTGTCAGGGCTCATCACCGCACTTTACAAGCCAGAAATAATGTTTAAATGGTCGGGAAAAGTGTTTTTAAACACATGGAAGAGAGTTGTAGCCTGTCATTTTGCGGGATATCATTTAACATTGAACATCTCCTGGAAATGCACAGAATATGTCCATTTCCAGGAGAGATTCCATGTTAAATGATATCCTGCAAAATGACAGGCTATAACCCAGGAACAAGTGTTTGAAAGGCGGGGAAAAGTTGTTTAAAATAGTCGGAAAAGTGTTTTTAAACGTATGGAAGAGAGTTGTAGCCTGTCATTTTGCAGGATATAATTTAACATGGAACCTCTCCTGGAAATGCACAGAATATGTCCATTTCCAGGAGAGGTTACATGTTAAATTATATCCTGCAAAATGACAGGCTAAAACACCCAGGGATACGTGTTTGAAAGGCAGGGAAAAGTTGTTTAAAATAGTCTGATACGTCCAGGGTGCATCACCGCATTTTACAAGCCAGGGAAGGTGTCTTAATCATTGGTACACATTGTTTAAATAGTCTGATACCTGGCACTGTATTTGCCCCTGGGAACCTTCAAGGTTATACTAATGTTTTTTTATTTTTTTTATTTAATTATCACACCATTTTTACAAAAACAGTATACAAAATAAACATAATAACAACATGATTACAACATGATTACAACATGATTAACAGGGGCCTGGGGGCCATATTAGCCGTCTAACTTGTACAGTGCACCGGGGAAAAAAGGTTGAGTCCACGGCCCCTTTCTCCTCATCAGGAGTATCAATCGGTCCTGAAGAAGAGGTATCGCTGCTCTCCGCCCCTGAGTCCTCTTCGGAGGTAGCTGACGGTGGTAGACCTCCTTCTGATGATGATGATGATGCTGCTGCAGCTGCTGCCGCCGCCCTGAACATGGAGCGGATCTTCAATGCCTCCTTTATTCCAGGCGTATTCGCGTAGAACCGGTTTGCTTTGCTTACGTCGTGGCACATAAACCTAGCCAGAATCGACCCGCTTTCTGGATCTTGGTGATGCTTGATATTGTCAGCCAGGGCAGTGCGCAAGATGGTGAAGGTGACGGCTGTTTCTAGCCCAGCATCAGCCCAAGCCCTCTTCAAGTGAGCGTTCAGGTTCTTGGAAGCCTGCTTCCCCGATGTGAAAAGGAAGAATTCACTCTGAGGACCCGACAAGCCCTCTTTTATCCCCATCCACCGCATGACCCAGCTAAACTCCTTTATTGTAAGCACCAGCTGTGCTTCACCAAATGTCTTGGCGGTCTTGTGATCATGCACGTGGATGATGTAGCCCTCAGCAGTGCCCCTTCTGTCCGCCTCAAAGACCTCCGTGTTGGTCATGTTTGCGTACACACCCGGACGGTGGCCATACAGGAGGCTCCAATGGAGGGTTAGATAGCCATATAGCTGGTACTGGGTGATTGAGGTCGGATTGCTAGCCATCAGGTCAAGGAGATCAGGGATGCGCTTCTCAGCGGCCGCCATGGCGGCGAGAAGCTCCGCCTGGCTCGGCAGACGATCCAGCTTGTCCCTCTTCACCTTAAACTGGTGGAGAGTTACAGACTTTGTCCAATCGTTAATGTTGGCTTTCACCTCTCTGATGATGTGGGTCATATCAGACTGGGTGAGCCTGCACCCCCGGAGCTTTGATGCAGACAAGTACCTCAGGAAATGGTTCACAGTCTTCAGGAACAACAGCGATGTTGTGACTGTCCGGCCCGACTCTGAAATATACTTGCTCCAACCACGGACCCTCTTTGTGTCTTTTAGAAACAGCCAGTCTGACAGCCGGTCAACACCATGGGCCATGAATACTATGAAGTTCTTTATCCGGCTGACATTGGACATACAATTCTCTTTCCGTTTTACAGTCGGTGCGAGACCCTCACAATGACCTCTGTATGTCTGAATGTACGTCTCCATGCTTTTAGGCAACGTGATTTCACGCATGGTATTCCCCCGTCCCTTCCCAGTGGACCATTGATTTTGGGGAGAGGGCCAGTCCTTAGCCAGATTAGCTTTCAGCTTATTGGAGACAGACGCACGGGTCTTCTGGCATACAGGGGTCTCACTACAGGAGGCTTCTACGGACCGCATGACAGTCTTCATCGGGGTCTTGCTTCCGGAGGCTTCTGGGGACCGCATCACAGACTTGAGAGGGGTCTCACTCGCAGAGGCTTCTATGGACCGCATGACAGTCTTCACCGGGGTCTTGCTTCCGGAGGCTTCTGGGGACCGCATGACAGTCTTCACCGGGGTCTTGCTTCCGGGGGCTTCTGGGGACCGCATGACAGTCTTCACCGGGGTCTTGCTTCCGGAGGCTTCTGGGGACCGCATGACAGTCTTCACCGGGGTCTTGCTTCCGGAGGCTTCTGGGGACCGCATGACAGTCTTCACCGGGGTCTTGCTTCCGGAGGCTTTGTCGGACCGCATGACATTCTTCACCGGGTACTTGCTTCCGGAGGCTTCTGGGGACCGCATGACAGTCTTCACCGGGGTCTCACTACCGGAGGCTCTGTCGGACCGCATGACAGTCTTCACCGGGGTCTTGCTTCCGGAGGCTTCTGGGGACCGCATCACAGACTTGAGAGGGGTCTCACTCGCAGAGGCTTTTATGGACCGCATGACAGTCTTCACCGGGGTCTTGAGAGGGGTATTGCTGCCGGAGGCTACTGAGTTCATGTCGGGGGTACTTGGGATTGCTACGCCCTTAAATCGTATACATTCTTGGTCTTCCTCAAGCAGAGCAGCAGTGGCATTCTGCTTCCTGGGTTTTAGACCCTGTTTTAGCCTGGAGCGCAGGGTCTTCACCTCATCAATGAGGGCATCCTTCTGAGCCCTCAATGCCACATTGTCCAGCCTCACCTGCATGCAGTCCTCTTCGTCACACTTGGTATGTGGGGAGAAGGGTGGAGGGTGCACCGGGTATTCCTCCTCATTGTCTATTTCCAATAATGTAGCCATTCCAATGATGGGATTAGTCTCTCGGAGGTCATGGAGCAACTGCATGGCCACACTATGCTTCAGCCTTGCCATGACCTGATGTGCCTCATCTCGGGAGAACTCAGGGTGGTCACGAGTCAAATGACGGTGTAGTTTCTTCCCAGCATACGAACACCCTGTGATGGGACAGGGTTTGGTCGGAACATTTATTCTACCACTGGCCATTTTAAGAATGATGCCTCTTTCCTCCAGGTTCCGCACTGCATGTTTGTGCTTAAGGTGCTTATTCAAAGCCAGATAGCGGAGACTGCACACCGGGCATTCGGTCAACATCCTTCCAAAAACACACACAATGAATTCTATTTAAATGGTTTTCTGTTTCTCCGTTTATATGCGTTAGCCAACTGGTGATTGCAACCATGGGTCCGATGCTTCAATGCATGGACCACGGACCAAGGGGAGGACTTGGGTTACCACCTGGTTAAAATGGTCCCACCTCCGCACCAACGCGGGGCTGGTGATGGGTCCGATACATTGATTGTTTTTTGTTTCATCGTGCCACGAGCTCACAAGACAGTTTTGGGTACAAAAACGTGGGGATAACAGTACCTCCGGGCGCTCCGTCCCGCTCCGGCTTTCGCCGCAGCGGGGAGAGGAGGCATTGAACCCCTCGCACCTGCCCTCGGAGGAGGCAGGGGACTCAGGTACCCGGAGGCGCACGGTGGACGGCCAGGGCGAGACCGCCACACCGCACTGGAGTCAGAGTTCCGAGTTTTTCGAGCCAGGTCCCGGTGAAACGCAGTACGGAGCACCCGGCAGGAACCTCCAGCAGACCCCCCCTCGTCCCTCGGAAGAGGCGGAGAGGTGGGTGTTTTTCATCTGCTGGCGGACTGCCGGGGAGAACGTGCTGCTCGGGAGCCAGGCTCAGAGTTAGTGGCAGTGAGAGCCCGTGCACCTGCGTTTTACAGCAGGCACGCGCTGGTATCGGGGTGGGGAGAGAAGGTAGAAGCAGAGGCTGCAGAAACAGCCAGAGCCTTCCCCTCTAACACACCCCTCATTTGGTGCATTGAACCCCTCGCACCTGCCCCCGGAGGAGTCAGGTACCCGGAGGCGCACGGTGGACGGCCAGGGCGAGACCGCCACACCGCACTGGAGTCAGAGTTCTGAGTTTTTCGAGCCAGGTACCGGTGAAACGCAGTACGGAGCACCCGGCAGGAACCTCCAGCAGACCCCCCCGCGCGGTTCCCTCGTTCCTTGGAAGAGGCGGAGAGGTGGGTGTTTTTCATCTGCTGGCGGACTGCCGGGGAGAACGTGCTGCTCGGGAGCCAGGCTCAGAGTTAGTGGCAGTGAGAGCCCGTGCACCTGCCTTTTACAGCAGGCACGCGCTGGTATCGGGGTGGGGAGAGAAGGTAGATGCAGAGGCTGCAGAAACAGCCAGAGCCTTCCCCTCTAACACACCCCTCATTTGGTTCATGAGCACTGGGCAGAGTCCCCTGTCAACTCTCCTTATATTCCTCCGGAGACCAGTTGGGACATGGCAGCATCCCACTTCGCCTGGTAGACCATATCGTTAAATGAGCTCAGTAATGTACTGCACAACATCACATGGGTAAAATGAGCTATATAATGCACTGCAAAATCACATTTGGTTTATTTCCAAAAAGCCTGGAAAAAACACACATCCGTCATGTCCTGTAAAATATCATTCTTTGTTTATTTCCATCCTTCAGGCAAATACACATATCTTTGTCCCCTCCAGGATTACCCGTAGTTTGGATGAACCGACCACCAAGCACCGGAAGCTGGACCCGGGGAGGAGGCCCTCCGATGGCGGGTCAAATTTGATGATACCGCAGCTGGCTGGACACTAGCCGTAGAAGAACACCTGGGCGGGACCAGGCATGTCCCTCTTTGCAGACAAGCATATATGCGCTCACAGGAGCAGAGTCAAACCCGCAGTTTGGATGAACCGACCGCCAAGCACCAGAAGCTGGACCCGGGGAGGAGGCCCTCCGATGGCGGGTCAAATTTGATGATACCGCAGCTGGCTGGACACTAGCCGTAGAAGAACACCTGGGCGGGACCAGGCATGTCCCTCTTTGCAGACAAGCATATATGCGCTCCCAGGAGCAGAGTCAAACCCACAGTTTGGATGAACCGACCGCCAGAGCACCGGCACGAGGCCGGGCCGGCGGAGGCCTTCCGATGGCGGGTCACGTTTGCCATTCGATCAATGTCTTTGCAGAAAAGCATATATGTGGTTGTTACTCAGGATCAAACAGGTAGTTTGATGAAGTAGGGTCCTGTGCCCGGAGCAAGGCCAATTGCTGAATGCCGCAGCCGACTAAGGCCGCTATGCCACAGTGGAGGATGAGAAAAACAGGTGTTTGTCTTGCATTCCGAGGCGAAGTGGGGAGGTGGAACTTCCACCCCGCTACGGAACCCGTGATGGGACCCCTGAGTCAGACGGTTCGTCTTGGAAACGCTTCATATCGGTCGGCCTGGGAGGTAAGAGACACGCAGGGTAACGGACACGCAGGGTTACCCCCACGCAGCCCACGCAACACGGAGGAGGCAGGGGAGTCTGGTACCCGGAGGCGCATGGCCGCAACACCGCACTGGAGTCAGGGTTTCGAGTTTTTCGAGCAAGGTCCCAGTGAACGCAAGACTCCAGCAGGAGCCTCCAGCAGACCCCCCCGACGTTTCCCTCATCCCTCCCGGCCATCAGAGTCGAACCCGCAGTTCGGAGGAACCGACCGCCAGAGCACCGGCACGAGGCCGGGCCGGCGGAGGCCCTCCGATGGCGGGTCGCGTTTGCCATTCAATCAGTGAGAAATCAGAAGAGGAAGGGAAAAAAAAGACTAATTTGTCTTTTTGGAGTTCCATAAAAAATGGGTGAAAATGAAAAAATGTATACGAGAATAGTGCCCCATAAGGCGGATTGAGTCCCCTGTCAACTCCCCTCGCATTCCTCCACACTCTGAAAAAGTCAGAGTTATTTTTTGGAGAACCATCAAAAATGGCTAAAAGTGTTGAAATGTATCTGAGAATAGTGCCCCATAAGGCGGGAAAAGTCCCCTGTCAACTCCCCTTGCATTCCTCCACACTCTGAAAAAGTCAGAGTTATTTTTTGGAGAACCATCAAAAATGGCTAAAAGTGTTGAAATGTATCCGAGAATAGTGCCCCATAAGGCGGGTAAAGTCCCCTGTCAACTCCCCTCGCATTCCTCCACACTCTGAAAAAGTCAGAGTTATTTTTTGGAGAACCATCAAAAATGGCTAAAAGTGTTGAAATGTATCCGAGAATAGTGCCTCATGAGGCGGATTGAGTCCCCTGTCAACTCCCCTTGCATTCCTCCACACTCTGAAAAAGTCAGAGTTATTTTTTGGAGAACCATCAAAAATGGCTAAAAGTGTTGAAATGTATCCGAGAATAGTGCCCCATGAGGCGGGTAAAGTCCCCTGTCAACTCCCCTCGCATTCCTCCACACTCTGAACAAGTCAGAGTTATTTTTTGGAGAACCATCAAAAATGGCTAAAAGTGTTGAAATGTATCCGAGAATAGTGCCTCATGAGGCGGATCGAGTCCCCTGTCAACTCCCCTTGCCCTATTTAGGCGCAATGGATGTCCACTTGCGGGAGACGACAGACAGTGGTGCGGTTAGCCAAAGTGACAATGGATGTCCACTTGCGGGAGACGACAGACAGTGGTGCGGTTAGCCAAAGTGACAGACCTAATGTTAGACCAATTTACAGGCAATGGACGTCCACTCTCGGGAGAGAGACCTCCAGCATGTGTCCCTGACATGGAGACTCTGTTTATTTCACTCATCCAGGACAGAGACCGGGGAAATCTCCTCTCTGTGGCCCCTCCAAGACCCCCAAAGGACGGACCACAGACCTCCAGCATGTGTCCCTGACATGGGCACCTCCATAACCTTGCACACCGTGAGTCCCCGGACTCCCGGACTTAAGCACTCCCCCACGGACTAAACCCAGATGTTCACACCCTACAGAACTCCATGCCCCTGGTTAACCTAAAGGGGGTGGATTTTGCGGTGCTTTACCGTCGGCACATCGGTATCCATATTCGGCCTTATTCACGGCACCACCACCCCTTCTGTGGAGGATATTCTCATGCTCCTGGTAACCCTTTAAATAGTCTGATACTGTCAGGGCTCATCACCGCACTTTACAAGCCATAAATAATGTTTAAATAGTCGGAAAAGTGTTTTTAAACGTCTGGAAGAGAGTTGTTGCCTGTCATTTTGCAGGATATCATTTAACATGGAACCTCTCCTGGAAATGCGCAGAGTATGTCCATTTCCAGGAGAGGTTCCATGTTAAATTATATCCTGCAAAATGACAGGCTATAAGCCAGGAAAAAGTGTTTGAAAGGCGGGGAAAAGTTGTTTAAAATAGTCGGAAAAGTGTTTTTAAACGTCTGGAAGAGAGTTGTTGCCTGTCATTTTGCAGGATATCATTTAACATGGAACCTCTCCTGGAAATGCGCAGAGTATGTCCATTTCCAGGAGAGGTTCCATGTTAAATTATATCCTGCAAAATGACAGGCTATAAGCCAGGAAAAAGTGTTTGAAAGGCGGGGAAAAGTTGTTTAAAATAGTCGGAAAAGTGTTTTTAAACGTCTGGAAGAGAGTTGTTGCCTGTCATTTTGCAGGATATCATTTAACATGGAACCTCTCCTGGAAATGCGCAGAGTATGTCCATTTCCAGGAGAGGTTCCATGTTAAATTATATCCTGCAAAATGACAGGCTATAAGCCAGGAAAAAGTGTTTGAAAGGCGGGGAAAAGTTGTTTAAAATACTCTGATACCTCCAGGGCGCATCACCGCATTTTACAAGCCAGGGAAGGTGTCGGAATCCTGGGTAAACATTGTTTAAATAGTCTGACACCTGGCACTGTATTTGCCCCTGGGAGAGGTTCCATGTTAAATTATATCCTGCAAAATGACAGGCTATAAGCCAGGAAAAAGTGTTTGAAAGGCGGGGAAAAGTTGTTTAAAATACTCTGATACCTCCAGGGCGCATCACCGCATTTTACAAGCCAGGGAAGGTGTCGGAATCCTGGGTAAACATTGTTTAAATAGTCTGACACCTGGCACTGTATTTGCCCCTGGGAGAGGTTCCATGTTAAATTATATCCTGCAAAATGACAGGCTATAAGCCAGGAAAAAGTGTTTGAAAGGCGGGGAAAAGTTGTTTAAAATACTCTGATACCTCCAGGGCGCATCACCGCATTTTACAAGCCAGGGAAGGTGTCGGAATCCTGGGTAAACATTGTTTAAATAGTCTGACACCTGGCACTGTATTTGCCCCTGGGAGAGGTTCCATGTTAAATTATATCCTGCAAAATGACAGGCTATAAGCCAGGAAAAAGTGTTTGAAAGGCGGGGAAAAGTTGTTTAAAATACTCTGATACCTCCAGGGCGCATCACCGCATTTTACAAGCCAGGGAAGGTGTCGGAATCCTGGGTAAACATTGTTTAAATAGTCTGACACCTGGCACTGTATTTGCCCCTGGGAGAGGTTCCATGTTAAATTATATCCTGCAAAATGACAGGCTATAAGCCAGGAAAAAGTGTTTGAAAGGCGGGGAAAAGTTGTTTAAAATACTCTGATACCTCCAGGGCGCATCACCGCATTTTACAAGCCAGGGAAGGTGTCGGAATCCTGGGTAAACATTGTTTAAATAGTCTGACACCTGGCACTGTATTTGCCCCTGTGAGAGGTTCCATGTTAAATTATATCCTGCAAAATGACAGGCTATAAGCCAGGAAAAAGTGTTTGAAAGGCGGGGAAAAGTTGTTTAAAATACTCTGATACCTCCAGGGCGCATCACCGCATTTTACAAGCCAGGGAAGGTGTCGGAATCCTGGGTAAACATTGTTTAAATAGTCTGACACCTGGCACTGTATTTGCCCCTGGGAAACTTCAAGGTTATATTCATGTTTTATTATTTATTTAATAATCACATGATTTTTACAAAAACAGTATACACAGTATACATATATACAATAATAATAATAATAATAATATAACAATATACATAATAAAAACATGAAAAGTGGTGAAAATGAGAAAATGTATCCGAAAATAGTGCCTCCTAATGCGGGCATGTGGACAGTAGCCACAGACTCACAGGCACACACACACATGCAGAGATCCAGGGGGCGGAGCACATGGCTTTTTTTACCCAGAAATAAGTCTATGAGAGGCGGGGAGACTCAGAGGACAGGCTGCGTCACCTCACTTTGTAACCCAGGAAAAGAGCAGGAATTCTGGCTGCGTGAGTGTTAAAAGTGCATTCATCTGTGTTAATCCGACAGCCGCAGAGGTGCTGACGCAAAGCAGGCGGAACAAATTGATTATTTGAACCAGGAATAAATGTTTGCAAGGCGGGGAAAGTGTTCCTGCAGCCCCTCCATAACGGTAATAATGATTAGAAATGATTTCCAGGGCAGAAAGCGTTTTTTAAATGTGGAAAAAAATATGTTAAACTGTTTAAAAAGCACAAAGTGATTTGAGTGCAGTTCTCATGTGTCCCCACAGGAGGGCGCGTCGTCCCAGGGAGCACAGTACATGGTGACAAGGTACGATTTATACCCTAAAATAGCATGCTAAGTGTGGGTGGATTAGTTTCAAAGCATGCACACTCTGCTCGTGTCAGACTTCCATCAAATAGACCGGGGAAAACACCTCTCATTAGCCCCTCAAAGACCACCAAAGGACGGACTAAGCAGCTCCAGCACGGCTCCCTCACATGGAGCTCAGGTTATTTCATACCTCCAGGAGAGGGACCGGGAAAACCACCTCTCTGTAGCCCCTGACAGAGCCCCAAAGGACGGACTAAGGACCTCCGGCAACAGTGGCACTTCCATAACCTCGTGCACCGTGAGACCCCGGGCCCCCGGACTTAAGCACTCCCCCACGGACTAAACCCAGATGTTCACACCCTGCAGAATCTCATGCCCCTGGTCACCTTTAAGGGGGGGTGGATTTTGCGGTGCTTTACCGTCCGAACACAAGCATCAATATTCGTCCTCCTTCACAGCAGCAGCAGCAGCAGCAGCAGCAGCAGCAGCAGCAGCAGCAGCAGCACCTGCCCTGCTGGAGGTTCACACTTTAACTTATTTGTATTCGTTTTTTTTTGTTCCCCTCCTCTGCCTTACACATCCTCCCACGCTCGAGCACTCCTCACTCGGACTAAACCCCTCCATGCACACCGCCAGAACCAGAACCTCACGCCCCTGGTGACCTTAAACGTGTTTGTCTTTGTTTGTTTTTGTACTCCACATAGACAGGCAGGTGTTCAGCACCACGGACAGAGCGGGCCCGCTGCTGCTGCTGCTGGAAGGTGGAACACTTTGAGTCTTTTTATTTTCTCTTTTCTCCCTGCTCCTGCACACACCTTTTGTTACCCTCCTCTGCCTTACACATCCTCCCACGCTCGAGCACTCCTCACTCGGACTAAACCCAGATGTTCACACCCTACAGAACTTCATGCCCCTGGTTACCCTAAAGGGGTGGATTTTGCGGTGCTTTACCGTCCGCACATCGGCATACATATTCGGCCTTATTCATGACACTACCACCCCTTCTTTGGAGGATATTGCAGGATATAATTTAACATGGAACCTCTCCTGGAAATGCACAGAGTATGTCCATTTCCAGGAGAGGTTACATGTTAAATTATATCCTGCAAAATGACAGGCACTGTATTTGCCCCTGGGAACCTTCAAGGTTATACTAATGTTTTTTTTTTATTTTTTATTTAATTATCACACCAATTTTACAAAAACAGTATACAAAATAAACATAATAACAACATGATTAACAGGGGCCTTGGGGCCATATTAGCCGTCTAACTTGTACAGTGCACCGGGGAAAAAAGGTTGAGTCCACGGCCCCTTTCCCCTCATCAGGAGTACCAATCGGTCCTGAAGAAGAGGTATCGCTGCTCTCCGCCCCTGAATCCTCTTCGGAGGTAGCTGACGGTGGTAGACCTCCTTCTGATGATGATGCTGCTGCAGCTGCTGCCGCCGCCCTGAACATGGAGCGGATCTTCAATGCCTCCTTTATTCCAGGCGTATTCGCGTAGAACCGGTCTGCAGTGCTTACGTCGTGGCACATAAACCTAGCCAGAATCGACCTGCTTTCTGGATCTTGGTGATGCTTGATATTGTCAGCCAGGGCAGTGCGCAAGATGGTGAAGGTGACGGCTGTTTCTAGCCCAGCATCAGCCCAAGCCCTCTTCAAGTGAGCGTTCAGGTTCTTGGAAGCCTGCTTCCCCGATGTGAAAAGGAAGAATTCATTCTGAGGACCCGACAAGCCCTCTTTTATCCCCATCCACCGCATGACCCAGCTAAACTCCTTTATTGTAAGCACCAGCTGTGCTTCACCAAATGTCTTGGCAGTCTTGTGATCCTGCACGTGGATGATGTAGCCCTCAGCAGTGCCCCTTCTGTCCGCCTCAAAGACCTCCGTGTTGGTCATGTTTGCATACACACCCGGACGGTGGCCATACAGGAGGCTCCAATGGAGGGTTAGATAGCCATATAGCAGGTACTGGGTGATTGTGGTCGGATTGCTAGCCATCAGGTCAAGGAGATCAGGGATGCGCTTCTCAGCGGCCGCCATGGCGGCGAGAAGCTCCGCCTGGCTCGGCAGACGATCCAGCTTGTCCCTCTTCACCTTAAACTGGTGGAGAGTGACAGACTTTTTCAAATCGTTAATGTTGGCTTTCACCTCTCTGATGATGTGGGTCATATCAGACTGGGTGAGCCTGCACCCCCGGAGCTTTGATGCAGACAAGTACCTCAGGAAATGGTTCACAGTCTTCAGGAACAACAGCGATGTTGTGACTGTCCGGCCCGACTCTGAAATATACTTGCTCCAGCCACGGACCCTCTTTGTGTCTTTTAGAAACAGCCAGTCTGACAGCCGGTCAAAACCATGGGCCATGAATACTATGAAGTTCTTTATCCGGCTGACATTGGACATACAATTCTCTTTCCGTTTTACTGTCGGTGCAAGACCCTCACAATGACCTCTGTATGTCTGAATGTACGTCTCCATGCTTTTAGGCAACGTGATTTCACGCATGGTATTCCGCAGTCCCTTCCCAGTGCACCATTGATTTTGGGAAGAGGGCCAGTCCTTAGCCAGATTAGCTTTCAGCTTATTGGAGACAGACGCACGGGTCTTCTGGCATACAGGGGTCTCACTACAGGAGGCTTCTACGGACCGCATGACAGTCTGCATCGGGGTCTTGCTTCCGGAGGCTTCTGGGGACCGCATCACAGACTTGAGAGGGATCTCACTCGCAGAGGCTTCTATGGACCGCATGACAGTCTTCACTGGGGTCTCACTACCGGAGGCTTCTGGGGACCACATGACAGTCTTCACTGGGGTCTTGCTTCCGGAGGCTTCTGGGGACCGCATCACAGACTTGAGAGGGGTCTCTCTACCGGAGGCTTTGTTGGACCGCATGACAGTCTTCACCGGGGTCTTGCTTCCGGAGGCTTCTGGGGACCGCATGACAGTGTTCACCGGGGTCTCACTACCGGAGGCTTTGTCGGACCGCATGACAGTCTTCACCGGGGTCTTGCTTCCGGAGGCTTCTGGGGACCGCATCACAGACTTGAGGGGGGTCTCACTCGCAGAGGCTTCTATGGACCGCATGACAGTCTTCACCGGGGTCTTGAGAGGGGTATTGCTGCCGGAGGCTACTGAGTTCATGTCGGGGGTACTTGGGATTGCTACGCCCTTAAATCGTATACATTCTTCGTCTTCCTCAAGCAGAGCAGCAGTGGCATTCTGCTTCCTGGGTTTTAGACCCTGTTTTAGCCTGGAGCGCAGGGTCTTCACCTCATCAATGAGGGCATCCTTCTGAGCCCTCAATGCCACATTGTCCAGCCTCACCTGCATGCAGTCCTCTTCGTCACACTCGGTATGTGGGGAGAAGGGTGGAGGGTGCACCGGGTATTCCTCCTCATTGTCTATATCCAATGATGTAGCCATTCCAATGATGGGATTAGTCTCTCGGAGGTCATGGAGCAACTGCAGGGCCACACTATGCTTCAGCCTTGCCATGACCTGATGTGCCTCATCTCGGGAGAACTCAGGGTGGTCACGAGTTACATGACGGTGTAGTTTCCTCCCAGCATACGAACACCCTGTGATGGGACAGGGTTTGGTCCGAACATTTATTCTACCACTGGCCATTTTAAGAATGATGCCTCTTTCATCCAGGTTCCGCACTGCATGTTTGTGCTTAAGGTGCTTATTCAAAGCCAGATAGCGGAGGCTGCACACCGGGCATTCGGTCAACATCCTTCCAAAAACACACACAATGAATTATATTTAAATGGTTTTCTGTTTCTCCGTTTATATGCGTTAGCCAACTGCTGATTGCAACCATGGGTCCGATGCTTCAATGCAGGGAACACGGACCAAGGGGAGGACTTGGGTTACCACCTGGTTAAAATGGTCCCACCTCCGCACCAACGCGACTGGCGATGGGTCCGATACATTGATTGTTTTTTGTTTCATGGTTCTGCCACGAACTCACAAGACAGTTTTGGGTACAAAACGTGGGGGTAACAGTACCTCCGGGCGCTCCGTCCCGCTCCGGCTTTCGCCGCAGCGGGGGGAGGAGGCATTGAACCCCTCGCACCTGCCCCCGGAGGAGGCAGGGGAGTCAGGTACCCGGAGGCGCACGGTGGACGGCCAGGGCGAGACCGCCACACCGCACTGGAGTCAGAGTTCCGAGTTTTTCGAGCCAGGTCCCGGTGAAACGCAGTACGGAGCACCCGGCAGGAACCTCCAGCAGACCCCCCCGCGCGGTTCCCTCGTCCCTCGGAAGAGGCGGAGAGGTGGGTGTTTTTCATCTGCTGGCGGACTGCCGGGGAGAACGTGCTGCTCGGGAGCCAGGCTCAGAGTTAGTGGAAGTGAGAGCCCGTGCACCTGCCTTTTACAGCAGGCACGCGCTGGTATCGGGGTGGGGAGAGAAGGTAGATGCAGAGGCTGCAGAAACAGCCAGAGCCTTTCCCCTCTAACACACCCCTCATTTGGTTCATGAGCACTGGGCAGAGTCCCCTGTCAACTCTCCTTATATTCCTCCGGAGACCAGTTGGGAAATGGCAGCATCCCACTTCACCTGGTAGACCAATATCGTTAAATGAGCTCAGTAATGTACTGCACAACATCACATGGGTAAAATGAGCTATATCATGCACTGCAAAATCACATTTGGTTTATTTCCAAAAAGCCTGGAAAAAACACATATCCATCATGTCCTGTAAAATATCATTCTTTGTTTATGTCCGCTCCAGGATTACCCGTAGTTTGGATGAACCGACCGCCAAGCACCGGAAGCTGGACCCGGGGAGGAGGCCCTCCGATGGCGGGTCAAAGTTGATGATACCGCAGCTGGCTGGACACTAGCCGTAGAAGAACACCTGGGCGGGACCAGGCATGTCCCTCTTTGCAGACAAGCATATGTGCTCCCAGGAGCAGAGTCAATCACACAGTTTGGAGGAACCGACCGCCTAGCACCGGAAGCTGGACCCGGGGAGGAGGCCCTCCGATGGCGGGTCAAAGTTGATGATACCGCAGCTGGCTGGACACTAGCCGTAGAAGAACACCTGGGCGGGACCAGGCATGTCCCTCTTTGCAGACAAGCATATGTGCTCCCAGGAGCAGAGTCAATCACACAGTTTGGAGGAACCGACCGCCTAGCACCGGAAGCTGGACCCGGGGAGGAGGCCCTCCGATGGCGGGTCAAAGTTGATGATACCGCAGCTGGCTGGACACTAGCCGTAGAAGAACACCTGGGCGGGACCAGGCATGTCCCTCTTTGCAGACAAGCATATGTGCTCCCAGGAGCAGAGTCAATCACACAGTTTGGAGGAACCGACCGCCTAGCACCGGAAGCTGGACCCGGGGAGGAGGCCCTCCGATGGCGGGTCAAAGTTGATGATACCGCAGCTGGCTGGACACTAGCCGTAGAAGAACACCTGGGCGGGACCAGGCATGTCCCTCTTTGCAGACAAGCATATGTGCTCCCAGGAGCAGAGTCAAACCCGCAGTTTGGAAGAACCGACCGCCAGAGCACCGGCACGAAGCCGGGCCGGCGGAGGCCTTCCGATGGCGGGTCACGTTTGCCATTCGATCAATGTCTTTGCAGACAAGCATATATGTGGTTGTTACGCAGGATCAAATAGGTAGTTTGATGAAGTAGGGTCCTGTGCCCGGAGCAAGGCCAATTGCTGAATGCCGCAGCCGACTAAGGCCGCTATGCCACAGTGGAGGATGAGAGAAACAGGTGTTTGTTTTGCATTCCGCGGCAAAGAGGGGAGGTGGAACTTCCACCCCGCTACGGAACCTGTGGTGGGACCCCTGAGTCAGACGGTTCGTCTTGGAAACGCTTCATATCGGTCGGCCTGGGAGGTAAGAGACACGCAGGGTAACGGACACGCAGGGTTACCCCCACGCAGCCCACGCAACACGGAGGAGGCAGGGGAGTCTGGTACCCGGAGGCGCATGGCCGCAACACCGCACTGGAGTCAGGGTTTCGAGTTTTTCGAGCCAGGTCCCAGTGAACGCAAGACTCCAGCAGGAGCCTCCAGCAGACCCCCCCGACGTTTCCCCCGTCCCTCCCGGCCATCAGAGTCGAACCCGCAGTTCGGAGGAACCGACCGCCAGAGCACCGGCACGAGGCCGGGCCGGCGGAGGCCCTCCGATGGCGGGTCACGTTTGCCATTCGATCAATGTCTTTGCAGACAAGCATATATGTGGTTGTTACGCAGGATCAAATAGGTAGTTTGATGAAGTAGGGTCCTGTGCCCGGAGCCTCCAGCAGACCCCCCCGACGTTTCCCTCGTCCCTCCCGGCCATCAGAGTCGAACCCGCAGTTCGGAGGAACCGACCGCCAGAGCACCGGCACGAGGCCGGGCCGGCGGAGGCCCTCCGATGGCGGGTCACGTTTGCCATTCGATCAATGTCTTTGCAGACAAGCATATATGTGGTTGTTACGCAGGATCAAATAGGTAGTTTGATGAAGTAGGGTCCTGTGCCCGGAGCAAGGCCAATTGCTGAATGCCACAGCCGACTAAGGCCGCTATGCCACAGTGGAGGATGAGAGAAACAGGTGTTTGTTTTGCATTCCGCGGCAAAGAGGGGAGGTGGAACTTCCACCCCGCTACGGAACCTGTGGTGGGACCCCTGAGTCAGACGGTTCGTCTTGGAAACGCTTCATATCGGTCGGCCTGGGAGGTAAGAGACACGCAGGGTAACGGACACGCAGGGTTACCCCCACGCAGCCCACGCAACACGGAGGAGGCAGGGGAGTCTGGTACCCGGAGGCGCATGGCCGCAACACCGCACTGGAGTCAGGGTTTCGAGTTTTTCGAGCCAGGTCCCAGTGAACGCAAGACTCCAGCAGGAGCCTCCAGCAGACCCCCCCGACGTTTCCCTCGTCCCTCCCGGCCATCAGAGTCGAACCCGCAGTTCGGAGGAACCGACCGCCAGAGCACCGGCACGAGGCCGGGCCGGCGGAGGCCCTCCGATGGCGGGTCACGTTTGCCATTCGATCAGTGAGAAATCAGAAGAGGAAGGGGGAAGAAAAAAGACTAACTTGTCTTTTTGGAGAACCATCAAAAATGGGTGAAAATGAAAAAATGTATCCGAGAATAGTGCCCCATAAGGCGGGTAAAGTCCCCTGTCAACTCCCCTCACCTTCCTCCACACTCTGAAAAAGTCAGAGTTATTTTTTGGAGAACCATCAAAAAGGGCTAAAAGTGTTGAAATGTATCCGGGAATAGTGCCCCATAAGGCGGGTAAAGTCCCCTGTCAACTCCCCTCACCTTCCTCCACACTCTGAAAAAGTCAGAGTTATTTTTTGGAGAACCATCAAAAAGGGCTAAAAGTGTTGAAATGTATCCGGGAATAGTGCCCCATAAGGCGGGTAAAGTCCCCTGTCAACTCCCCTCACCTTCCTCCACACTCTGAAAAAGTCAGAGTTATTTTTTGGAGAACCATCAAAAAGGGCTAAAAGTGTTGAAATGTATCCGGGAATAGTGCCCCATAAGGCGGGTAAAGTCCCCTGTCAACTCCCCTCACCTTCCTCCACACTCTGAAAAAGTCAGAGTTATTTTTTGGAGAACCATCAAAAAGGGCTAAAAGTGTTGAAATGTATCCGGGAATAGTGCCCCATAAGGCGGGTAAAGTCCCCTGTCAACTCCCCTCACCTTCCTCCACACTCTGAAAAAGTCAGAGTTATTTTTTGGAGAACCATCAAAAAGGGCTAAAAGTGTTGAAATGTATCCGAGAATAGTGCCCCATAAGGCGGATAAAGTCCCCTGTCAACTCCCCTCACCTTCCTCCACACTCTGAAAAAGTCAGAGTTATTTTTTGGAGAACCATCAAAAAGGGCTAAAAGTGTTGAAATGTATCCGAGAATAGTGCCCCATAAGGCGGATAAAGTCCCCTGTCAACTCCCCTCACCTTCCTCCACACTCTGAAAAAGTCAGAGTTATTTTTTGGAGAACCATCAAAAAGGGCTAAAAGTGTTGAAATGTATCCGAAAATAGTGCCTCATGAGGCGGATTGAGTCCCCTGTCAACTCCCCTTACCTTCCTCCAGAGCCCAGTTCAAAAACTTTAAGTTTGGTAAGAACCATGCTGGGGGGTCTCCAGGCAACAAAATGTATCCGAGCCAAAGTGCACATACAGCGGATGAATTCCTCCATGAAGTTACACAGCCGTTTTTTTTCTGAGTCCTCTCAAAAACCGGGTTTCCGATTTCGTGCAGAAGGTAGCTTGTAAAACATGAACGGTTTTTTACAACGGAGGAGGGGAAGTCTGGATTCCCCTCTCCGTTGTACCTTGCAACGGGGTAGGGGAAAAGTGTTCGGCGCTTCGTCCCGAAGCGCCGAACACTTTTCCCCTTCTCCAATTTTTCAGATCCCCTCTCCCATGTAATTTTAAAAGTTCAGTTTTTGATTATTTTAACATATAATTGACCGTTTTCTTTCATTTTTTTTTCATTCCACGGGTGGGGGCCTATGGCAGGCTGCCTATGAGCTCCCAAATTTGGCCCGGATCATCCGGGATTTGTGGGATAAGCTCCATAAACTGACAAAGTCATCCAAATATGTCGCTTTTATCGCCCAAAGATATATCATGCAAATACATTAAAATAGTAAAAGGTACAATTGTGCTCGGCATTAACCGGAATTTGATTTATATAGCCCCCAAAAAATAATTAAAAATCATTTTCGTGGGGAAAAGTGTTAAAACGCCTGATTAAAGCATTTGCGGGACCCCAGCGAGCTCCAGACTATGTGCATTGTGTCGGGGACCCTGGAGAATGATAAAACACATCATTTAAATACAAAAAACACCATTAAAAGTCACTTTTAGGGGCAAAAAACAGCCTCTGTCCACTTCGTTAACAAAGTGATGGGGAAAAGGACCAAATCGTGATTAAAGCATTTCCGGGACCCCAGCGAGCTCCAGACTATGTGCATTGTGTCGGGGACCCTGGATAATGATAAAACACATCATTTAAATGCCAAAAACACCATTAAAAGTCACTTTTAGGGGCAAAAAACAGCCTCTGTCCACTTCGTTAACAAACTGATGGGGAAAAGGACCAAATCGTGATTAAAGCATTTTGCGGGACCCCAGCGAGCTCCAGACTAGTTGCATTGTCTTGGGGACCCTCCACAATGATAAGACCCATCATTTAAATGCCAAAAACACCATTAAAAGTCACTTTTAGGGGCAAAAAACAGCCTCTGTCCACTTCGTTAACAAAGTGATGGGGAAAAGGACAAAATCGTGATTAAAGCATTTTACGGGACCCCAGCGAGCTCCAGACTATGTGCATTGCGTCGGGGACCCTGGAGAAAGATAAAACACATCATTTAAATACAAAAAACACCATTAAAAGTCACTTTTAGGGGCAAAAAACAGCCTCTGTCCACTTCGTTAACAAAGTGATGGGGAAAAGGACAAAATCGTGATTAAAGCATTTTGCGGGACCCCAGCGATCTCCAGACTATGTGCATTGTGTCGGGGACCCTGGATAATGATAAAACACATCATTTAAATGCCAAAAACACCATTAAAAGTCACTTTTAGGGGCAAAAAACAGCCTCTGTCCACTTCGTTAACAAACTGATGGGGAAAAGGACAAAATCGTTATTAAAGCATTTTGCGGGACCCCAGCGAGCTCCAGACTAGTTTCATTGTGTCGGGGACCCTGGAGAATGATAAAACACATCATTTAAATGCCAAAAACACCATTAAAAGTCACTTTTAGGGGCAAAAAACAGCCTCTGTCCACTTCGTTAACAAAGTGATGGGGAAAAGGACCAAATCGTGATTAAAGCATTTTGCGGGACCCCAGCGAGCTCCAGACTAGTTTCATTGTGTCGGGGACCCTGGATAATGATAAAACACATCATTTAAATGCCAAAAACACCATTAAAAGTCACTTTTAGGGGCAAAAAACAGCCTCTGTCCACTTCGTTAACAAACTGATGGGGAAAAGGACAAAATCGTGATTAAAGCATTTTGCGGGACCCCAGCGAGCTCCAGACTATGTGCATTGCGTCGGAGACCCTGGAGAAAGATAAAACACATCATTTAAATACAAAAAACACCATTAAAAGTCACTTTTAGGGGCAAAAAACAGCCTCTGTCCACTTCGTTAACAAAGTGATGGGGAAAAGGACAAAATCGTGATTAAAGCATTTTGCGGGACCCCAGCGAGCTCCAGACTAGTTTCATTGTGTCGGGGACCCTGGAGAAAGATAAAACACATCATTTAAATACAAAAAACACCATTAAAAGTCACTTTTAGGGGCAAAAAACAGCCTCTGTCCACTTCGTTAACAAACTGATGGGGAAAAGGACCAAATCGTGATTAAAGCATTTCCGGGACCCCAGCGAGCTCCAGACTATGTGCATTGTGTCGGGGACCCTGGATAATGATAAAACACATCATTTAAATGCCAAAAACACCATTAAAAGTCACTTTTAGGGGCAAAAAACAGCCTCTGTCCACTTCGTTAACAAACTGATGGGGAAAAGGACAAAATCGTGATTAAAGCATTTTGCGGGACCCCAGCGAGCTCCAGACTATGTGCATTGCGTCGGAGACCCTGGAGAAAGATAAAACACATCATTTAAATACAAAAAACACCATTAAAAGTCACTTTTAGGGGCAAAAAACAGCCTCTGTCCACTTCGTTAACAAAGTGATGGGGAAAAGGACAAAATCGTGATTAAAGCATTTTGCGGGACCCCAGCGAGCTCCAGACTAGTTTCATTGTGTCGGGGACCCTGGAGAAAGATAGAACACATCATTTAAATACAAAAAACACCATTAAAAGTCACTTTTAGGGGCAAAAAACAGCCTCTGTCCACTTCGTTAACAAACTGATGGGGAAAAGGACCAAATCGTGATTAAAGCATTTCCGGGACCCCAGCGAGCTCCAGACTATGTGCATTGTGTCGGGGACCCTGGATAATGATAAAACACATCATTTAAATGCCAAAAACACCATTAAAAGTCACTTTTAGGGGCAAAAAACAGCCTCTGTCCACTTCGTTAACAAAGTGATGGGGAAAAGGACCAAATCGTGATTAAAGCATTTTCCGGGACCCCAGCGAGCTCCAGACTAGTTTCATTGTGTCGGGGACCCTGGAGAAATATAAAACCCATCATTTAAATACAAAAAACACCATTAAAAGTCACTTTTAGGGGCAAAAAACAGCCTCTGTCCACTTCGTTAACAAACTGATAGGCAAATGGACAGAAGGGGGAACACGGCCCAGCCGCTGCTCCGCTGCTCCAGACTATGTGCATTGTGTCGGGGAGCCAGGTCAAACCCCTCCATGCACACCGCCAGAACCAGAACCTCACGACCCTGGTGACCTTAAAGGTGTTTGTCTTTGTTTGTTTTTGTACTCCACATAGACAGGCAGGTGTTCAGCACCGCGGGCCCGCTGCTGCTGCTGCTGCTGCTGGAAGGTGGAACACTTTGAGTCTTTTTATTTTCTCTTTTCTCCCTGCTCCTGCACACACCTTTTGTTCCCCTCCTCTGCCTTACACATCCTCCCACGCTCGAGCACTCCTCACTCGGACTAAACCCCTCCATGCACACCGCCAGAACCAGAACCTCACGACCCTGGTGACCTTAAAGGTGTTTGTCTTTGTTTGTTTTTGTATTCCACATAGACAGGCTGGGGTTCAGCACCACGCACAGAGCCTACCCGCTACCTCCAGGGCGCATCACCACATTTTACAAGCCAGGAAAGGTGCATGGATCCTGGGTAAACATTGATTAAGTGTTTTTAAATGTGTGGAACAGTGTTTTGTCACTTTCAAAACTCTCCTGTCATTGACCGGAGAATTTGGGTCGATTTTGTATTCAATCTGGCCATTAATATTCCAGTGAGACGAAGTACGTACATTGACCGGAGTGATCCCATGTTAATGTTGTCCAAATACCGGAACATTCCCTAACCCTATTTAGGCGCAATGGATGTCCACTTGCGGGAGACGACAGACAGTGGTGCGGTTAGCCAAAGTGACAATGGATGTCCACTTGCGGGAGACGACAGACAGTGGTGCGGTTAGCCAAAGTGACAGACCTAATGTTAGACCAATTTACAGGCAATGGACGTCCACTCTCGGGAGAGAGACCTCCAGCATGTGTCCCTGACATGGAGACTCTGTTTATTTCACTCATCCAGGACAGAGACCGGGGAAATCTCCTCTCTGTGGCCCCTCCAAGACCCCCAAAGGACGGACCACAGACCTCCAGCATGTGTCCCTGACATGGGCACCTCCATAACCTTGCACACCGTGAGTCCCCGGACTCCCGGACTTAAGCACTCCCCCACGGACTAAACCCAGATGTTCACACCCTACAGAACTCCATGCCCCTGGTTAACCTAAAGGGGGTGGATTTTGCGGTGCTTTACCGTCGGCACATCGGTATCCATATTCGGCCTTATTCACGGCACCACCACCCCTTCTGTGGAGGATATTCTCATGCTCCTGGTAACCCTTTAAATAGTCTGATACTGTCAGGGCTCATCACCGCACTTTACAAGCCATAAATAATGTTTAAATAGTCGGAAAAGTGTTTTTAAACGTCTGGAAGAGAGTTGTTGCCTGTCATTTTGCAGGATATCATTTAACATGGAACCTCTCCTGGAAATGCGCAGAGTATGTCCATTTCCAGGAGAGGTTCCATGTTAAATTATATCCTGCAAAATGACAGGCTATAAGCCAGGAAAAAGTGTTTGAAAGGCGGGGAAAAGTTGTTTAAAATAGTCGGAAAAGTGTTTTTAAACGTCTGGAAGAGAGTTGTTGCCTGTCATTTTGCAGGATATCATTTAACATGGAACCTCTCCTGGAAATGCGCAGAGTATGTCCATTTCCAGGAGAGGTTCCATGTTAAATTATATCCTGCAAAATGACAGGCTATAAGCCAGGAAAAAGTGTTTGAAAGGCGGGGAAAAGTTGTTTAAAATAGTCGGAAAAGTGTTTTTAAACGTCTGGAAGAGAGTTGTTGCCTGTCATTTTGCAGGATATCATTTAACATGGAACCTCTCCTGGAAATGCGCAGAGTATGTCCATTTCCAGGAGAGGTTCCATGTTAAATTATATCCTGCAAAATGACAGGCTATAAGCCAGGAAAAAGTGTTTGAAAGGCGGGGAAAAGTTGTTTAAAATACTCTGATACCTCCAGGGCGCATCACCGCATTTTACAAGCCAGGGAAGGTGTCGGAATCCTGGGTAAACATTGTTTAAATAGTCTGACACCTGGCACTGTATTTGCCCCTGGGAGAGGTTCCATGTTAAATTATATCCTGCAAAATGACAGGCTATAAGCCAGGAAAAAGTGTTTGAAAGGCGGGGAAAAGTTGTTTAAAATACTCTGATACCTCCAGGGCGCATCACCGCATTTTACAAGCCAGGGAAGGTGTCGGAATCCTGGGTAAACATTGTTTAAATAGTCTGACACCTGGCACTGTATTTGCCCCTGGGAGAGGTTCCATGTTAAATTATATCCTGCAAAATGACAGGCTATAAGCCAGGAAAAAGTGTTTGAAAGGCGGGGAAAAGTTGTTTAAAATACTCTGATACCTCCAGGGCGCATCACCGCATTTTACAAGCCAGGGAAGGTGTCGGAATCCTGGGTAAACATTGTTTAAATAGTCTGACACCTGGCACTGTATTTGCCCCTGGGAGAGGTTCCATGTTAAATTATATCCTGCAAAATGACAGGCTATAAGCCAGGAAAAAGTGTTTGAAAGGCGGGGAAAAGTTGTTTAAAATACTCTGATACCTCCAGGGCGCATCACCGCATTTTACAAGCCAGGGAAGGTGTCGGAATCCTGGGTAAACATTGTTTAAATAGTCTGACACCTGGCACTGTATTTGCCCCTGGGAGAGGTTCCATGTTAAATTATATCCTGCAAAATGACAGGCTATAAGCCAGGAAAAAGTGTTTGAAAGGCGGGGAAAAGTTGTTTAAAATACTCTGATACCTCCAGGGCGCATCACCGCATTTTACAAGCCAGGGAAGGTGTCGGAATCCTGGGTAAACATTGTTTAAATAGTCTGACACCTGGCACTGTATTTGCCCCTGGGAGAGGTTCCATGTTAAATTATATCCTGCAAAATGACAGGCTATAAGCCAGGAAAAAGTGTTTGAAAGGCGGGGAAAAGTTGTTTAAAATACTCTGATACCTCCAGGGCGCATCACCGCATTTTACAAGCCAGGGAAGGTGTCGGAATCCTGGGTAAACATTGTTTAAATAGTCTGACACCTGGCACTGTATTTGCCCCTGGGAGAGGTTCCATGTTAAATTATATCCTGCAAAATGACAGGCTATAAGCCAGGAAAAAGTGTTTGAAAGGCGGGGAAAAGTTGTTTAAAATACTCTGATACCTCCAGGGCGCATCACCGCATTTTACAAGCCAGGGAAGGTGTCGGAATCCTGGGTAAACATTGTTTAAATAGTCTGACACCTGGCACTGTATTTGCCCCTGGGAGAGGTTCCATGTTAAATTATATCCTGCAAAATGACAGGCTATAAGCCAGGAAAAAGTGTTTGAAAGGCGGGGAAAAGTTGTTTAAAATACTCTGATACCTCCAGGGCGCATCACCGCATTTTACAAGCCAGGGAAGGTGTCGGAATCCTGGGTAAACATTGTTTAAATAGTCTGACACCTGGCACTGTATTTGCCCCTGGGAGAGGTTCCATGTTAAATTATATCCTGCAAAATGACAGGCTATAAGCCAGGAAAAAGTGTTTGAAAGGCGGGGAAAAGTTGTTTAAAATACTCTGATACCTCCAGGGCGCATCACCGCATTTTACAAGCCAGGGAAGGTGTCGGAATCCTGGGTAAACATTGTTTAAATAGTCTGACACCTGGCACTGTATTTGCCCCTGGGAGAGGTTCCATGTTAAATTATATCCTGCAAAATGACAGGCTATAAGCCAGGAAAAAGTGTTTGAAAGGCGGGGAAAAGTTGTTTAAAATACTCTGATACCTCCAGGGCGCATCACCGCATTTTACAAGCCAGGGAAGGTGTCGGAATCCTGGGTAAACATTGTTTAAATAGTCTGACACCTGGCACTGTATTTGCCCCTGGGAGAGGTTCCATGTTAAATTATATCCTGCAAAATGACAGGCTATAAGCCAGGAAAAAGTGTTTGAAAGGCGGGGAAAAGTTGTTTAAAATACTCTGATACCTCCAGGGCGCATCACCGCATTTTACAAGCCAGGGAAGGTGTCGGAATCCTGGGTAAACATTGTTTAAATAGTCTGACACCTGGCACTGTATTTGCCCCTGGGAGAGGTTCCATGTTAAATTATATCCTGCAAAATGACAGGCTATAAGCCAGGAAAAAGTGTTTGAAAGGCGGGGAAAAGTTGTTTAAAATACTCTGATACCTCCAGGGCGCATCACCGCATTTTACAAGCCAGGGAAGGTGTCGGAATCCTGGGTAAACATTGTTTAAATAGTCTGACACCTGGCACTGTATTTGCCCCTGGGAGAGGTTCCATGTTAAATTATATCCTGCAAAATGACAGGCTATAAGCCAGGAAAAAGTGTTTGAAAGGCGGGGAAAAGTTGTTTAAAATACTCTGATACCTCCAGGGCGCATCACCGCATTTTACAAGCCAGGGAAGGTGTCGGAATCCTGGGTAAACATTGTTTAAATAGTCTGACACCTGGCACTGTATTTGCCCCTGGGAAACTTCAAGGTTATATTCATGTTTTATTATTTATTTAATAATCACATGATTTTTACAAAAACAGTATACACAGTATACATATATACAATAATAATAATAATAATAATATAACAATATACATAATAAAAACATGAAAAGTGGTGAAAATGAGAAAATGTATCCGAAAATAGTGCCTCCTAATGCGGGCATGTGGACAGTAGCCACAGACTCACAGGCACACACACACATGCAGAGATCCAGGGGGCGGAGCACATGGCTTTTTTTACCCAGAAATAAGTCTATGAGAGGCGGGGAGACTCAGAGGACAGGCTGCGTCACCTCACTTTGTAACCCAGGAAAAGAGCAGGAATTCTGGATGCGTGAGTGTTAAAAGTGCATTCATCTGTGTTAATCCGACAGCCGCAGAGGTGCTGACGCAAAGCAGGCGGAACAAATTGATTATTTGAACCAGGAATAAATGTTTGCAAGGCGGGGAAAGTGTTCCTGCAGCCCCTCCATAACGGTAATAATGATTAGAAATGATTTCCAGGGCAGAAAGCGTTTTTTAAATGTGGAAAAAAATATGTTAAACTGTTTAAAAAGCACAAAGTGATTTGAGTGCAGTTCTCATGTGTCCCCACAGGAGGGCGCGTCGTCCCAGGGAGCACAGTACATGGTGACAAGGTACGATTTATACCCTAAAATAGCATGCTAAGTGTGGGTGGATTAGTTTCAAAGCATGCACACTCTGCTCGTGTCAGACTTCCATCAAATAGACCGGGGAAAACACCTCTCATTAGCCCCTCAAAGACCACCAAAGGACGGACTAAGCAGCTCCAGCACGGCTCCCTCACATGGAGCTCAGGTTATTTCATACCTCCAGGAGAGGGACCGGGAAAACCACCTCTCTGTAGCCCCTGACAGAGCCCCAAAGGACGGACTAAGGACCTCCGGCAACAGTGGCACTTCCATAACCTCGTGCACCGTGAGACCCCGGGCCCCCGGACTTAAGCACTCCCCCACGGACTAAACCCAGATGTTCACACCCTGCAGAATCTCATGCCCCTGGTCACCTTTAAGGGGGGGTGGATTTTGCGGTGCTTTACCGTCCGAACACAAGCATCAATATTCGTCCTCCTTCACAGCAGCAGCAGCAGCAGCAGCAGCAGCAGCAGCAGCAGCAGCAGCAGCAGCACCTGCCCTGCTGGAGGTTCACACTTTAACTTATTTGTATTCGTTTTTTTTTGTTCCCCTCCTCTGCCTTACACATCCTCCCACGCTCGAGCACTCCTCACTCGGACTAAACCCCTCCATGCACACCGCCAGAACCAGAACCTCACGCCCCTGGTGACCTTAAAGGTGTTTGTCTTTGTTTGTTTTTGTACTCCACATAGACAGGCAGGTGTTCAGCACCACGGACAGAGCGGGCCCGCTGCTGCTGCTGCTGGAAGGTGGAACACTTTGAGTCTTTTTATTTTCTCTTTTCTCCCTGCTCCTGCACACACCTTTTGTTACCCTCCTCTGCCTTACACATCCTCCCACGCTCGAGCACTCCTCACTCGGACTAAACCCAGATGTTCACACCCTACAGAACTTCATGCCCCTGGTTACCCTAAAGGGGTGGATTTTGCGGTGCTTTACCGTCCGCACATCGGCATACATATTCGGCCTTATTCATGACACTACCACCCCTTCTTTGGAGGATATTGCAGGATATAATTTAACATGGAACCTCTCCTGGAAATGCACAGAGTATGTCCATTTCCAGGAGAGGTTACATGTTAAATTATATCCTGCAAAATGACAGGCACTGTATTTGCCCCTGGGAACCTTCAAGGTTATACTAATGTTTTTTTTTTATTTTTTATTTAATTATCACACCAATTTTACAAAAACAGTATACAAAATAAACATAATAACAACATGATTAACAGGGGCCTTGGGGCCATATTAGCCGTCTAACTTGTACAGTGCACCGGGGAAAAAAGGTTGAGTCCACGGCCCCTTTCCCCTCATCAGGAGTACCAATCGGTCCTGAAGAAGAGGTATCGCTGCTCTCCGCCCCTGAATCCTCTTCGGAGGTAGCTGACGGTGGTAGACCTCCTTCTGATGATGATGCTGCTGCAGCTGCTGCCGCCGCCCTGAACATGGAGCGGATCTTCAATGCCTCCTTTATTCCAGGCGTATTCGCGTAGAACCGGTCTGCAGTGCTTACGTCGTGGCACATAAACCTAGCCAGAATCGACCTGCTTTCTGGATCTTGGTGATGCTTGATATTGTCAGCCAGGGCAGTGCGCAAGATGGTGAAGGTGACGGCTGTTTCTAGCCCAGCATCAGCCCAAGCCCTCTTCAAGTGAGCGTTCAGGTTCTTGGAAGCCTGCTTCCCCGATGTGAAAAGGAAGAATTCATTCTGAGGACCCGACAAGCCCTCTTTTATCCCCATCCACCGCATGACCCAGCTAAACTCCTTTATTGTAAGCACCAGCTGTGCTTCACCAAATGTCTTGGCAGTCTTGTGATCCTGCACGTGGATGATGTAGCCCTCAGCAGTGCCCCTTCTGTCCGCCTCAAAGACCTCCGTGTTGGTCATGTTTGCATACACACCCGGACGGTGGCCATACAGGAGGCTCCAATGGAGGGTTAGATAGCCATATAGCAGGTACTGGGTGATTGTGGTCGGATTGCTAGCCATCAGGTCAAGGAGATCAGGGATGCGCTTCTCAGCGGCCGCCATGGCGGCGAGAAGCTCCGCCTGGCTCGGCAGACGATCCAGCTTGTCCCTCTTCACCTTAAACTGGTGGAGAGTGACAGACTTTTTCAAATCGTTAATGTTGGCTTTCACCTCTCTGATGATGTGGGTCATATCAGACTGGGTGAGCCTGCACCCCCGGAGCTTTGATGCAGACAAGTACCTCAGGAAATGGTTCACAGTCTTCAGGAACAACAGCGATGTTGTGACTGTCCGGCCCGACTCTGAAATATACTTGCTCCAGCCACGGACCCTCTTTGTGTCTTTTAGAAACAGCCAGTCTGACAGCCGGTCAAAACCATGGGCCATGAATACTATGAAGTTCTTTATCCGGCTGACATTGGACATACAATTCTCTTTCCGTTTTACTGTCGGTGCAAGACCCTCACAATGACCTCTGTATGTCTGAATGTACGTCTCCATGCTTTTAGGCAACGTGATTTCACGCATGGTATTCCGCAGTCCCTTCCCAGTGCACCATTGATTTTGGGAAGAGGGCCAGTCCTTAGCCAGATTAGCTTTCAGCTTATTGGAGACAGACGCACGGGTCTTCTGGCATACAGGGGTCTCACTACAGGAGGCTTCTACGGACCGCATGACAGTCTGCATCGGGGTCTTGCTTCCGGAGGCTTCTGGGGACCGCATCACAGACTTGAGAGGGATCTCACTCGCAGAGGCTTCTATGGACCGCATGACAGTCTTCACTGGGGTCTCACTACCGGAGGCTTCTGGGGACCACATGACAGTCTTCACTGGGGTCTTGCTTCCGGAGGCTTCTGGGGACCGCATCACAGACTTGAGAGGGGTCTCTCTACCGGAGGCTTTGTTGGACCGCATGACAGTCTTCACCGGGGTCTTGCTTCCGGAGGCTTCTGGGGACCGCATGACAGTGTTCACCGGGGTCTCACTACCGGAGGCTTTGTCGGACCGCATGACAGTCTTCACCGGGGTCTTGCTTCCGGAGGCTTCTGGGGACCGCATCACAGACTTGAGGGGGGTCTCACTCGCAGAGGCTTCTATGGACCGCATGACAGTCTTCACCGGGGTCTTGAGAGGGGTATTGCTGCCGGAGGCTACTGAGTTCATGTCGGGGGTACTTGGGATTGCTACGCCCTTAAATCGTATACATTCTTCGTCTTCCTCAAGCAGAGCAGCAGTGGCATTCTGCTTCCTGGGTTTTAGACCCTGTTTTAGCCTGGAGCGCAGGGTCTTCACCTCATCAATGAGGGCATCCTTCTGAGCCCTCAATGCCACATTGTCCAGCCTCACCTGCATGCAGTCCTCTTCGTCACACTCGGTATGTGGGGAGAAGGGTGGAGGGTGCACCGGGTATTCCTCCTCATTGTCTATATCCAATGATGTAGCCATTCCAATGATGGGATTAGTCTCTCGGAGGTCATGGAGCAACTGCAGGGCCACACTATGCTTCAGCCTTGCCATGACCTGATGTGCCTCATCTCGGGAGAACTCAGGGTGGTCACGAGTTACATGACGGTGTAGTTTCCTCCCAGCATACGAACACCCTGTGATGGGACAGGGTTTGGTCCGAACATTTATTCTACCACTGGCCATTTTAAGAATGATGCCTCTTTCATCCAGGTTCCGCACTGCATGTTTGTGCTTAAGGTGCTTATTCAAAGCCAGATAGCGGAGGCTGCACACCGGGCATTCGGTCAACATCCTTCCAAAAACACACACAATGAATTATATTTAAATGGTTTTCTGTTTCTCCGTTTATATGCGTTAGCCAACTGCTGATTGCAACCATGGGTCCGATGCTTCAATGCAGGGAACACGGACCAAGGGGAGGACTTGGGTTACCACCTGGTTAAAATGGTCCCACCTCCGCACCAACGCGACTGGCGATGGGTCCGATACATTGATTGTTTTTTGTTTCATGGTTCTGCCACGAACTCACAAGACAGTTTTGGGTACAAAACGTGGGGGTAACAGTACCTCCGGGCGCTCCGTCCCGCTCCGGCTTTCGCCGCAGCGGGGGGAGGAGGCATTGAACCCCTCGCACCTGCCCCCGGAGGAGGCAGGGGAGTCAGGTACCCGGAGGCGCACGGTGGACGGCCAGGGCGAGACCGCCACACCGCACTGGAGTCAGAGTTCCGAGTTTTTCGAGCCAGGTCCCGGTGAAACGCAGTACGGAGCACCCGGCAGGAACCTCCAGCAGACCCCCCCGCGCGGTTCCCTCGTCCCTCGGAAGAGGCGGAGAGGTGGGTGTTTTTCATCTGCTGGCGGACTGCCGGGGAGAACGTGCTGCTCGGGAGCCAGGCTCAGAGTTAGTGGAAGTGAGAGCCCGTGCACCTGCCTTTTACAGCAGGCACGCGCTGGTATCGGGGTGGGGAGAGAAGGTAGATGCAGAGGCTGCAGAAACAGCCAGAGCCTTTCCCCTCTAACACACCCCTCATTTGGTTCATGAGCACTGGGCAGAGTCCCCTGTCAACTCTCCTTATATTCCTCCGGAGACCAGTTGGGAAATGGCAGCATCCCACTTCACCTGGTAGACCAATATCGTTAAATGAGCTCAGTAATGTACTGCACAACATCACATGGGTAAAATGAGCTATATCATGCACTGCAAAATCACATTTGGTTTATTTCCAAAAAGCCTGGAAAAAACACATATCCATCATGTCCTGTAAAATATCATTCTTTGTTTATGTCCGCTCCAGGATTACCCGTAGTTTGGATGAACCGACCGCCAAGCACCGGAAGCTGGACCCGGGGAGGAGGCCCTCTGATGGCGGGTCAAAGTTGATGATACCGCAGCTGGCTGGACACTAGCCGTAGAAGAACACCTGGGCGGGACCAGGCATGTCCCTCTTTGCAGACAAGCATATGTGCTCCCAGGAGCAGAGTCAATCACACAGTTTGGAGGAACCGACCGCCTAGCACCGGAAGCTGGACCCGGGGAGGAGGCCCTCCGATGGCGGGTCAAAGTTGATGATACCGCAGCTGGCTGGACACTAGCCGTAGAAGAACACCTGGGCGGGACCAGGCATGTCCCTCTTTGCAGACAAGCATATGTGCTCCCAGGAGCAGAGTCAATCACACAGTTTGGAGGAACCGACCGCCTAGCACCGGAAGCTGGACCCGGGGAGGAGGCCCTCCGATGGCGGGTCAAAGTTGATGATACCGCAGCTGGCTGGACACTAGCCGTAGAAGAACACCTGGGCGGGACCAGGCATGTCCCTCTTTGCAGACAAGCATATGTGCTCCCAGGAGCAGAGTCAATCACACAGTTTGGAGGAACCGACCGCCTAGCACCGGAAGCTGGACCCGGGGAGGAGGCCCTCCGATGGCGGGTCAAAGTTGATGATACCGCAGCTGGCTGGACACTAGCCGTAGAAGAACACCTGGGCGGGACCAGGCATGTCCCTCTTTGCAGACAAGCATATGTGCTCCCAGGAGCAGAGTCAAACCCGCAGTTTGGAAGAACCGACCGCCAGAGCACCGGCACGAAGCCGGGCCGGCGGAGGCCTTCCGATGGCGGGTCACGTTTGCCATTCGATCAATGTCTTTGCAGACAAGCATATATGTGGTTGTTACGCAGGATCAAATAGGTAGTTTGATGAAGTAGGGTCCTGTGCCCGGAGCAAGGCCAATTGCTGAATGCCGCAGCCGACTAAGGCCGCTATGCCACAGTGGAGGATGAGAGAAACAGGTGTTTGTTTTGCATTCCGCGGCAAAGAGGGGAGGTGGAACTTCCACCCCGCTACGGAACCTGTGGTGGGACCCCTGAGTCAGACGGTTCGTCTTGGAAACGCTTCATATCGGTCGGCCTGGGAGGTAAGAGACACGCAGGGTAACGGACACGCAGGGTTACCCCCACGCAGCCCACGCAACACGGAGGAGGCAGGGGAGTCTGGTACCCGGAGGCGCATGGCCGCAACACCGCACTGGAGTCAGGGTTTCGAGTTTTTCGAGCCAGGTCCCAGTGAACGCAAGACTCCAGCAGGAGCCTCCAGCAGACCCCCCCGACGTTTCCCCCGTCCCTCCCGGCCATCAGAGTCGAACCCGCAGTTCGGAGGAACCGACCGCCAGAGCACCGGCACGAGGCCGGGCCGGCGGAGGCCCTCCGATGGCGGGTCACGTTTGCCATTCGATCAATGTCTTTGCAGACAAGCATATATGTGGTTGTTACGCAGGATCAAATAGGTAGTTTGATGAAGTAGGGTCCTGTGCCCGGAGCCTCCAGCAGACCCCCCCGACGTTTCCCTCGTCCCTCCCGGCCATCAGAGTCGAACCCGCAGTTCGGAGGAACCGACCGCCAGAGCACCGGCACGAGGCCGGGCCGGCGGAGGCCCTCCGATGGCGGGTCACGTTTGCCATTCGATCAATGTCTTTGCAGACAAGCATATATGTGGTTGTTACGCAGGATCAAATAGGTAGTTTGATGAAGTAGGGTCCTGTGCCCGGAGCAAGGCCAATTGCTGAATGCCACAGCCGACTAAGGCCGCTATGCCACAGTGGAGGATGAGAGAAACAGGTGTTTGTTTTGCATTCCGCGGCAAAGAGGGGAGGTGGAACTTCCACCCCGCTACGGAACCTGTGGTGGGACCCCTGAGTCAGACGGTTCGTCTTGGAAACGCTTCATATCGGTCGGCCTGGGAGGTAAGAGACACGCAGGGTAACGGACACGCAGGGTTACCCCCACGCAGCCCACGCAACACGGAGGAGGCAGGGGAGTCTGGTACCCGGAGGCGCATGGCCGCAACACCGCACTGGAGTCAGGGTTTCGAGTTTTTCGAGCCAGGTCCCAGTGAACGCAAGACTCCAGCAGGAGCCTCCAGCAGACCCCCCCGACGTTTCCCTCGTCCCTCCCGGCCATCAGAGTCGAACCCGCAGTTCGGAGGAACCGACCGCCAGAGCACCGGCACGAGGCCGGGCCGGCGGAGGCCCTCCGATGGCGGGTCACGTTTGCCATTCGATCAGTGAGAAATCAGAAGAGGAAGGGGGAAGAAAAAAGACTAACTTGTCTTTTTGGAGAACCATCAAAAATGGGTGAAAATGAAAAAATGTATCCGAGAATAGTGCCCCATAAGGCGGGTAAAGTCCCCTGTCAACTCCCCTCACCTTCCTCCACACTCTGAAAAAGTCAGAGTTATTTTTTGGAGAACCATCAAAAAGGGCTAAAAGTGTTGAAATGTATCCGGGAATAGTGCCCCATAAGGCGGGTAAAGTCCCCTGTCAACTCCCCTCACCTTCCTCCACACTCTGAAAAAGTCAGAGTTATTTTTTGGAGAACCATCAAAAAGGGCTAAAAGTGTTGAAATGTATCCGGGAATAGTGCCCCATAAGGCGGGTAAAGTCCCCTGTCAACTCCCCTCACCTTCCTCCACACTCTGAAAAAGTCAGAGTTATTTTTTGGAGAACCATCAAAAAGGGCTAAAAGTGTTGAAATGTATCCGGGAATAGTGCCCCATAAGGCGGGTAAAGTCCCCTGTCAACTCCCCTCACCTTCCTCCACACTCTGAAAAAGTCAGAGTTATTTTTTGGAGAACCATCAAAAAGGGCTAAAAGTGTTGAAATGTATCCGGGAATAGTGCCCCATAAGGCGGGTAAAGTCCCCTGTCAACTCCCCTCACCTTCCTCCACACTCTGAAAAAGTCAGAGTTATTTTTTGGAGAACCATCAAAAAGGGCTAAAAGTGTTGAAATGTATCCGAGAATAGTGCCCCATAAGGCGGATAAAGTCCCCTGTCAACTCCCCTCACCTTCCTCCACACTCTGAAAAAGTCAGAGTTATTTTTTGGAGAACCATCAAAAAGGGCTAAAAGTGTTGAAATGTATCCGAGAATAGTGCCCCATAAGGCGGATAAAGTCCCCTGTCAACTCCCCTCACCTTCCTCCACACTCTGAAAAAGTCAGAGTTATTTTTTGGAGAACCATCAAAAAGGGCTAAAAGTGTTGAAATGTATCCGAAAATAGTGCCTCATGAGGCGGATTGAGTCCCCTGTCAACTCCCCTTACCTTCCTCCAGAGCCCAGTTCAAAAACTTTAAGTTTGGTAAGAACCATGCTGGGGGGTCTCCAGGCAACAAAATGTATCCGAGCCAAAGTGCACATACAGCGGATGAATTCCTCCATGAAGTTACACAGCCGTTTTTTTTCTGAGTCCTCTCAAAAACCGGGTTTCCGATTTCGTGCAGAAGGTAGCTTGTAAAACATGAACGGTTTTTTACAACGGAGGAGGGGAAGTCTGGATTCCCCTCTCCGTTGTACCTTGCAACGGGGTAGGGGAAAAGTGTTCGGCGCTTCGTCCCGAAGCGCCGAACACTTTTCCCCTTCTCCAATTTTTCAGATCCCCTCTCCCATGTAATTTTAAAAGTTCAGTTTTTGATTATTTTAACATATAATTGACCGTTTTCTTTCATTTTTTTTTCATTCCACGGGTGGGGGCCTATGGCAGGCTGCCTATGAGCTCCCAAATTTGGCCCGGATCATCCGGGATTTGTGGGATAAGCTCCATAAACTGACAAAGTCATCCAAATATGTCGCTTTTATCGCCCAAAGATATATCATGCAAATACATTAAAATAGTAAAAGGTACAATTGTGCTCGGCATTAACCGGAATTTGATTTATATAGCCCCCAAAAAATAATTAAAAATCATTTTCGTGGGGAAAAGTGTTAAAACGCCTGATTAAAGCATTTGCGGGACCCCAGCGAGCTCCAGACTATGTGCATTGTGTCGGGGACCCTGGAGAATGATAAAACACATCATTTAAATACAAAAAACACCATTAAAAGTCACTTTTAGGGGCAAAAAACAGCCTCTGTCCACTTCGTTAACAAAGTGATGGGGAAAAGGACCAAATCGTGATTAAAGCATTTCCGGGACCCCAGCGAGCTCCAGACTATGTGCATTGTGTCGGGGACCCTGGATAATGATAAAACACATCATTTAAATGCCAAAAACACCATTAAAAGTCACTTTTAGGGGCAAAAAACAGCCTCTGTCCACTTCGTTAACAAACTGATGGGGAAAAGGACCAAATCGTGATTAAAGCATTTTGCGGGACCCCAGCGAGCTCCAGACTAGTTGCATTGTCTTGGGGACCCTCCACAATGATAAGACCCATCATTTAAATGCCAAAAACACCATTAAAAGTCACTTTTAGGGGCAAAAAACAGCCTCTGTCCACTTCGTTAACAAAGTGATGGGGAAAAGGACAAAATCGTGATTAAAGCATTTTACGGGACCCCAGCGAGCTCCAGACTATGTGCATTGCGTCGGGGACCCTGGAGAAAGATAAAACACATCATTTAAATACAAAAAACACCATTAAAAGTCACTTTTAGGGGCAAAAAACAGCCTCTGTCCACTTCGTTAACAAAGTGATGGGGAAAAGGACAAAATCGTGATTAAAGCATTTTGCGGGACCCCAGCGATCTCCAGACTATGTGCATTGTGTCGGGGACCCTGGATAATGATAAAACACATCATTTAAATGCCAAAAACACCATTAAAAGTCACTTTTAGGGGCAAAAAACAGCCTCTGTCCACTTCGTTAACAAACTGATGGGGAAAAGGACAAAATCGTTATTAAAGCATTTTGCGGGACCCCAGCGAGCTCCAGACTAGTTTCATTGTGTCGGGGACCCTGGAGAATGATAAAACACATCATTTAAATGCCAAAAACACCATTAAAAGTCACTTTTAGGGGCAAAAAACAGCCTCTGTCCACTTCGTTAACAAAGTGATGGGGAAAAGGACCAAATCGTGATTAAAGCATTTTGCGGGACCCCAGCGAGCTCCAGACTAGTTTCATTGTGTCGGGGACCCTGGATAATGATAAAACACATCATTTAAATGCCAAAAACACCATTAAAAGTCACTTTTAGGGGCAAAAAACAGCCTCTGTCCACTTCGTTAACAAACTGATGGGGAAAAGGACAAAATCGTGATTAAAGCATTTTGCGGGACCCCAGCGAGCTCCAGACTATGTGCATTGCGTCGGAGACCCTGGAGAAAGATAAAACACATCATTTAAATACAAAAAACACCATTAAAAGTCACTTTTAGGGGCAAAAAACAGCCTCTGTCCACTTCGTTAACAAAGTGATGGGGAAAAGGACAAAATCGTGATTAAAGCATTTTGCGGGACCCCAGCGAGCTCCAGACTAGTTTCATTGTGTCGGGGACCCTGGAGAAAGATAAAACACATCATTTAAATACAAAAAACACCATTAAAAGTCACTTTTAGGGGCAAAAAACAGCCTCTGTCCACTTCGTTAACAAACTGATGGGGAAAAGGACCAAATCGTGATTAAAGCATTTCCGGGACCCCAGCGAGCTCCAGACTATGTGCATTGTGTCGGGGACCCTGGATAATGATAAAACACATCATTTAAATGCCAAAAACACCATTAAAAGTCACTTTTAGGGGCAAAAAACAGCCTCTGTCCACTTCGTTAACAAACTGATGGGGAAAAGGACAAAATCGTGATTAAAGCATTTTGCGGGACCCCAGCGAGCTCCAGACTATGTGCATTGCGTCGGAGACCCTGGAGAAAGATAAAACACATCATTTAAATACAAAAAACACCATTAAAAGTCACTTTTAGGGGCAAAAAACAGCCTCTGTCCACTTCGTTAACAAAGTGATGGGGAAAAGGACAAAATCGTGATTAAAGCATTTTGCGGGACCCCAGCGAGCTCCAGACTAGTTTCATTGTGTCGGGGACCCTGGAGAAAGATAAAACACATCATTTAAATACAAAAAACACCATTAAAAGTCACTTTTAGGGGCAAAAAACAGCCTCTGTCCACTTCGTTAACAAACTGATGGGGAAAAGGACCAAATCGTGATTAAAGCATTTCCGGGACCCCAGCGAGCTCCAGACTATGTGCATTGTGTCGGGGACCCTGGATAATGATAAAACACATCATTTAAATGCCAAAAACACCATTAAAAGTCACTTTTAGGGGCAAAAAACAGCCTCTGTCCACTTCGTTAACAAAGTGATGGGGAAAAGGACCAAATCGTGATTAAAGCATTTTCCGGGACCCCAGCGAGCTCCAGACTAGTTTCATTGTGTCGGGGACCCTGGAGAAATATAAAACCCATCATTTAAATACAAAAAACACCATTAAAAGTCACTTTTAGGGGCAAAAAACAGCCTCTGTCCACTTCGTTAACAAACTGATAGGCAAATGGACAGAAGGGGGAACACGGCCCAGCCGCTGCTCCGCTGCTCCAGACTATGTGCATTGTGTCGGGGAGCCAGGTCAAACCCCTCCATGCACACCGCCAGAACCAGAACCTCACGACCCTGGTGACCTTAAAGGTGTTTGTCTTTGTTTGTTTTTGTACTCCACATAGACAGGCAGGTGTTCAGCACCGCGGGCCCGCTGCTGCTGCTGCTGCTGCTGGAAGGTGGAACACTTTGAGTCTTTTTATTTTCTCTTTTCTCCCTGCTCCTGCACACACCTTTTGTTCCCCTCCTCTGCCTTACACATCCTCCCACGCTCGAGCACTCCTCACTCGGACTAAACCCCTCCATGCACACCGCCAGAACCAGAACCTCACGACCCTGGTGACCTTAAAGGTGTTTGTCTTTGTTTGTTTTTGTATTCCACATAGACAGGCTGGGGTTCAGCACCACGCACAGAGCCTACCCGCTACCTCCAGGGCGCATCACCACATTTTACAAGCCAGGAAAGGTGCATGGATCCTGGGTAAACATTGATTAAGTGTTTTTAAATGTGTGGAACAGTGTTTTGTCACTTTCAAAACTCTCCTGTCATTGACCGGAGAATTTGGGTCGATTTTGTATTCAATCTGGCCATTAATATTCCAGTGAGACGAAGTACGTACATTGACCGGAGTGATCCCATGTTAATGTTGTCCAAATACCGGAACATTCCCTAACCTTCCTCCGGAGCTCAGTTCAAAAACTTAAAGTTTGGGAAGAACCATGCTGAGGGGTCTCCGGGCAACCTAATGTATCCGAGCCAGAGTGCACATACAGCGGAGGAATTCCTCCATGAAGTTACACAGCCGTTTTTTTTCTGAGTCCTCTCAAAAACCGGGTTTCCGATTTCGTGCAGATGGTAGCTTGTAAAACATGAACGGTTTTTTACAACGGAGGAGGGGAAGTCTGGATTCCCCTCTCCGTTGTACCTTGCAACGGGGGAGGGGAAAAGTGTTCGGGGCTTCGTCCCGAAGCGCCGAACACTTGAGCCCCTTCTCCCCTTCTCTGAGCCCCTTCTATCTTGTAATTTTAAAAGTTCATTTTTTGATTATTTTAACATATAATTGACCGTTTTCTTTCATTTTTTTTTCTTTCCACGGGTGGGGGCCTATGGCAGGCCGCCTATGAGCTCCCAAATTTGGCCCGGATCATCCGGGATTTGTGGGATAAGCTCCATAAACTGACAAAGTCATCCAAATATGTCGCTTTTATAGCCCAAAGATATATAATGCAAATACATTAAAATAGTAAAAGGTACGATTGTGCTCTGCATTAACCGGAATTTGATTTATATAGCCCCCAAAAAATGATTAAAAATCATTTTCGTGGGGGGAAGTGTTAAAACGCCTGATTAAAGCATATGCAGGACCCCAGTGAGCTCCAGACCATGTGCATTGTGTCGGGGACCCTGGAGAATGATAAGATCCATCATTTAAATGCAAAAACCACCATTAAAAGTCACTTTTAGGGGCGAAAAACAGCCTCTGTCCACTTCGTTAACAAACTGATAGGCAAATGGACAAAAGTGTGATTAAAGCAATTTTCGGGACCCCAGCGAGCTCCAGACTATGTGCATTGTGTCGGGGACCCTGGAGAATGATAAGACCCATCGTTTAAATGCAAAAACCACCATTAAAAGTAACTTTTAGGGGCGAAAAACAGCCTCTGTCCACTTCGTTAACAAACTGATAGGCAAATGGACAAAAGTGTGATTAAAGCATATGCGGGACCCCCGCGAGCTCCAGACTATGTGCATTGTGTCGGGGACCCTCCACAATGATAAGACCCATCATTTAAATGCAAAAACCACCGTTAAAAGTCACTTTTAGGGGTGAAAAACAGCCTCTGTCCACTTCGTTAACAAACTGATAGGCAAATGGACAAAAGTGTGATTAAAGCATATGCGGGACCCCCGCGAGCTCCAGACTATGTGCATTGTGTCGGGGACCCTCCACAATGATAAGACCCATCATTTAAATGCAAAAACCACCATTAAAAGTCACTTTTAGGGGCGAAAAACAGCCTCTGTCCACTTCGTTAACAAACTGATAGGCAAATGGACAAAAGTGTGATTAAAGCATATGCGGGACCCCCGCGAGCTCCAGACTATGTGCATTGTGTCGGGGACCCTCCACAATGATAAAACCCATCATTTAAATGCAAAAACCACCATTAAAAGTCACTTTTAGGGGGAAAAAACAGCCTCTGTCCACTTCGTTAACAAACTGATAGGCAAATGGACAAAAGTGTGATTAAAGCATATGTGGGACCCCCGCGAGCTCCAGACTATGTGCATTGTGTCGGGGACCCTCCACAATGATAAGACCCATCATTTAAATGCAAAAACCACCATTAAAAGTCACTTTTAGGGGGAAAAACAGCCTCTGTCCACTTCGTTAACAAACTGATAGGCAAATGGACAAAAGTGTGATTAAAGCATATGCGGGACCCCAGCGAGCTCCAGACTATGTGCATTGTGTCGGGGACCCTGGAGAATGATAAGACCCATCATTTAAATGCAAAAAAACCCATTAAAAGTCACTTTTAGGGGCGAAAAACAGGCTCTGTCCACTTCGTTAACAAACTGATAGGCAAATGGACAAAAGTGTGATTAAAGCATATGCGGGACCCCCGCGAGCTCCAGACTATGTGCATTGTGTCGGGGACCCTCCACAATGATAAGACCCATCATTTAAATGCAAAATCCACCGTTAAAAGTCACTTTTAGGGGCGAAAAACAGCCTCTGTCCACTTTGTTAACAAACTGATAGGCAAATGGACAAAAGTGTGATTAAAGCATATGCGGGACCCCCGCGAGCTCCAGACTATGTGCATTGTGTCGGGAACCCCCGTGAATGATAAGACCCATCATTTAAATGCAAAAAAACCCATTAAAAGTCACTTTTAGGGGGGAAAAACAGCCTCTGTCCACTTCGTTAACAAACTGATAGGCAAATGGACAAAAGTGTGATTAAAGCATATGCGGGACCCCCGCGAGCTCCAGACTATGTGCATTGTGTCGGGAACCCCCGTGAATGATAAGACCCATCATTTAAATGCAAAAAAACCCATTAAAAGTCACTTTTAGGGGGGAAAAACAGCCTCTGTCCACTTCGTTAACAAACTGATAGGCAAATGGACAAAAGTGTGATTAAAGCATATGCGGGACCCCAGCGAGCTCCAGACTATGTGTATTGTGTCAGGGAGCCAGGTCAAACCCCTCCATGCACAACGCCAGAACCAGAACCTCACGCCCCTGGTGTCCTTAAAGGTGTTTGTCTTTGTTTGTTTTTGTATTCCACATAGACAGGCTGGGGTTCAGCACCACGGCCAGAGCCTGCCCGCTACCTCCAGGGCGCATCACCACATTTTACAAGCCAGGAAAGGTGCATGGATCCTGGGTAAACATTGATTAAGTGTTTTTAAATGTGTGGAACAGTGTTTTGTCACTTTCAAAACTCTCCTGTCATTGACCGGAGAATTTGGGTCGATGTTGTATTCAATCTGGCCATTAATATTCCAGTGAGACGAAGTACGTACATTGACCGGAGTGATCCCATGTTAATTTTGTCCAAATACCGGAACATTCCCTACCCCTATTTAGGGGCAATGGATGTCCACTCTCGGGAGACGACAGACAGTGGTGCGGTTAGCCAAAGTGACAGACCTAATGTTAGCCCTATTTACAGGCAATGGACGTCCACTCTCGGGAGACGACCGACAGTGGTGCGGTTAGCAAAAGTGACAGACCTAATGTTAGACCTATTTACAGGCAATGGACGTCCACTCTCGGGAGAGAGACCTCCAGCATGTGTCCCTGAAATGGAGACTCTGTTTATTTCACTCATCCAGGACAGAGACCGGGGAAATCTCCTCTCTGTGGCCCCTCCAAGACCCCCAAAGGACGGACCACAGACCTCCAGCATGTGTCCCTGACATGGGCACCTCCATAACCTTGCACACTGTGAGTCCCCGGACTCCCGGACTTAAGCACTCCCCCACGGACTAAACCCAGATGTTCACACCCTACAGAACTTCATGCCCCTGGTTACCCTAAAGGGGGTCGATTTTGCGGTGCTTTACCGTCCGCACATCGGCATCCATATTCGGCCTTATTCACGGCACCACCACCCCTTCTGTGGAGGATATTCTTATGCTCCTGGTAACCCTTTAAATAGTCTGATACTGTCAGGGTTCATCACCACACTTTACAAGCCAGGGAAGGTGTCTGAATCCTGGGTAAACATTGTTTAAATAGTCTGACACCTGGCACTGTATTTGCCCCTGGGAACCTTCAAGGTTATATTCATGTTTTATTATTTATTTAATAATCACATGATTTTTACAAAAACAGTCTACACAGTATACATATATACAATAATAATAATATAACAATATACATAATAAAAACATGAAAAGTGGTGAAAATGAGAAAATGTATCCGAAAATAGTGCCTCATAATGCGGGCATGTGGACAGTAGCCAGAGACTCACAGGCACACACACATGCAGAGATCCAGGGGGCGGAGCACATGGCTTTTTTTACCCAGAAATAAGTCTCTGAGAGGCGGGGAGACTCAGAGGACAGGCTGCGTCACCTCACTTTGTAACCCAGGAAAAGAGCAGGAATTCTGGCTGCTTGAGTGTTAAAAGTGCATTCATCTGTGTTAATCCGACAGCCGCAGAGGTGCTGACGGAAAGCAGGCGGAACAAATTGATTATTTTAACCAGGAATAAATTTTTGCAAGGCGGGGAAAGTGTTCCTGCAGCCCCTCCATAACGGTAATAATGATTAGAAATGATTTCCAGGGCAGAAAGCGGTTTTTAAATGTGGAAAAAAATATGTTAAACTGTTTAAAAAGCACAAAGTGATTTGAGTGCAGTTCTCATGTGTCCCCACAGGAGGGCGCGTCGTCCCAGGGAGCACAGTGCATTAATAGTAACAAATACAACAAAAACAGGGCAAATCAATGGATTTAAAGTGCAGGGAAGCTCCGCACCACACACAGGTACATTCCTAAATCCCCACCATGGTGACCACGGTGATTTAAACTAGTTTCTGCGGGGGAAAGAGTGCTGAAAATCGGATTAAACCCTGCTCACAGTGTGGTAAAAGTCAGATTGTTTCAGAGACCCATAGTAATGCAGGGTCGGGCCGTGTCAGTGCTTGCATGGGAGACCGCCTGGGAATACCCGGTGCTGTAAGCTTTTTTTAAATGCAGTTACATGCATGGTGACAAGGTACGATTTATACCCTAAAATAGCATGCTAAGCGTGGGTGGATTAGTTTCAAAGCATGCACACTCTGCTCATGTCAGTCTTCCATTAAAATAGACCGGGAAAAACACCTCTTTTTAGCCCCTCACAGAGCCCCAAAGGACGGACTAAGCAGCTCCAGCACGGCTCCATCACATGCACACTCTGCTCATGTCAGACTTACATTAAAATAGACCAGGAAAAACACCTCTTTTTAGCCCCTCACAGAGCCCCAAAGGACGGACTAAGCAGCTCCGGCACGGCTCCCTCACATGCACACTCTGCTCATGTCAGACTTACATTAAAATAGACCGGGAAAAACACCTCTTTTTAGCCCCTCACAGAGCCCCAAAGGACAGACTAAGCAGCTCCAGCACGGCTCCCTCACATGCACACTCTGCTCATGTCAGACTTACATTAAAATAGACCGGGAAAAACACCTCTTTTTAGCCCCTCACAGAGCCCCAAAGGACGGACTAAGCAGCTCCAGCACGGCTCCCTCACATGCACACTCTGCTCATGTCAGAACATCTCCTGGAAATGCACAGAATATGTCCATTTCCAGGAGAGATTCCATGTTAAATGATATCCTGCAAAATGGCAGGCTATAACCCAGGAACAAGTGTGAAAGGCGGGGAAAAGTTTTTTAAAATAGTCGGAAAAGTGTTTTTAAACGTATGGAAGAGCGTTTTAGCCTGTCATTTTGCGGGATATAATTTAACATGTAACCTCTCCCGGAAATGCACAGAATGTCAATTTTCAGGAGAGGGTCAATGTTAAATGATATCCTGCAAAATGACAGGCTAAAACACCCAGGGATACGTGTTTGAAAGGCAGGGAAAAGTTGTTTAAAATAGTCTGATACGTCCAGGGCGCATCACCGCATTTTACAAGCCAGGGAAGGTGTCTTAATCATTGGTACACATTGTTTAAATAGTCTGATACCTGGCACTGTATTTGCCCCTGGGAACCTTCAAGGTTATACTAATGTTTTTTTATTGATTTAATTATCACACCATTTTTACAAAAACAGTATACAAAATAAACATAATAACAACATGATTACAACATGATTAACAGGGGCCTGGGGGCCATTTTAGCTGTCTAACTTGTACGGTGCAACGGGAAAACAACGTTGAGTCCACGGCCCCTTTCCCCTCATCAGGAGTATCAATCGGTCCTGAAGAAGAGGTATCGCTGCTCTCCGCCCCTGAGTCCTCTTCGGAGGTAGCTGACGGTGGTAGACCTCCTTCTGATGATGATGCTGCTGCAGCTGCTGCCGCCCTGAACATGGAGCGGATCTTCAATGCCTCCTTTATTCCAGGCGTATTCGCGTAGAACCGGTCTGCAGTGCTTACGTCGTGACACATAAACCTAGCGAGAATCGACCTGCTTTCTGGATCTTGGTGATGCTTGATATTGTCAGCCAGGGCAGTGCGCAAGATGGTGAAGGTGACGGCTGTTTCTAGCCCAGCATCAGCCCAAGCCCTCTTCAAGTGAGCGTTCAGGTTCTTGGAAGCCTGCTTCCCCGATGTGAAAAGGAAGAATTCACTCTGAGGACCCGACAAGCCCTCTTTTATCCCCATCCACCGCATGACCGAGCTAAACTCCTTTATTGTAAGCACCAGCTGTGCTTCACCAAATGTCTTGGCGGTCTTGTGATCCTGCACGTGGATGATGTAGCCCTCAGCAGTGCCCCTTCTGTCCGCCTCAAAGACCTCCGTGTTGGTCATGTTTGCGTACACACCCGGACGGTGGCCATACAGGAGGCTCCAATGGAGGGTTAGATAGCCATATAGCAGGGGTGGGTGATTGAGGTCGGATTGCTAGCCATCAGGTCAAGGAGATCAGGGATGCGCTTCTCAGCGGCCGCCATGTCGGCGAGAAGCTCCGCCTGGCTCGGCAGACGATCCAGCTTGTCCCTCTTCACCTTAAACCGGTGGACAGTGACAGACTTTTTCAAATCGTTAATGTTGGCTTTCACCTCTCTGATGATGTGGGTCATATCAGACTGGGTGAGCCTGCACCCCCGGAGCTTTGACGCAGACAAGTACCTCAGGAAATGGTTCACAGTCTTCAGGAACAACAGCGATGTTGTGACTGCCCGGCCCGACTCTGAAATATACTCGCTCCAGCCACGGACCCTCTTTGTGTCTTTTAGAAACAGCCAGTCTGACAGCCGGTCAACACCATGGGCCATGAATACTAGGAAGTTCTTTATCCTGCTGACATTGGACATACAATTCTCTTTCCGTTTTACTGTCGGTGCGAGACCCTCACAATGACCTCTGTATGTCTGAATGTACGTCTCCATGCTTTTAGGCAACGTGATTTCACGCATGGTATTCCCCCGTCCCTTCCCAGTGGACCAGTGATTTCGGGGAGAGGGCCAGTCCTTAGCCAGATTAGCTTTCAGCTTATTGGAGACAGACGCACGGGTCTTCTGGCATACAGGGGTCTCACTACCGGAGGCTTCTGGGGACCACATGACAGTCTTCACCGGGGTCTTGCTTCCGGAGGCGTCGGGGGACCTTATTACAGACTTGAGAGGGGTCTCACTCGCAGAGGCTTCTATGGACCTCATGACAGTCTTCACCGGGGTCTCACTACCGGAGGCTTCTGGGGATCACATGACAGTCTTCACCGGGGTCTTGCTTCCGGAGGCTTCGGGGGACCGCATCACAGACTTGAGAGGGGTCTCACTCGCAGAGGCTTCTATGGACCGCATGACAGTCTTCACCGGGGTCTCACTACCGGAGGCTTTGTCGGACCACATGACAGTCTTCACCGGGGTCTTGCTTCCGGAGGCTTTTGGGGACCGCATCACAGACTTGAGAGGGGTCTCACTCGCAGAGGCTTCTATGGACCGCATGACAGTCTTCACCGGGGTCTTGCTTCCGGAGGCTTCTGGGGACCGCATGACAGTCTTCACCGGGATCTTGCTTCCGGAGGCTTCTGGGGACCGCATCACAGACTTGAGAGGGGTCTCACTCGCAGAGGCTTCTATGGACCGCATGACAGTCTTCACCGGGGTCTTGCTTCCGGAGGCTTCTGGGGACCGCATGACAGTCTTCACCGGGATCTTGAGAGGGGTATTGCTGCCGGAGGCTACTGTGTTCATGTCGGGGGTACTTGAGATTGCTAGGCCCTTAAATCATATACATTCTTCGTCTTCCTCAAGCAGAGCAGCAGTGGCATTCTGCTTCCTGGGTTTTAGACCCTGTTTTAGCCTGGAGCGCAGGGTCTTCACCTCATCAATGAGGGCATCCTTCTGAGCCCTCAATGCCACATTTTCCAGCCTCACCTGCATGCAGTCCTCTTCGTCACACTCGGTATGTGGGGAGAAGGGTGGAGGGTGCACCGGGTATTCCTCCTCATTGTCTATATCCAATACTGTAGCCATTCCAATGATGGGATTAGTCTCTCGGAGGTCATGGAGCAACTGCATGGCCACACTATGCTTCAGCCTTGCCATGACCTGATGTGCCTCATCTCGGGAGAACTCAGGGTGGTCACGAGTTACATGACGGTGTAGTTTCTTCCCAGCATACGAACACCCTGTGATGGGACAGGGTTTGGTCCGAACATTTATTCTACCACTGGCCATTTTAAGAATGATGCCTCTTTCCTCCAGGTTCCGCACTGCATGTTTGTGCTTTAGGTGCTTATTCAAAGCCAGATAGCAGAGTCTGCACACCGGGCATTCGGTCAACATCCTTCCCAAAACACACACAATGAATTCTATTTAAATGGTTTTCTGTTTCTCCGTTTATATGCGTTAGCCAACTGGTGATTGCAACCATGGGTCCGATGCTTCAATGCAGGGAACACGGACCAAGGGGAGGACTTGGGTTACCACCTGGTTAAAATGGTCCCACCTCCGCACCAACGCGGGGCTGGTGATGGGTCCGATACATTGATTGTTTTTTGTTTCATGGTTCTGCCACGAGCTCAAAAGACAGTTTTGAGTACAAAAACTTGGGGATAACAGTACCTCTGGGCGCTCCATCCCGCTCCGGCTTTTGCTTCTTCAGGGGGAGGATGCATTGAACCCCTCGCACCTACCCCCGGAGGAGGCAGGGGAGTCAGGTACCCGGAGGCGCACGGTGGACGGCCAGGGCGAGACCGCCACACCGCACTGGAGTCAGAGTTCCGAGTTTTTCGAGCCAGGTCCCGGTGAAACGCAGTACGGAGCACCCGGCAGGAACCTCCAGCAGACCCCCCCGCGCGGTTCCCTCGTCCCTCGGAAGAGGCGGAGAGGTGGGTGTTTTTCATCTGCTGGCGGACTGCCGGGGAGAACGTGCTGCTCGGGAGCCAGGCTCAGAGTTAGTGGCAGTGAGAGCCCGTGCACCTGCCTTTTAAAGCAGGCACGCGCTGGTATCGGGGTGGGGAGAGAAGGTAGAAGCAGAGGCTGCAGAAACAGCCAGAGCCTTCCCCTCTAACACACCCCTCATTTGGTTCATGAGCACTGGGCAGAGTCCCCTGTCAACTCTCCTTATATTCCTCCAGAGACCAGTTGGGACATGGCAGCATCCCACTTCGCCTGGTACACCATATCGTTAAATGAGCTCAGTAATGTACTGCACAACATCACATGGGTAAATGAGCTACATAATGCACTGCAAAATCACATTTAGTTTATTTCCAAAAAGCCTGGAAAAAACACATATCCGTCATGTCCTGTAAAATATCATTCTTTGTTTATTTCCATCCTTCAGGGAAATACACATATCTTTGTCCGCTCCAGGAGCACCCGCAGTTTGGATGAACCGACCGCCAAGCACCGGAAGCTGGACCCGGGGAGGAGGCCCTCCGATGGCAGGTCAAATTTGCTGATACAGCAGCTGGCTGGACACTAGCCGTAGAAGAACACCTGGGCGGGACCAGGCATGTCCCTCTTTGCAGACAAGCATATATGCGCACCAGCATTTGCCGCTGACTTTGTCCGCCCCAGGAGCAGAGTCAAACCCGCAGTTTGGATGAACCGACCGCCAAGCACCGGAAGCTGGACCCGGGGAGGAGGCCCTCCGATGGCGGGTCAAATTTGCTGATACCGCAGCTGGCTGGACACTACCCGTAGAAGAACACCTGGGCGGGACCAGGCATGTCCCTCTTTGCAGACAAGCATATATGCGCACCAGCATTTGCCGCTGACTTTGTCCGCCCCAGGAGCAGAGTCAAACCCGCAGTTTGGATGAACCGACCGCCAGAGCACCGGCACGAGGCCGGGCCGGCGGAGTCCTTCCGATGGCGGGTCACGTTTGCCATTCGATCAATGTCTTTGCAGACAAGCACATATGTGGTTGTTACGCAGGATCAAACAGGTAGTTTGATGAAGTAGGGTCCTGTGCCCGGAGCAAGGCCAATTGCTGAATGCCGCAGCCGACTAAGGCCGCTATGCCACAGTGGAGGATGAGAGAAACAGGTGTTTGTCTTGCATTCCGCAGCGAAGTGGGGAGGTGGAACTTCCACCCCGCTACGGAACCCGTGGTGGGACCCCTGAGTCAGACGGTTCGTCTTGGAAACGCTTCATATCGGTCGGCCTGGGAGGTAAGAGACACGCAGGGTAACGGACACGCAGGGTTACCCCCACGCAGCCCACGCAACACGGAGGAGGCAGGGGAGTCTGATACCCGGAGGCGCATGGCCGCAGCACCGCACTGGAGTCAGGGTTTCGAGTTTTTCGAGCCAGGTCCCGGTGAAACGCAAGACTCCAGCAGGAGCCTCCAGCAGACCCCCCCGACGTTTCCCTCGTCCCTCCCGGCCATAGGAGTCGAACCCGCAGTTCGGAGGAACCGACAACCAGAGCACCGGCACGAGGCCGGGCCGGCGGAGGCCCTCCGATGGCGAGTCGCGTTTGCCATTCAATCAGTGAGAAATCAAAAGAGGAAGGGAAAAAAAAGACTAACTTGTCTTTTTGGAGTTCCATAAAAAATGGGTGAAAATGAAAAAATGTATCCGAGAATAGTGCCCCATAAGGCGGGTAGAGTCCCCTGTCAACTCCCCTCGCATTCCTCCACACTCACAAAGTAACACTTTACTTTTTGGAGAACCATCAAAAATGGCTAAAAGTGTTGAAATGTATCCGAGAATAGTGCCCCATAAGGCGGGTAGAGTCCCCTGTCAACTCCCCTCGCATTCCTCCACACTCAAAAAGCAACACTTTACTTTTTGGAGAACCATCAAAAATGGCTAAAAGTGTTGAAATGTATCCGAGAATAGTGCCCCATAAGGCGGGAAGAGTCCCCTGTCAACTCCCCTCGCATTCCTCCACACTCACAAAGTAACACTTTACTTTTTGGAGAACCATCAAAAATGGCTAAAAGTGTTGACATGTATCCGAGAATAGTGCCCCATAAGGCGGGTAGAGTCCCCTGTCAACTCCCCTCGCATTCCTCCACACTCACAAAGTAACACTTTACTTTTTGGAGAACCATCAAAAATGGCTAAAAGTGTTGAAATGTATCCGAGAATAGTGCCCCATAAGGCGGATTGAGTCCCGTGTCAACTCCCCTTGCATTCCTCCACACTCTGAAAAAGTCAGAGTTATTTTTTGGAGAACCATCAAAAATGGCTAAAAGTGTTGAAATGTATCCGAGAATAGTGCCCCATAAGGCGGATTGAGTCCCCTGTCAACTCCCCTTGCATTCCTCCACACTCTGAAAAAGTCAGAGTTATTTTTTGGAGAACCATCAAAAATGGCTAAAAGTGTTTTAATGTATCCGAGAATAGTGCCCCATAAGGCGGGTAGAGTCCCCTGTCAACTCCCCTTGCATTCCTCCACACTCTGAAAAAGTCAGAGTTATTTTTTGGAGAACCATCAAAAATGGCTAAAAGTGTTGAAATGTATCCGAGAATAGTGCCTCATGAGGCGGATTGAGTCCCCTGTCAACTCCCCTTGCCTTCCTCCGGAGCCCAGTTCAAAAACTTAAAGTTTGGTAAGAACCATGCTGGGGGGTCTCCGGGCAACAAAATGTATCCGAGCCAGAGTGCACATACAGCCAGTGTTGGGCAAGTTACTTCCAAAATGTAATATATTACATATTACTTATTACTCTCTTTAGAAAGTAATATGTTACATTACAATATTACTGTCTCTGAAATGTAATGAGTTACACTACTTTAGTTACTTTTTAGTTACTTTCACCAAAATAACCGCAAAAGAATAACTAGGTATTTTAAATGCTAAAATCTAGTTTAGTGCAGCTCATTATGCATCCAGTGAAGGGCAATGTGGTATAGCATAACAACTGTGTAGGCCCTTAAGGCTACTAACAACTTGTATTACACGGCTTAGTTGAATACTCCATTCTGATTGTAAATTCTTAACATGTGACACGTTGTTAATACAGCAGTACAAACCGCTGTCAAGGACTATAATGAAGGTTAACATATTGTAAATCAAGGCAAATATTATTTAAACCATGCTCATGGTTTGAAATGGCAAACATTGAAAGGCAAAAGTATTATTAAAACCATGTAGCCTACTACATCATCACCTTGGTCCCATTATATACGCTGGGAAGAGAATATTTACTGTGCTTGAAAACTGGTATCACATCATCATGTGAGGTTGACTTTGTGACCTGGAGAACATTTCAGCTGCAACATCAGCTCGTTGATAATAAGCTTAGGATATGAGATATTTTTGTAGCGATTCATGGTGAAGGCATCTGTGCTATTGTATGCATTATTTTTGACCCAACATTTCTACAGGCATGTCAGAAAATGGTACTATTTTCACATGAATATTCTAGCCATTCTCTATTTTTATACCACAAGCTGCGAAATGACTGCCTTACCCCACTGTACAGGCGGGTAGTTGTTTAAATATACCTGGCACCTACGGGCCGCAGAGGGGCGGCGTAGTTTCGGGCGACGAAGACTGCTGCTCTGGGGCCGGCGAGTCAGGCGGGAGTAAGCTAGTCTCCACAACGGAGGGTAACGTGATGTCCGCATCTGACCTGTTGCTACTGTCTGCAGTAGATGCAGTGTTGCTGGCGTTTAATGATGGTTGCTTTAACCATTTTCGTATAAATGATTATCCACAGATCAGATGTGTGTCACTGCTGTGGAAGCACTTTGGAAATGATGCACGCGCAACGGAGCAGGTCACGCGCACCTGACACAATTTGTTGTTTGTATTTTTCGCTATGTTCTCTTTTTTGAATGGTTGCATAACGTTCAACTTCCCCGAAGATCTCGACGCGAAGCCTGAAGGGTAAACACCAGGTTTACTAATCTACCCGCACAATTTGTCCGGTCTCGGAATGTCTCGCTATGTTAGTACATTCTTAAAAAACAAAACACCATTTAATTTCGGGTTAAAATCTGTTGTAACTGCGTTACTGAGCATTGTAACGGGTAATATATTACCCACATTTCATTAGTAATGCGTTACATGACTTTGTTACAGCAAAAAGTAATATATTACTGTAACTCCGTTACTTTTGTAACGCGTTACACCCAACACTGCATACAGCGGATGAATTCCTCCATGAAGTTACACAGCCGTTTTTTTTCTGAGTCCTTTCAAAAACCGGGTTTCCGATCTCGTGCAGACAGTAGCTTGGAAAACATGAACGGTTTTTTACAACGGAGAAGGGGAAGTCTGGATTCCCCTCTCCGTTGTACATTGCAACGGGGGAGGGGAAAAGTGTTCGGGGCTTCGTCCCGAATCGCCGAACACTTGAGCATCGGAGCCCCTTCTTCTGAGCCCCTTCTCCCTTGTAATTTCAAAAGTTAATCTTTTGATTATTTTAACATATAATTGACCGTTTTCTTTCATTTGTTTTTCTTTCCACGGGTGGGGGCCTATGGCAGGCCGCCTATGAGCTCCCAAATTCGGCCCGGATCCTCCGGGATTTGTGAGATAAGCTCCATAAACTGACAAAGTAATCCAAATATGTCGCTTTTATAGCCCAAAGATATATAATGCAAATACATTAAAATAGTAAAAGGTACAATTGTGCTCCGCATTACCCGGAATTTGATTTATATGGCCCCGAAAAAATGATTAAAAATCATTGTCGTGGGGAAAAGTGTTAAAACGCCTGATTAAAGCATATGCAGGACCCCAGTGAGCTCCATACTATGTGCATTGTGTCAGGGACCCTGTGAATGATAACACCCATCATTTAAACGCAAAAACCACCATTAAAAGTCACTTTGAGGGGGAAAACGCAGCCTTTGTCCATTTCGTTAACAAACTGATAGGCAAATGGACAAAAGTGTGATTAAAGCATATGCAGGACCCCAGTGAGCTCCAGACTATGTGCATTGTGTCGGGGACCCTTGTGAATGATAACACCCATCATTTAAACGCAAAAACCACCATTAAAAGTCACTTTTAGGGGGAAAACGCCGGCTCTGTCCATTTCGTTAACAAACTGATAGGCAAATGGACAAAAGTTGGAAAACGGAGGAGCCGCTGCTCCACTGCTCCAGTCTGTGTGCATTGTGTCGGGGACCCTTGTGAATGATAAGACCCATCATTTAAACGCAAGGGCCGCCATTAAAAGTCACTTTTAGGGGGAAAACGCAGGCACTGTCCATTTTGTTAACAAACTGATAGGCAAATGGACAAAAGTGGGAAAACGGCCGAGCCGCTGCTCCACTGCTCCAGGCTGTGTGTGCACTGTGTTAAGGGACCCTGTGAATGATAACACCCATCATTTAAACGCAAAAACCACCATTAAAAGTCACTTTTAGGGGGAAAACGCCGGCTCTGTCCATTTCGTTAACAAACTGATAGGCAAATGGACAAAAGTTGGAAAACGGAGGAGCCGCTGCTCCACTGCTCCAGTCTGTGTGCATTGTGTCGGGGACCCTTGTGAATGATAAGACCCATCATTTAAACGCAAGGGCCGCCATTAAAAGTCACTTTTAGGGGGAAAACGCAGGCACTGTCCATTTTGTTAACAAACTGATAGGCAAATGGACAAAAGTGGGAAAACGGCCGAGCCGCTGCTCCACTGCTCCAGGCTGTGTGTGCACTGTGTTAAGGGACCCTGTGAATGATAACACCCATCATTTAAACGCAAAAACCACCATTAAAAGTCACTTTTAGGGGGAAAACGCAGCCTCTGTCCATTTCGTTAACAAACTGATAGGCAAATGGACAAAAGGGGGAACACGGCCCAGCTGCTGCTCCACTGCTCCAGGCTGTGTACATTGTGTCAGGGGGCCTTGTGAATGATAACACCCATCATTTAAACGCAAGGGCCACCATCAAAAGTCACTTTTAGGGGGAAAACGCAGCCTCTGTCCATTTCGTTAACAAACTGATAGGCAAATGGACAAAAGTGTGATTAAAGCATATGCAGGACCCCAGCGAGCTCCAGATTATGTGCATTGTGTCAGGGGGCCTTGTGAATGATAACACCCATCATTTAAACGCAAGGGCCACCATTAAAAGTCACTTTTAGGGGGAAAACGCAGCCTCTGTCCATTTCGTTAACAAACTGATAGGCAAATGGACAAAAGTGTGATTAAAGCATATGCAGGACCCCAGCGAGCTCCAGACTATGTGCATTGTGTCAGGGGGCCTTGTGAATGATAACACCCATCATTTAAACGCAAAAACCACCATTAAAAGTCACTTTTAGGGGGAAAACGCAGCCTCTGTCCATTTCGTTGACAAACTGATAGGCAAATGGACAAAAGGGGGAACACGGCCCAGCCGCTGCTCCACTGCTCCAGGCTGTGTTTGCATTGTGTTAAGGGACCCTGTGAATGATAACACCCATCATTTAAACGCAAAAACCACCATTAAAAGTCACTTTTAGGGGGAAAACGCAGCCTCTGTCCATTTCGTTAACAAACTGATAGGCAAATGGACAAAAGTGGGAAAACGGCCGAGCCGCTGCTCCACTGCTCCAGGCTGTGTGTGCATTGTGTTAAGGGACCCTGTGAATGATAACACCCATCATTTACACGCAAAAACCACCATTAAAAGTCACTTTTAGGGGGAAAATGCAGGCTCTGTCGCTTTCGTTAACAAACTGATAGGCAAATGGACAAACGGGGGAAAACGGCCGAGTCGCTGCTCCAGGCTGTGTGCATTGTGTTAGGGAACCCTATGAAGGGTGTACATGAGTGGAAACATGTTTTAAATAGTAGGATACCTCCAGGGCGCATCACCACATTTTACAAGCCAGGGAAGGTGCATGGATCCTGGGTAAACATATATTAAGTGTTTTTAAATGTGTGGAACAGTGTTTTGTCACTTTCAAAACTCTCCTGTCATTGACCGGAGAATTTGGGTCGATGTTGTATTCAATCTGGCCATTAATATTCCAGTGAGACGAAGTACGTACATTGAACGGAGTGATCCCATGTTAATTTTGTCCAAATACCGGAACATTCCCTACCCCTATTTAGGGGAAATGGATGTCCACTCTCGGGAGACGACAGACAGTGGTGCGGTTAGCCAAAGTGACAGACCTAATGTTAGCCCTATTTACAGGCAATGGACGTCCACTCTCGGGAGACGACCGACAGTGGTGCGGTTAGCCAAAGTGACAGACCTAATGTTAGACCTATTTACAGGCAATGGACGTCCACTCTCGGGAGAGAGACCTCCAGCATGTGTCCCTGAAATGGAGACTCTGTTTATTTCACTCATCCAGGACAGAGACCGGGGAAATCTCCTCTCTGTGGCCCCTCCAAGACCCCCAAAGGACGGACCACAGACCTCCAGCATGTGTCCCTGACATGGGCACCTCCATAACCTTGCACACCGTGAGTCCCCGGACTCCCGGACTTAAGCACTCCCCCACGGACTAAACCCAGATGTTCACACCCTACAGAACTTCATGCCCCTGGTTACCCTAAAGGGGGTCGATTTTGCGGTGCTTTACCGTCCGCACATCGGCATCCATATTCGGCCTTATTCACGGCACCACCACCCCTTCTGTGGAGGATATTCTTATGCTCCTGGTAACCCTTTAAATAGTCTGATACTGTCAGGGTTCATCACCGCACTTTACAAGCCAGAAATAATGTTTAAATGATCGGGAAAAGTGTTTTTAAACGTCTGGAAGAGAGTTGTATCCTGTCATTTTGCAGGATATAATTTAACATTGAACATTTCCTGGAAATGCACAGAATATGTCCATTTCCAGGAGAGATTCCATGTTAAATGATATTGTGCAAAATGACAGGCTATAACCCAGGAACAAGTGTTTGAAAGGCGAGGAAAAGTTGTTTAAAATAGTCGGAAAAGTGTTTTTAAACGTATGGAAGAGAGTTGTAGCCTGTCATTTTGCAGGATATCATTTAACATGTAACCTCTCCTGGAAATGCACAGAATATGTCAATTTTCAGGAGAGGGTCAATGTTAAATGATATCGTGCAAAATGACAGGCTATAACCCAGGAACAAGTGTTTGAAAGGCGGGGAAAAGTTGTTTAAAATAGTCTGATACCTCCAGGGCGCATCACCGCATTTTACAAGCCAGGGAAGGTGTCTGAATCCTGGGTAAACATTGTTTAAATAGTCTGACACCTGGCACTGTATTTGCCCCTGGGAACCTTCAAGGTTATATTCATGTTTTATTATTTATTTAATAATCACATGATTTTTACAAAAACAGTCTACACAGTATACATATATACAATAATAATAATATAACAATATACATAATAAAAACATGAAAAGTGGTGAAAATTAGAAAATGTATCCGAAAATAGTGCCTCATAATGCGGGCATGTGGACAGTAGCCAGAGACTCACAGGCACACACACATGCAGAGATCCAGGGGGCGGAGCACATGGCTTTTTTTACCCAGAAATAAGTCTCTGAGAGGCGGGGAGACTCAGAGGACAGGCTGCGTCACCTCACTTTGTAACCCAGGAAAAGAGCAGTAATTCTGGCTGCTTGAGTGTTACAAGTGCATTCATCTGTGTTAATCCGACAGCCGCAGAGGTGCTGACGGAAAGCAGGCGGAACAAATTGATTATTTTAACCAGGAATACATTTTTGCAAGGCGGGGAAAGTGTTCCTGCAGCCCCTCCGTAACGGTAATAATGATTAGAAATGATTTCCAGGGCAGAAAGCGGTTTTTAAATGTGGAAAAAAATATGTTAAACTGTTTAAAAAGCACAAAGTGATTTGAGTGCAGTTCTCATGTGTCCCCACAGGAGGGCGCGTCGTCCCAGGGAGCACAGTGCATTAATAGTAAAAAATACAACAAAAACAGGGCAAATCAATGGATTTAAAGTGCAGGGAAGCTCTGCACCACACACAGGTACATTCCTAAATCCCCACCATGGTGACCACGGTGATTTAAACTAGTTTCTGCGGGGGAAAGAGTTCTGAAAATCGGATTAAACCCTGCTCACAGTGTGGTAAAAGTCAGATTGTTTCAGAGACCCATAGTAATGCAGGGTCGGGCCGTGTCAGTGCTTGGATAGGAGACCACCTGGGAATACCCGGTGCTGTAAGCTTTTTTTAAATGCAGCTACATGCATGGTGACAAGGTACGATTTATACCCTAAAATAGCATGCTAAGCGTGGGTGGATTAGTTTCAAAGCATGCACACTCTGCTCATGTCAGTCTTCCATTAAAATAGACCGGGAAAAATACCTCTTTTTAGCCCCTCACAGAGCCCCAAAGGACGGACTAAGCAGCTCCAGCACGGCTCCATCACATGCACACTCTGCTCATGTCAGACTTACATTAAAATAGACCGGGAAAAACACCTCTTTTTAGCCCCTCACAGAGCCCCAAAGGACGGACTAAGCAGCTCCGGCACGGCTCCCTCACATGCACACTCTGCTCATGTCAGACTTACATTAAAATAGACCGGGAAAAACACGTCTTTTTAGCCCCTCACAGAGCCCCAAAGGACGGACTAAGCAGCTCCAGCACGGCTCCCTCACATGCACACTCTGCTCATGTCAGACTTACATTAAAATAGACCGGGAAAAACACCTCTTTTTAGCCCCTCACAGAGCCCCAAAGGACGGACTAAGCAGCTCCAGCACGGCTCCCTATCATGGAGCTCAGGTTATTTCATATCTCCAGGAGAGGGACCGGGAAAACCACCTCTCTGTAGCCCCTGACAGAGCCCCAAAGGACGGATTGAGGACCTCCGGCAACAGTGGTACTTCCATAACCTCGTGCACTGTGAGACCCCGGGCCCCCGGACTTAAGCACTCCCCCACGGACTAAACCCAGATGTTCACACCCCACAGAACTTCATGCCCCTGGTTACCCTAAAGGGGGTGGATTTTGCGGTGCTTTACCGTCCGCACATCTGCATCCATATTCGGCCTTATTCATGACACCACCACCCCTTCTTTGGAGGATATTCTCATGCTCCTGGTAACCCTTTAAATAGTCTGATATTACCAGGGCTCATCACCGCACTTTACAAGCCAGAAATAATGTTTAAATGGTCGGGGAAAGTGTTTTTAAACGTCTGGAAGAGAGTTGTAGCCTGTCATTTTGCAGGATATCATTTAACATTGAACATCTCCTGGAAATGCACAGAATATGTCCATTTCCAGGAAAGATTCCATGTTAAATGATATCCTGCAAAATGGCAGGCTATAACCCAGGAACAAGTGTTTGAAAGGCGGGGAATTTTTTTTTTAAATAGTCGGAAAAGTGTTTTTAAACGTATGGAAGAGCGTTTTAGCCTGTCATTTTGCAGGATATAATTTAACATGTAACCTCTCCGGGAAATGCACAGAATATGTCCATTTTCAGGAGAGGGTCAATGTTAAATGATATCCTGCAAAATGACAGGCTAAAACACCCAGGGATACGTGTTTGAAAGGCAGGGAAAAGTTGTTTAAAATAGTCTGATACGTCCAGGGCGCATCACCGCATTTTACAAGCCAGGGAAGGTGTCTTAATCATTGGTACACATTGTTTAAATAGTCTGATACCTGGCACTGTATTTGCCCCTGGGAACCTTCAAGGTTATACTAATGTTTTTTTATTGATTTAATTATCACACCATTTTTACAAAAACAGTATACAAAATAAACATAATAACAACATGATTACAACATGATTAACAGGGGCCTGGGGGCCATTTTAGCTGTCTAACTTGTACGGTGCACCGGGGAAAAAAGGTTGAGTCCACGGCCCCTTTCCCCTCATCAGGAGTATCAATCGGTCCTGAAGAAGAGGTATCGCTGCTCTCCGCCCCTGAGTCCTCTTCGGAGGTAGCTGACGGTGGTAGACCTCCTTCTGATGATGATGCTGCTGCAGCTGCTGCCGCCCTGAACATGGAGCGGATCTTCAATGCCTCCTTTATTCCAGGCGTATTCGCGTAGAACCGGTCTGCAGTGCTTACGTCGTGACACATAAACCTAGCGAGAATCGACCTGCTTTCTGGATCTTGGTGATGCTTGATATTGTCAGCCAGGGCAGTGCGCAAGATGGTGAAGGTGACGGCTGTTTCTAGCCCAGCATCAGCCCAAGCCCTCTTCAAGTGAGCGTTCAGGTTCTTGGAAGCGTGCTTCCCCGTTGTGAAAAGGAAGAATTCACTCTGAGGACCGGACAAGCCCTCTTTTATCCCCATCCACCGCATGACCCAGCTAAACTCCTTTATTGTAAGCACCAGCTGTGCTTCACCAAATGTCTTGGCAGTCTTGTGATCCTGCACGTGGATGATGTAGCCCTCAGCAGTGCCCCTTCTGTCCGCCTCAAAGACCTCCGTGTTGGTCATGTTTGCGTACACACCCGGACGGTGGCCATACAGGAGGCTCCAATGGAGGGTTAGATAGCCATATAGCAGGGGTGGGTGATTGAGGTCGGATTGCTAGCCATCAGGTCAAGGAGATCAGGGATGCGCTTCTCAGCGGCCGCCATGGCGGCGAGAAGCTCCGCCTGGCTCGGCAGACGATCCAGCTTGTCCCTCTTCACCTTAAACCGGTGGACAGTGACAGACTTTTTCAAATCGTTAATGTTGGCTTTCACCTCTCTGATGATGTGGGTCATATCAGACTGGGTGAGCCTGCACCCCCGGAGCTTTGACGCAGACAAGTACCTCAGGAAATGGTTCACAGTCTTCAGGAACAACAGCGATGTTGTGACTGCCCGGCCCGACTCTGAAATATACTCGCTCCAGCCACGGACCCTCTTTGTGTCTTTTAGAAACAGCCAGTCTGACAGCCGGTCAACACCATGGGCCATGAATACTAGGAAGTTCTTTATCCTGTTGACATTGGACATACAATTCTCTTTCCGTTTTACTGTCGGTGCGAGACCCTCACAATGACCTCTGTATGTCTGAATGTACGTCTCCATGCTTTTAGGCAACGTGATTTCACGCATGGTATTCCCCCGTCCCTTCCCAGTGGACCAGTGATTTTGGGGAGAGGGCCAGTCCTTAGCCAGATTAGCTTTCAGCTTATTGGAGACAGACGCACGGGTCTTCTGGCATACAGGGGTCTCACTACCGGAGGCTTCTGGGGACCACATGACAGTCTTCACCGGGGTCTTGCTTCCGGAGGCTTCGGGGGACCGCATCACAGACTTGAGAGGGGTCTCACTCGCAGAGGCTTCTATGGACCTCATGACAGTCTTCACCGGGGTCTCACTACCGGAGGCTTCTGGGGATCACATGACAGTCTTCACCGGGGTCTTGCTTCCGGAGGCTTCGGGGGACCGCATCACAGACTTGAGAGGGGTCTCACTCGCAGAGGCTTCTATGGACCGCATGACAGTCTTCACCGGGGTCTCACTACCGGAGGCTTCTGGGGACCGCATGACAGTCTTCACCGGGGTCTTGCTTCCGGAGGCTTCTGGGGACCGCATCACAGACTTGAGAGGGGTCTCACTCGCAGAGGCTTCTATGGACCGCATGACAGTCTTCACCGGGGTCTCACTACCGGAGGCTTTGTCGGACCACATGACAGTATTCACCGGGGTCTTGCTTCCGGAGGCTTCTGGGGACCGCATCACAGACTTGAGAGGGGTCTCACTCGCAGAGGCTTCTATGGACCGCATGACAGTCTTCACCGGGGTCTTGCTTCCGGAGGCTTCTGGGGACCGCATGACAGTCTTCACCGGGATCTTGCTTCCGGAGGCTTCTGGGGACCGCATCACAGACTTGAGAGGGGTCTCACTCGCAGAGGCTTCTATGGACCGCATGACAGTCTTCACCGGGGTCTTGCTTCCGGAGGCTTCTGGGGACCGCATGACAGTCTTCACCGGGATCTTGAGAGGGGTATTGCTGCCGGAGGCTACTGTGTTCATGTCGGGGGTACTTGAGATTGCTAGGCCCTTAAATCATATACATTCTTCGTCTTCCTCAAGCAGAGCAGCAGTGGCATTCTGCTTCCTTGGTTTTAGACCCTGTTTTAGCCTGGAGCGCAGGGTCTTCACCTCATCAATGAGGGCATCCTTTTGAGCCCTCAATGCCACATTTTCCAGCCTCACCTGCATGCAGTCCTCTTCGTCACACTCGGTATGTGGGGAGAAGGGTGGAGGGTGCACCGGGTATTCCTCCTCATTGTCTATATCCAATACTGTAGCCATTCCAATGATGGGATTAGTCTCTCGGAGGTCATGGAGCAACTGCATGGCCACACTATGCTTCAGCCTTGCCATGACCTGATGTGCCTCATCTCGGGAGAACTCAGGGTGGTCACGAGTTACATGACGGTGTAGTTTCTTCCCAGCATACGAACACCCTGTGATGGGACAGGGTTTGGTCCGAACATTTATTCTACCACTGGCCATTTTAAGAATGATGCCTCTTTCCTCCAGGTTCCGCACTGCATGTTTGTGGTTAAGGTGCTTATTCAAAGCCAGATAGCAGAGTCTGCACACCGGGCATTCGGTCAACATCCTTCCCAAAACACACACAATTAATTCTATTTAAATGGTTTTCTGTTTCTCCGTTTATATGCGTTAGCCAACTGGTGATTGCAACCATGGGTCCGATGCTTCAATGCAGGGAACACGGACCAAGGGGAGGACTTGGGTTACCACCTGGTTAAAATGGTCCCACCTCCGCACCAACGCGGGGCTGGTGATGGGTCCGATACATTGATTGTTTTTTGTTTCATGGTTCTGCCACGAGCTCACAAGACAGTTTTGAGTACAAAAACTTGGGGATAACAGTACCTCTGGGCGCTCCATCCCGCTCCGGCTTTCGCCGCTTCAGGGGGAGGATGCATTGAACCCCTCGCACCTGCCCCCGGAGGAGGCAGGGGAGTCAGGTACCCGGAGGCGCACGGTGGACGGCCAGGGCGAGACCGCCACACCGCACTGGAGTCAGAGTTCCGAGTTTTTCGAGCCAGGTCCCGGTGAAATTCAGTACGGAGCACCCGGCAGGAACCTCCAGCAGACCCCCCCGCGCGGTTCCCTCGTCCCTCGGAAGAGGCGGAGAGGTGGGTGTTTTTCATCTGCTGGCGGACTGCCGGGGAGAATGTGCTGCTCGGGAGCCAGGCTCAGAGTTAGTGGCAGTGAGAGCCCGTGCACCTGCCTTTTACAGCAGGCACGCGCTGGTATCGGGGTGGGGAGAGAAGGTAGAAGCAGAGGCTGCAGAAACAGCCAGAGCCTTCCCCTCTAACACACCCCTCATTTGGTGCATTGAACCCCTCGCACCTGCCCCCGGAGGAGTCAGGTACCCGGAGGTGCACGGTGGACGGCCAGGGCGAGACCGCCACACCGCACTGGAGTCAGAGTTCCGAGTTTTTCGAGCCAGGTCCCGGTGAAACGCAGTACGGAGCACCCGGCAGGAACCTCCAGCAGACCCCCCCGCGCGGTTCCCTCGTCCCTCGGAAGAGGCGGAGAGGTGGGTGTTTTTCATCTGCTGGCGGACTGCCGGGGAGAACGTGCTGCTCGGGAGCCAGGCTCAGAGTTAGTGGTAGTGAGAGCCCGTGCACCTGCCTTTTACAGCAGGCACGCGCTGGTATCGGGGTGGGGAGAGAAGGTAGAAGCAGAGGCTGCAGAAACAGCCAGAGCCTTCCCCTCTAACACACCCCTCATTTGATTCATGAGCACTGAGCAGAGTCCCCTGTCAACTCTCCTTATATTCCTCCGGAGACCAGTTGGGACATGGCAGCATCCCACTTCGCCTGGTACACCATATCGTTAAATGAGCTCAGTAATGTACTGCACAACATCACATGGGTAAATGAGCTACACAATGCACTGCAAAATCACATTTAGTTTATTTCCAAAAAGCCTGGAAAAAACACATATCCGTCATGTCCTGTAAAATATCATTCTTTGTTTATTTCCATCCTTCAGGGAAATACACATATCTTTGTCCGCTCCAGGAGCACCCGCAGTTTGGATGAACCGACCGCCAAGCACCGGAAGCTGGACCCGGGGAGGAGGCCCTCCGATGGCGGGTCAAATTTGCTGATACCGCAGCTGGCTGGACACTATCCGTAGAAGAACACCTGGGCGGGACCAGGCATGTCCCTCTTTGCAGACAAGCATATATGCGCACCAGCATTCGCCGCCGACTTTGTCCGCCCCAGGAGCAGAGTCAAACCCGCAGTTTGGATGAACCGACCGCCAGAGCACCGGCACGAGGCCGGGCCGGCGGAGTCCTTCCGATGGCGGGTCACGTTTGCCATTCGATCAATGTCTTTGCAGACAAGCATATATGTGGTTGTTACGCAGGATCAAACAGGTAGTTTGATGAAGTAGGGTCCTGTGCCCGGAGCAAGGCCAATTGCTGAATGCCGCAGCCGACTAAGGCCGCTATGCCACAGTGGAGGATGAGAAAAACAGGTGTTTGTCTTGCATTCCGCGGCGAAGTGGGGAGGTGGAACTTCCACCCCGCTACGGAACCCGTGGTGGGACCCCTGAGTCAGACTGTTCGTCTTGGAAACGCTTCATATCGGTCGGCCTGGGAGGTAAGAGACACGCAGGGTAACGGACACGCAGGGTTACCCCCACGCAGCCCACGCAACACGGAGGAGGCAGGGTAGTCTGATACCCGGAGGCGCATGGCCGCAACACCGCACTGGAGTCAGGGTTTCGAGTTTTTCGAGCCAGGTCCCGGTGAAACGCAAGACTCCAGCAGGAGCCTCCAGCAGACCCCCCCGACGTTTCCCTCGTCCCTCCCGGCCATCAGAGTCGAACCCGCAGTTCGGAGGAACCGACAACCAGAGCACCGGCACGAGGCCGGGCCGGCGGAGGCCCTCCGATGGCGGGTCGCGTTTGCCATTCAATCAGTGAGAAATCAAAAGAGGAAGGGAAAAAAAAGACTAACTTGTCTTTTTGGAGTTCCATAAAAAATGGGTGAAAATGAAAAAATAAATCCGAGAATAGTGCCCCATAAGGCGGGTAGAGTCCCCTGTCAACTCCCCTCGCATTCCTCTACACTCACAAAGTAACACTTTACTTTTTGGAGAACCATCAAAAATGGCTAAAAGTGTTGAAATGTATCCGAGAATAGTGCCCCATAAGGCGGGTAGAGTCACCTGTCAACTCCCCTCACATTCCTCCACACTCACAAAGTAACACTTTACTTTTTGGAGAACCATCAAAAATGGCTAAAAGTGTTGAAATGTATCCGAGAATAGTGCCCCATAAGGCGGGTAGAGTCCCCTGTCAACTCCCCTCGCATTCCTCCACACTCACAAAGCAACACTTTACTTTTTGGAGAACCATCAAAAATGGCTAAAAGTGTTGAAATGTATCCGAGAATAGTGCCCCATAAGGCGTGTAGAGTCCCCTGTCAACTCCCCTCGCATTCCTCCACACTCACAAAGTAACACTTTACTTTTTGGAGAACCATCAAAAATGGCTAAAAGTGTTGACATGTATCCGAGAATAGTGCCCCATAAGGCGGGTAGAGTCCCCTGTCAACTCCCCTCGCATTCCTCCACACTCACAAAGTAAGACTTTACTTTTTGGAGAACCATCAAAAATGGCTAAAAGTGTTGACATGTATCCGAGAATAGTGCCCCATAAGGCGGGTAGAGTCCCCTGTCAACTCCCCTTGCATTCCTCCACACTCTGAAAAAGTCAGTTATTTTTTGGAGAACCATCAAAAATGGCTAAAAGTGTTGAAATGTATCCGAGAATAGTGCCCCATAAGGCGGGTAGAGTCCCCTGTCAACTCCCCTTGCATTCCTCCACACTCTGAAAAAGTCAGTTATTTTTTGGAGAACCATCAAAAATGGCTAAAAGTGTTTAAATGTATCCGAGAATAGTGCCTCATGAGGCGGATTGAGTCCCCTGTCAACTCCCCTTGCCTTCCTCCGGAGCCCAGTTCAAAAACGTAAAGTTTGGTAAGAACCATGCTGGGGGGTCTCCGGGCAACAAAATGTATCCGAGCCAGAGTGCACATACAGCGGATGAATTCCTCCATGAAGTTACACAGCCGTTTTTTTTCTGAGTCCTTTCAAAAACCGGGTTTCCGATCTCGTGCAGACAGTAGCTTGGAAAACATGAACGGTTTTTTACAACGGAGAAGGGGAAGTCTGGATTCCCCTCTCCGTTGTACATTGCAACGGGGGAGGGGAAAAGTGTTCGGGGCTTCGTCCCGAATCGCCGAACACTTGAGCATCGGAGCCCCTTCTTCTGAGCCCCTTCTCCTTTGTAATTTCAAAAGTTAATCTTTTGATTATTTTAACATATAATTGACCGTTTTCTTTCATTTTTTTTTCTTTCCACGGATGGGGGCCTATGGCAGGCCGCCTATGAGCTCCCAAATTCGGCCCGGATCCTCCGGGATTTGTGAGATAAGCTCCATAAACTGACAAAGTAATCCAAATATGTCGCTTTTATAGCCCAAAGATATATAATGCAAATACATTAAAATAGTAAAAGGTACAATTGTGCTCCGCATTACCCGGAATTTGATTTATATGGCCCCGAAAAAATGATTAAAAATCATTGTCGTGGGGAAAAGTGTTAAAACGCCTGATTAAAGCATATGCAGGACCCCAGTGAGCTCCATACTATGTGCATTGTGTCAGGGACCCTGTGAATGATAACACCCATAATTTAAACGCAAAAACCACCATTAAAAGTCACTTTGAGGGGGAAAACGCAGCCTTTGTCCATTTCGTTAACAAACTGATAGGCAAATGGACAAAAGTGTGATTAAAGCATATGCAGGACCCCAGTGAGCTCCAGACTATGTGCATTGTGTCGGGGACCCTTGTGAATGATAACACCCATCATTTAAACGCAAAAACCACCATTAAAAGTCACTTTTAGGGGGAAAACGCCGGCTCTGTCCATTTCGTTAACAAACTGATAGGCAAATGGACAAAAGTTGGAAAACGGAGGAGCCGCTGCTCCACTGCTCCAGGCTGTGTGTGCACTGTGTTAAGGGACCCTGTGAATGATAACACCCATCATTTAAACGCAAAAACCACCATTAAAAGTCACTTTTAGGGGGAAAACGCAGCCTCTGTCCATTTCGTTAACAAACTGATAGGCAAATGGACAAAAGGGGGAACACGGCCCAGCCGCTGCTCCACTGCTCCAGGCTGTGTGTGCACTGTGTTAAGGGACCCTGTGAATGATAACACCCATCATTTAAACGCAAAAACCACCATTAAAAGTCACTTTTAGGGGGAAAACGCAGCCTCTGTCCATTTCGTTAACAAACTGATAGGCAAATGGACAAAAGGGGGAACACGGCCCAGCCGCTGCTCCACTGCTCCAGGCTGTGTGCATTGTGTCAGGGGGCCTTGTGAATGATAACACCCATCATTTAAACGCAAGGGCCACCATCAAAAGTCACTTTTAGGGGGAAAACGCAGCCTCTGTCCATTTCGTTAACAAACTGATAGGCAAATGGACAAAAGTGTGATTAAAGCATATGCAGGACCCCAGTGAGCTCCAGACTATGTGCATTGTGTCAGGGGGCCTTGTGAATGATAACACCCATCATTTAAACGCAAAAACCACCATTAAAAGTCACTTTTAGGGGGAAAACGCAGCCTCTGTCCATTTCGTTAACAAACTGATAGGCAAATGGACAAACGTGGGAAAACGGCCGAGCCGCTGCTCCACTGCTCCAGGCTGTGTGTGCATTGTGTTAAGGGACCCTGTGAATGATAACACCCATCATTTAAACGCAAAAACCACCATTAAAAGTCACTTTTAGGGGGAAAATGCAGGCTCTGTCGCTTTCGTTAACAAACTGATAGGCAAATGGACAAACGGGGGAAAACGGCCGAGTCGCTGCTCCAGGCTGTGTGCATTGTGTTAGGGAACCCTATGAAGGGTGTACATGAGTGGAAACATGTTTTAAATAGTAGGATACCTCCAGGGCGCATCACCACATTTTACAAGCCAGGGAAGGTGCATGGATCCTGGGTAAACATATATTAAGTGTTTTTAAATGTGTGGAACAGTGTTTTGTCACTTTCAAAACTCTCCTGTCATTGACCGGAGAAATTGGGTCGATGTTGTATTCAATCTGGCCATTAATATTCCAGTGAGATGAAGTACGTACATTGACCGGAGTGATCCCATGTTAATTTTGTCCAAAAACCGGAGCATTCCCTAGCCACCGGTGTCCACCAGGAGGTTCGAGGGTTACCGCCCCTTGAGGCACCTAGGACCTTGAGACCACAGCTCCCCGCCGCGGCTTCGGCAATAGAGGCTTTGAACACCGACCACTCTGGTTCAATGTCCCCAACCTCCACAGGAATGCCCGAAAAACTCCGCCGGAGGTGTGAGTTGAAGGCCTCCTGAACTTGGGCCTCCTTCAGACGTTCCCAGTTCACCCAAACTACACGTTTGGGCTTTCCAGGTCTATCCAGAGGCTTCCCCCGCCACTCGACCCAACTCACCACCAGATGGTGATCAGTTGACAACTCCGCCCCTCTCTTTACCCGAGTGTCCAAAACATACGGCCTCAGGTCCGATGATACGATAACGAAATCGATCATGGACCTTCTGCCTAGGGTGCTCTGGTACCACGTACACTTATGAGCATCCTTATGTTCGAACATGGTGTTTGTTATGGCCAATCCATGACTAGCACAGAAGTCCAGTAACAAACCATCAGGGGGGCCGTTCCTCCCAATCACTCCCCTCCAAGTGTCTCCATCATTGCCCACATGTGCGTTGAAGTCTCCCAGCAAGATTAAAGAGTCCCCTTCAGGAGCCCCATACAGGACTCTTTCCAGGGTCTCCAAGAAGGCCGTATACTCTGAACTGCTGTTGGGTGCATAAGCACACACAACAGTCAGAGTTTTCCCCCCCATAACCAGCAGGCGTAGGGAGGCAACCCTCTCGTCCACTTGGGTAGACTCCAACAACGAAGCACCCAACCGGGGACTTGTGAGTATCCCCACACCCGCCCGGCGCCTCACACCTTGAGCAACTCCGGAGAAGAATAGAGTCCAACCCCTATACAGAAGTAAGGTTCCAGAGTCGACGCTGTGCGTAGAGGTGAGCCCAACCAGATCCAACTGGTAACGCTCCACCTCCCGCACAAGCTCCGACTCCTTCCCCCCCAGAGAGGTGACGTTCCACGTCCCCAAAGCCAGCTTCTGTCGCCCGGGTCTGGTCCGTCGAGACCCTCTGCCTTCACTGCCACCCTTCTGGCAGCGCACCCGACCCCATCGCTGTTTCCCGTAGGTGGTGGGCACGCAGGACGGAGAAGCGGAGGTGTTGCCCACGTCGCCTTTTCGGGCTGTGCCCGGCCGGGCTCCGTGGCAAGCCCGGCCACCAGACGCTCGCCGACGAGTCCTCCTTCTGGGCCTGGCTCCAGAAGGGGACCCCGGGCTTCCTCCGGGCCGGGTATCCTCACTTCGTGTGTCGTCTTTCATGAGGTCTTGTGAACCAATCTTAGTCTGGCCCCTTGCCTGAGACCAATTTGCCGTGGGAGACCCTACCAGGAACACAAGGTTCCAGACAACACAGCCCCCAGGTTCATCAGGGCACACAAACCTCTCTACCACGGTAAGGTGCTGGTTCTGACAGTTTTTGTTTTATTCTCATATAAAAACAGGGATGATAGCTCATATATGAGACTTCAATGGTCTTTTATTTTGAAACTGTACATCAGCATTTCCTGATTTTTTCTGAGTGACTAGATGGGGTGTCCTGCTATCAACCTGGAGTGAGATGGATCTATGATACTGGACAGTTTTTGTTTTATTCTCATCGAAACACAGAGGGAGGATTTTTTTTTTACTCTACCGTAATGCATAGGATATGCATTACGCGCATTCGCGCACCGCAATATCACGTGAGGGCTGGCTTGACTAGGTTTTTCCGAGTGGAGGCTGGCTTGACCGCAGTCTAAACTAGAGAGAGAATCGCTGTCAAGGGGGCTACAACTACAACAAGATGAACATATTTGACCGTGATTTAATTGTAATACACGTTTCAAAATGATGCCGAAGTAACAACATACTGATACCGGATAGTAAAAACCATGAATTAAGGCTTTGTCAAGTCTGCAGACAGACGGCAGGCGAAAAACCTTTTAAAATGCGTGTTTTCTAATGGAGATTTGGCTAAGCTAACGTTGTAAATGCTCCGACCGTCCACACTCACAACAACGGCCTATACAGACATAAATAAACCAGCGACTGTATTCGCCATGACACAGACAGTATGTGGTTTGTACTTGTTTAACTTTTGTCTAGTTTCTGAACAGATATGAAGAGCTGTGAGCGCTGAGTGCTAATGCTAAGAGCTAACGGCTGTGTTGTTTTTCTGGGGAGCTCATTGAAGATGACGTCACGGCTCCGCCTACACAGCGTTACTATAGATACTACTCCAGTTCCTCACGAGTCTAAAAAACAACTCAAATCAACGCACGTAAGCAACGTGGGCGACAACGTGAGCGCTCTCGTGACCAAAATATTTGACGGTGCTGATTGGCTGAAATTATGTTTCGGCGGCACAGTTTACTATAGAGACTTTTGCAACGTGCTGGTTGCTGCTGTTTGGCTCGGGGGCAGCGCCCCGTAATGATAAACTAATGCCAAGGGCAAGGCCAGGCAGGAAACATGTGACTTATCAGTAACTTTAGACATTGTAACAAAATTTTAAACAAGATTTTATTGTAGATTATACATTTTACTGATACCAATTGTATGATATTTACCTTGTTCATTAAAAATAAAAAATATAAAATATATATATTTTTGAAATATATATTTTTTTTTATTTTTTATTTTTTTTAATATTTTTTTTTGTATGTGGGAAGAGGTGCAGGGTATCTGCAGGATTCATAGAGATGAATTTACTACCTTTTACTACCTTTTTTACTACCTCCACAATATTTTTTACTACCAACACGACATCAAGCAGCAGCCCTTTTTGGACTACTAATTATAAGGTATTAGTGTGACACTGTCACACCCGTCATACATATCAGGTACACTAATGTTTAATTGTGATCATTAAGTATTGTCATTGTCAATTGTGTTTTTTTTTGTAGTGTTGAGTTGACCCTTAGCCCTAATAAAGTGAGTAATAACCTTGACACTTCTTAAACACATATCACTTAACAACCATAAATATTAATAATAAAGTGTCACATCACACACACTTACTCACAAACACGCATTCTCTCACAAACACGCATTCTCACACACACACACACACACACACACACACACACACACACACACACACACACACACACACACACACACACACACACACACACACACACACACACACACACACACACACACACACACACAAGCAGTTACTGGTGCGTATTAATAATGCGTATTAATGAAAAAAATTGAAAATCAATCAAATAAATAACTTTAATGAACAATATGCTCTGAGGACTACAGCTTTCAAAGATCTGCTTCAATATAACATTCACCATATTTAAACACAATAACGTGTGTGAGGAGTGCATGTATGCACATGTCTGTGGGTGCGCCTTTGTATGGATGTTGTTGTTGTTGCAATCTACATTGTATCTAAGTGAATCATTTAAAACAATAACTGTAGGGGTGTACGTGTGTGTGTGTTTGTGTGTGCGTGTGCCTGCATTCGTCTGTGGGTGTGCCTGTGTGCAGTTGTTGCAATCTACATTGTATCTAAGAGAAACATTTAAAACAATAACTGTGAGGGGTGTACAGTCACAGAAGTCTCAGTTGTGAGGACTTATCTTCAATTATTTTCTCCAATTTGCAGAGCTCTTCTTTTTTTTCTTTCTGCCTTCTGCGAAGGGTATTGGACTTGATTATCAGTTCAGCCATTTTGGACCCAGCCTTTCCCTCAGCCTGCTCGGCCAACTTGTCCGCGTCCTTTTCCAGTGAGTGACAAACACGGCGAAGTACCTCTTCCTGTCTTCTGAGGTCCAGAAGCTCCTCCCCCACTGCCTTCCTCCTCAGAGCATGGGCAGCACTCTCTCTCTTTTTCTTTTCACTGTCAAGGTACAGTCTGTACTGGGATCTAGCTGATGAGGCAGAGGCAAGGAGCTCCTTTGTGAGGGGCACTTTCAAAACACCACCACAACTGTTGATCCTGTCACAAACTAGTCTCAGTGATTCCAGTGTGCGGTCATGGAGATTGCATGTCTCCACCTCTTTGTTCACTGAAAATCCTCTTTCCACAGTGGCTTGGCCATGGGAAAGAAGGAGGAGACTCTGGCAAAACTGCAGCAAGTCAGGGTAAGGCCTGCTGAGGGTTGTGTAGAAGAACACATCAAGGCGGTCCTTCAGTGGCTTGAAAGCCAGGAAACGTTCATCCCGTCCTTCCACAGAGGTCAACGATTCGAACTGTTGAATGATAACATCACCTACAATATTGACAAAAACATAATCATTAATGACATTTAAGTACATTTCAAAGTAGAACACCCTTAGAACATGGCCTTCATTTGAATGACCTTCCCTGTCCCTAGACATACTGTATTTTTTCTTACCAGCTGGAATGCCACCTGTCAATCTCTTTCCCTGAAGGAATGTCTGCACTACACTCTTCATTTGCTTGATGCACCACTCCGGTTCTTGGTGGATTTGTGTGGGATCAAGGCATGCAATGTGCCTAACCATTGGAACCTTTAGGGGGGATTTGTCTTGCAATTTCATGACAACCTTAACAAGGCACTGCAAACATTCTTTCCTGAAGGTTAGCAGAGAGAGCTCCCCTATCTTGCCTCCTGGTTTGCTCTGAAGGGCCTAACAAATAGAGAACATTAATGTTCATACAAGGATATTTATTTGTCACATATATAGAGATACTTGTGTAAAACCTGTGGGGAAAAGATGTTGGTTGTCTGCTCTCTGGGTGTGTGTGTGTGTGTGTGTGTGTGTGTGTGTGTGTGTGTGTGTGTGTGTGTGTGTGTGTGTGTGGGTGTGGGTGTGTTTGTGTGTGTGGGTGGGTGGGTGGGGGAGTGATGGGATATGTGAGTATAGTTCAGGATGAGTTCAGGATGCATAAACATTCACTGCTATGATTGGAAATTAAACTATGACAAGTTACACATTTAAAACAATCCTAACAATTTAACCAGAGTGAGAAAGAGGTTTGGTATATCCTCATGGCTGTGGTTCAGTTTAAGCCTCAATGCCAAAGGCCTGGTGGTGAAGACCACTGAAGTTTGAAAGATAACCATTAACAACCACACAATTACGATAGCTATATTGCTTACCACAGAGGTGGTTAAATAATGCCCAATGTTACTCATTCATTTTCTACCCTAATAGTTCGAAGTAACTATTTATTTGTGCCGACAGCACATTTCATGTATGACATTGAAAGTATCTGCAGTAATTACCTTGATGGCAGATTCAGCACCCAGGCCGATGTCCACATTTTTCAGAGCCACCCAGTTCTTCTCCTCAGACACCTGGATTGTGATAAGTTGCAGTGGGCTTCGGTCCTGTATAAGTTCCCTTTTAACAAATCGCCGCAGTAAAGCCTTAAAAGAACAACAAAAACTGTTAGCAATCAAGTCACACCTGTCAACTGATACAGTTTAATCACATTCAAATAAAGACAGTTACTCTACAGGAATTACATTTCTTACCATCAGGAGTTCTTTCAGATCTTTAGCAAAAAAGGGCAGCACAGGCTCGTCGGTCTGATATTTGGTCAGGAAGGGGTTGAAGCTTCGTGCAACTGACAAGAAGAACTGGAGCTTTGGAATTATCAAATTATCATCCCGTGCTGCCAAAATGATATCATATGACGCCGTGTTTGGGTTTGTCACCTTTTTCTTCTGAACAGCATCAACATATGTTAAAAGCACAGGCCAAATGTCGACAGCTCTCTCAGCCACAGGGACATTTTCCACCCATCTGTGGCCACAGAAAGATCGGGGAAAGGTAGAAGATCCTGTGGTGGCGGTGTAATCTTCTCTACGGGCAGGAACATTGTGGAAGATGTAGTGCATAGCTCGCAACAGTTTGTCTACCTGCCATGTTGCGAATCCTGCCTTCATGGCATTGTGGAGGGTGTGCAAGCCACAACTGCCAACACTGATGAGTTGTGCATCCCCATGAAGCTCTGAATGTTCGTTCTGAAGGAGCTTCAGCAGCTTGAAGTTGACATTTGGGCCATCCATACTGACAGACAGCAGGTGTCTCAAGTTGAGTTGTGCAACACATTCCTGTGAATTGTCACAAAAAACTAAGTTTATTGAAAATTTTAATCTGTCCTGTGGTTTTTGGTTATTCATAAAATAGACAATAGATAGACAGTAAATACAGTGCCAGTAAGTATAAGTCAAACGTGTTTCCCCCTTTGTAGTACCAGTATGCATCTTTCAGAAATATTAACCAAATCCTTCATCAAAATGTGACCCTGCAAGGCGAAACCAGTCGCTTTGGTAAAATGTACAAAACTAAGTTATTGTTCTCATATGAACGGCCATAAACTAAGCTTTCCAACAATATGTATATTGAGGCTATTGCTAGAACAATCGTTAAGATAACTGTATCCAAAGTGGCATGGTTCTCCTGTCATGATAATGCTAGAAGAGGAGAAAATCACCTTTTTAAGCGGCGTTGACAAATGGTATGACTGCTAATGTGTTGCATCTTCACCGGGCTTAACAGTCAAAACGTATGTTTTTCCGTGATTTGTCCACGATATGAAATGATATGTAGACTGTATACTGTCAAATTATGCGAAAACATGAAATTCAACATTTTAACCCGGATGCTTGTTTACCGTGGATTTTCTCAAAATAGCATTGAGCGCAAAGCGACTGATATCGCCTTGCAGGGTCACAAAACACACCCGACACACACGTCGTGTAGGCTAAAGCTTAGGCTAACTATGACATAAACATTTTCAAATGGGCATATAACGACAATAAGAAAGAACAAACAAGAAAATATCAACTCACTTTAATGCTTTGCAGCAAGTCTTCAGCCCTTGCATGTCCAAGAAACTGTGACCCAAAATATGAAGACGTCACGCGGTCATCTCTCCAGAACCGAACGTGAATATCCATTTGCTTCTTCTTGGCGGACTGGTTCAGAGACTCGTCAAACATGACAACATATGGCCCAGAAGCATTGATGCTATTTATAAGAAGCTTCTTAAAATGTGGAGCAATGCCAAATCCAAGGATATACGATGTCTTATCTTTGCCACAAACAAAACTTTTGGCTATGTCGGAGTCAGTGAACATGTTTTCGAACAATTCCCCAATGCCCTCATTCGAATTGAATGAATGATGGTTAGCTGCTGTGTTCAGGCACCAGAGAACCTCAGCCCTGAGGGCTGATGTTTGTGGCGGTAACGTCTGCTGTTTGGCTATCGCAGCCGTGGTGGTGCTGGTGGCACTGGTTTGCTGCCGAGGTGGTGCGACTGTTGCTGATAAGTTGGCATGATCTGCCGCGATCTGTGTGGTGCTGCTGCTAGCATCGCAAAACAACGAAATCGGCAGCTGTCCCACCCTCACCCGAAGCCGCTGCTGGTGTATAGCCGATCCACTGTGGGACTTGATAGCAGTAATGCCGTTCCAGGTAACATTTATAGTTTTTTTGCAGACACTGCAAAATGCTTCACGGTCATTTCCTATGACGGGTTTAAGCCAGTCTTTATATAAGGGGTCATCAACCCATAATTGCGAAAACTTGCACTTCCCCATTTCACACTAAATTTGCTCGAATTTGCTAACATCAGAAAAAGTAGACTGCAACTGTGGCAAAAGGCGGCTCTGCTAACGTCAATTGTTGGAAAAAGGCGGAAAATGTTGTAAGCGTCGCTGATAGGCTATGAAGTCCACACAGGTTACCTCTACGTCATTGCTATCAACTACGCCTCACTCAGGTCCTGTTAGCACCGTATATATTTTTAAACTACGTAGGCTAGATGAAATTCAAACATGCAGACACAAATAATAAGCAAACAATGGAAACTCATTATATATTGAGGCAGAGTTTTAAAAAAATTACTACCAAGTCAAATTGCGTTTGTTACCTTTTACTACCTTTCAAGGGCCTTAATTTGGGTAGATTCTTTTTACTACCTTTTACTACCTTTTACTACCGCGCGGACACCCTGAGGTGGGGCGGCGCCCCTAGCGCCCCTATGGGCCGGCTGCCACTGGTTGGTGCTCTGAATTATGTAATTTCCTGTACCGATTATACAATAAAATATTAATACATTTCCTATATGTAAGAATAATTGCACATTAATGTTGCTTTGCTGATTATGGCGAAAGCATTTCTCAGACTTAGAACAGTTCAGTATGTATGATGAACCATGCGAGTAAAGGCTTAAAAAAAAGCCCCAATTATTAAATCTTAGCAAAACATGTATCAGACTTTAGTGGCCCAACTTACTTTGTCAGAGGATGGATTGCAATGCGGGTGGCAGCGTCTTTGGCCAATAGGTGGTGCTCTGAATGATGTAATTTCCTGTACTGATTATACAATAAAATATTAATACATTTCCTATATTTTGACAGGATAACTCTTTTATAACCTAAGTAGCCTACGGACAAAAACAAAAAAGTATATATTGCCTTATAAAATGCAGACAAATTTAAACATCTAACATGATAATAATAAATAAAAAATAATGATATCTTAAACCAAAATAAATAAAATGGAAAATTATCCGACAACAACAATTTAACATAAATAAAACAAGGATTAAAACAAGGATAAGTTTGACTCAATGTTGTGTAAAGTACCCGTTATGGTTAAAAAAAATATATATTTTTTTTTAAATAATACAGCTTCCAGCTTCCCGAGACACGAAGAGGAGACACGAACAATTCTTCCACTTGAAATGCGTTTAAACTGTGTCAGAGAGATGTTTAATCGGTTCATTTTAATTGGGGATTATGGGTAGTGTAGTGTCTTCGGCCATCCTAAACTCGATGATGCTCGAAATGTCCCTTATAGGCCTACCTCTGTTTCCGGTTATTTTTATTTTGAAATTCAGTTCCTGAAGGACGGCGAAAAAGCCAGAGATTATAGAATTAAACAAATAAATAAAAACAAGGATAATTGTGTGTTATCGTTGACTAAATAACAGTGTGTTATTTTGAAAAGAATAACAAATTAGAAGGAAAAATGAGCCCCATTTATTTTCCTCACAGACAGCAACAATTTCCGAAATGATACGATTTTAAATAAAAGCAATAATCGTGGCTTGATATTGAGTAAGAACATGTTTTTATGAACCACACAGCTTCCGGTCTTCCTATAACACGTAATGCCGTGAGACTACCAACAGAAATACATTGCTTTTAAAATCGTGCTGTGCAACACGAAAAAAAAGGGGAAAGACTACCAATAGAAATACATTGCTTTTAAAATCGTGCTGTGCAACATGAAAAAAAGGGGGAAATCGTGTTGGTGAACACGAATCAATAGATTAAAAATCGTGTTGGTGAACACGAAATGCCGTGAGACTGGGTTGGGTGGTCATACACACATTGGTGTGATTATGTGGGTAGAGCAGAGACAGACACGTCGTTTTCAAGGGAAAACACTGCTGTTCCACGGACAATATTTGTATAAACACCTAAAAAAACCTGCCTCAGCGGCCTTGAAAGTTGGCACCCGCCGACGCGCCCGAGCGACGCGCCTCACGTTTACCAGGCGGTAAAAGATGCAGCATGTGTACGGCGACTTAGCATGCTAAAGTGTGTTGCTAAATAAGCAAACATACATTTCGAATTTAGAAGATTGACAACTTCCATTTAAGTTACAATATACATTTGCAAGAAAAAGTATGTGAACCCTTTGGAACTACCTGGATTTCTGCATAAATTGGTCATAAAATGTGTTCTGATCTTCATCTAAGTCACAACAATAGACAAACACAGTCTGCTTAAGCTAAAACCACACAAACAATTATATGTTTTTATGTTTTTATTGAACACACCATGTAAACATTCACAGTGCAGGGTGGAAAAAGTATGTGAACCCTTGGATTTAATAACTGGTTGACCCTCCTTTGGCAGCAATAACCTCAACCAAACGTTTCCTATAGTTGCATATCAGACCTGCACAACGGTCAGGAGGAATTTTGGACCATTCCTCTTTACAAAACTGTTTCGGTTCAGCAATATTCTTGGGATGTCTGGTGTGAATCGTTCTCTTGAGGTCATGCCACAGCATCAAAATTGGGTTGAGGTCAGGACTCTGACTGGGCCACTCCAGAAGGCGTATTTTCTTCTGTTGAAGCCATTATGTTGTTGATTTACTTTTGTGCTTTGGGTCGTTGTCCTGTTGCATCACCCATCTTCTGTTGAGCTTCAATTGGTGGACAGATGGCCTTAAGTTCTCCAGCAAAATGTCTTGATAAACTTGAGAATTCATTTTTCCGTCGATGATGGCAATCTGTCCAGGCCCTGAGGCAGCAAAGCAGCCCCAAACCATGATGCTCCCTCCACCATACTTCACAGTTAGGATGAGGTTTTGATGTTGGTGTGCTGTGCCTTTTTTTCTCCACACATAGCGTTGTGTGTTCCTTCCAAACAACTCAACGTTGGTTTCATCTGTCCACAGAATGGTGCTCTTTTGCAAACCTCAAATGTGCAGATCAGAACACATTTTATGACCAACTTATGCAGAAATCCAGGTAATTCCAAAGGGTTCACATACTTTTTCTTGCAACTGTACGTTGTTCTCACCTTTTCCTTGGTCGCGAGTTCCACTTCCCAAAGTGGAGCTGAGTTTGGTATCTCAAAGATCCTCCAGTTTGTCCTCCTTCAGCTGCTTGGCCTGCCGAAGCGACTTGGGAGTTGACAGGTCTGAAACGTTCTCTCAGCTCACTCTCCACCGTGCTGTGAGAAACATTATTAGTAACGTGCTGCTCCTGTGCCTGTCCTCTGCCGCTCAAGGGACGATGACAGGGATGTGACAGTTCTATTTTGTATATGGCTTCGCCCTCTAAGGCTATCGCTATTGGGTAATCCCCCTGCGCCCCCGCGCAGCACTGAAACACTTGTATTCCACGACCACCCGCAAGGTGGGCCCCACCCTCGGGCTCCCTTCCGGTATAAATAGGAAGGAGGCCCGACAATCTGCTCCCTCTTTTCTTCAGCAAACCACGTCAGTTACTGAAGCACAGAACCATTAATCATCATGAGCAACAACTGCGTCCGAGATTGTCCCTCATGTGGCTCAGGATATATCATGAGCTATGACCAGCACGCAATGTGCGAATCCTGACTGGGGCCAGAGCACGCGGACACGGCTCTCAGCCAGCAGGTCGCTTGCTCACATTGTGCCCGTCCCCCATCAGCCGACAGGAAGCGAAGAGCGGACGCTCTAGCTGCTGCGGCCGAGGAGGACGATTGGCCCGTCCAGGAGCACGTGGACGGCAGCATGTCCCTGGAGCCGAGTGCCGGGCAGTAGTCGGACGACTCCTACCCCGTCTCCCTCCATGGTTCACCGTGCGGTTCTCCCCTCCCCTCACTCTGTGCACGTCCGTCGCTGTCTCCCAGGCGAGGATCTCCTCGTGGGTGACACAGATCCACGCCATGGTTGAGTCCATGAAGGCGGCCGCGGAACAGGCGGACGGCATTCACCAGCATGTCAGCTGGCTCCAGCCTGCTGAGCGCCCACAGCGGCACCAACGCCCGCAGCAGCCGCAGCCGCAGCAGCAACCGCAGCAGCCGCGGGGTCCACGCCGGCCACAGGAGGCCGCTAGCGGAGAGACGCCCACAGCAGCCGCCTGGGCGTCAGACTCGCCCTTCGGCGGCTGCAGGGGCTTCGTCCCACGTCTCCGCTCCCCCGCCACCCCAGAGACAGGGTCTCCCGGCGGCGAGTCAAAGGGGAGTGAGGCTCCCCCGCTCCTGGTCTGCTCCGCGAGAGCCTCCGGGGAAGTGGAGCCGGTAATTATGCCGGCTGCCACTAATCTGTTGATTAAGTAGACAGCAGGGCTCCCTGCAGAAGCCTGCTGGATTTAACATATCGCTTAATAACCTGCAGAGCTCGCGGCATTCCTCTGTCCGAGATACGCCTCCTACACACCATCATAATAACCCATGAGCGCTATTATAACGCCTCATGTGGACAGCACTGCACATACCTCCACTCATCCCCTGAGCGTGTACACGCCTCATGATGACAGCCGGAGTGAAACGCAGCGTGTGGAGGCTTCCTCGCAGCCCTTTCGCCTCACGGGCAGCGGCGTGGCTCGTCACCATGACGACCATTACAGCACATCACAGAGAAGCCAGAACGGGGGAATGAGCAGTATTCCAGGCTGAGTGCCCCCAGTGGCAGCGCCCGAAGCGCCACGGCGTCAGGGCTCGCTGCAGAAGCCTGCTAGTTTTAACCTATCGGTTAATTAACTGCAGAGCTCTCTAATTAAGCCAGCTGCCACTAATCTGTTGATTAAGTAGACAGCAGGGCTCGCTGCAGAAGCCTGCCGGTTTTAACCTCGGTTAATAACCTGCAGAACTCGCGGCATTCCTCTGTCCGATAGCCTCCTACACACGGTCATAATAAACCCATGAGCGCCGTTATAACGCCTCATGTGGGCAGCACTGCACACACCTCCATCCATCCCCTGAGCGTGTACGCGCCTCATGATGAGAGTCGGAGTGAGACGCAGCGTGTGGAGGCCCCCGCGCAGCCCTTTCGGTCCAAGCCCACCTTGGGTTGCCTCACGCCCTGTGTAAACCATCTGCCTATTACCTGTCGGTTAATAGCCAGCAGGGCTCGTTGCTAAAGCCTGGTTTTAACCTGTCGGGTTAATGCATTTCAGAGCGCGCTAATTAAGCCGACTGCCACTAATCTGTTGATTAGACAGCAGGGCATGCTGCAGAAGCCTGGTTTTAACCTGTTGGTTAATAAACTACAGAGCTTGTGGTATTCCCCTGTCCGAGATACGCCTCTGTTAGAAATTAAAATCAATGTTGATATGGCGTAATTTGAATTAAATACACTATTTTATTTAAATCAGTTTTATTCTGAAAAACCGGAAGTTCTCACTATTAGCTTAACACTTTTATTCTGAAAATGTGTCACTTCCGGTTAGCATTTAGCATCTGGCGGAATCATACGATTTCAAACCTTGAACCAAGGTGAAATGACATGTGATGTTGTACACTGAGCACACTGGGATTAGCACTCATTTATTGACGCTGAATAATGTGTAGCAGGGAATGTTTAAATAACCACAGATGCCAGAATGATGCAATTTAGCTACAGAAAAAGGCAGGAATTGCATTGGACCCGCCCCCCGACGACGCCGGCCAATAGGAGAAGACCTCAGATGACAACAGGAAGAGCAAGCCAATAATTGATCTCTTTGACCCCCTGACCTGAACTGACCGGTCGGATGTGGAGATCGCCTCCACTCGCACATTTCATTTTGTACACCACCTTTTGTGTAATTAAATGCTGTTAACTTTTATAAGCTTCCCTTGACTCTTTTCAGTCTCTCCTGCCTTCAGGGTTCTAGAATTGCTTTCACCTCCTACACACGGCCTTAATAAACCCATGAGCGCCGTTATAACGCCTCATGTTGGCAGCACTGCACACAGCTCCATCCATCCCCTGAACGTGTACGTGCCTCATGATGAGAGTCGGAGTGAGACGCAGCGTGTGGCGGCCCCCGCGCAGCCCTTTCGGTCCAAGCACACCTTGGGTTGCCTCACGGGCAGCGGCGGCAGGGGCTTTGGCGTGGCTCGTCACCATGACGACCGAAAACACATCTCGAGCACGTGCACCCGCTCTCAGAGTTTTTCTCAGAGTGGCAGCGCGTGTGTCTGATGGACAGATGGATGAGCAGGCTGATCAGCAGAGGATACGCCCTGCAGTTCACCTCTCCCCCCCCAGTTCAATGGGATACAGGAAACACTCCTGTTATCCCAGAAGCTATAGGTCTTGCGCTCCAATCCGAGCTGCTGGAACTCCTGTTGAAAGAGGATATTTCCAGGGTTCCTCAAAGGGAGGAAAATCAGGGGTTTTCACTCCCGTTATTTTTCTAATCCCGAAAAAGACTGGGGGAATGAGACATCCTCGATCTGTCAGTATTCCACATGCTGACGATCAAACAGGTGCTGGAATGTGTTCACCAGGGAGACTGGTTCACTTCCACCTGAAGGATGCATACTTCCACGTACCCATCATCCCGCAACACAGGAAATTCCTGCGTGTTCTCATTTCAGGGAATATCAGACCAGATAATCGTCTGCCGTTCGGAAATGTCTTGGCTCCTCGCTTTTTTGTGTAGAGAAGGCTGGAGCTACTAAACAGAGGAGGGAGTGTGGTTTTCTCTGGACGACCTGCTATTTGCTGGCTCGCTCCAGGGAGGAAGTCACATTACAGACGGTACATCTCGTATCGCATCTGTCAAAGCCTGGGTTTCATAATAAATTGGAAGAAGAGCTGTCCTCTTCCCTCTCAGACAATCGTTTATCTGGGAGTGGAGTTAAACTCAGCCAGCAGGAGAGCGCAGCTCTCGCGGCAGCGAGTGGAGGAACTGACAGCTCTCCTCCGGCGTGTCACAACCCACACAGCCCTCTCCATGACGCAGCTGCTCGGCGTTGGCATCAGCTGGTCACTCCTGGGTCTCTTCCAACAGGGGGACTCCAGAGGTGGTTCATTCGCTGCAGAAGCCTGCTTTTTTTAACCTATTGGTTAATAAACTGCAGAGCTCGTGGAATTCCTCTGTCCCTGATATGCCTCCTACACACGGTCATAATAACCCACGAGCACCGTTATAACGCCTCGTGTGGACAGCATGCACACACCTCTCATCCCCTGGGCGTGTACGCGCCTCATGATGAGAGACGGAGTGAAATGCAGCGTGTGGAAACGGCTTTTATGCCAAAGGTCATCACAAGCTCTTTTAGTCGAGAGCGATCACCTTGGATGGCTTCTTTCCCCCTCCTCACAGGTCGGAGGAAGAAGCCGCGTCTCATCTCCTCTTCCCTGTGCGTGCGCTGTCTTGCTATGTGGCGCGCACTGCTGCCTTGCGCCATTCTCAGCGCCTGTTTGTGCACTATAGAGAGCGCTCGATCGGGCAGCCTCTGTCTGCACAACGGCTGTCACACTGGCTGTGTGAAGCTGTGTCACAGGCATATGTCTCCTCATGGGGTGGATCCCCCGGAGAACATCAATGCGCACCCCACCAGAGGAATGTCCTCCTCCACGGCTTTGCACGGAGGAATGTCAGTGGAAGACATTTGCACTGCTGCATCGTGGTCTTCCCCCTGTTCATTTATTCAATTGTATTTAAAGAGCCTCTTCCAGGTTTTTATTTTTTCTACATTTATGCTTAAACTTGCTTGAAAATTACAATTAAAAAAGTGAATGCAGGATTTGATATGTTTTACGAGACATAAGGGCAGGAATTCAGAGAGAAAGGAGCAATTTTGAGCTCTGCTCTTAAAAACGGCTTTTTTTTGGTCATACGTCAAACGCGTCATATTACATCACACAGGGGACATATCTCAGCTCTCTGACCGCGGGTATAGTGGAGTTGCGTTGGGTTGAGCGGTTGTGTTTTAAGGAGCTGTTATTTTTCGGTAGTTTTACATTGTATTTCACCATTTGTAATCATGGTGCAGTATTGTGTTTGTGCAGGTTGCACAAATACCAGCCTGTCAGGACATCGAGTCCACAGTAAAAAGGACCGGAGCTAGCGTTCGTTCCTGGGTGCGTTGTGCATCCACCTCCCTGCAGCACATACTCTCCTCAGCTTTATCAGGAAACCTTATTACTTCTCTCCCCCCCCCCCCCCCTTCGCTGCTCTCTCTCTATCCCCTCTGGTACACGGCACCGTAAGACATAGTGTCGAGTTGCATTAGGTAACGCTGTGGTGGCTGTACTGCTCCAGCCGTCTCCTTTGTGTTTGTTTGTTTCCCCCTGTCTGTGTTGTTTGTGTGGGCATGGTGGATGTCACTCCTGGCTCCCGGCTCAACCTCCACTCACCTGCTGCAATCAGCTGTGCACCCTCCCCGACTACACACCTGCTTTCCATCAAGCCATTTACAACGGCATATCAACGGAGGCTCCACAACCTTTCTCCGCCAGATCGTCAAGTATCGCCGTTATTTCTTCTAATCCTTGGCTGCTCCTGGTCTCTTGGACGCCTAGCAGGCTCATAATTATAAGGTTGTGGTCCGTCATATGCATTCGAATATTCATGTTCAACTTCTTCTGTGTCTTCTGTGTCGAAACTAGCATTGGGATCCATGTTTATTAATACGTTACACCGGCCGCTCTCCCCCTTGTGTCCCCCGTGTTACGTCACACGCGGGAGGTCACGTGCCGAGGCTTTTTTATGCGGAAGTGAACATTTCTTAAAAAAACGACGCCATATGTCACTGTCGTGTATATTTCTGTATATTTTTGGGAAAATCTAGTGTATTCATCATTTTCCTACACATTTATTTGCAGGTGTCTTTAACCTGGAAGTTGCTCTTTAAGGGATGTCTCCCATTCCTCTCTGACGCACCCTGTACTGAGTGTCCTGTCAGAGTGAGTGACGTCAGGGATCCAGCTGTGCGCCTCTCTCCTGCCTCTCGGCACGCGGAGAGTGGCCCTTTTTCCCTCTTATGAGACGGATGTTTCCTTTTTTTCCTCTGACACATTTTTGGTACGGAGTGTCTTGTCAGAGTGAGTGACGTCAGAGTGAGTGACGTCAGGGATCCAGCTGGGCGCTCTCCTACATATGTAGCACCTCATTTCAGACTCCAGCTTACAGCTTCCTGCCTACGACCTGCCTACAACCAGTATAGAGGAATGTTAAGCCCTCCCACTATTTTCCAAGAGGGCGTTGCCAGATTCTCAATTTCAGGTTTTAACCAGGAGATGGCGCTTCATTCACAAATACAGAAAGACAAGTTTCATGGACTTTCAGTTGTGTTTTGAAGAGTGTTGTGTATTAGTAGAAAGAAATTAATGAAACAAGGGACAGAGGATACGGGTACTCAACTCTTTACTGTTCGTCATGCTTAACTGCCACAGCATCAACTCCCGGGCATACTCTTCTTTTCTCAACATTGTATGTATACTCTGGTTACACTGCGCCCCCTATTGGCAGGAGTATATTAGAACACAACATTTCCCCCTTTCTTAAAAAGAGTTACTTCTCCCCTTGAACAGCATGCATAACATTAGCATTTTAAACAGACACTTACGTAGTAACCATGAAACCATCTGTAATGATAATAACTTCACATATCACAATATGCAGAACATTTTCAAATATTAATTCAACCACAGTTTAAGTGACATAGTCCTCAATCCAAACAGGCTGCTTTCTGATTCGCTGGTTCCTGCTCTGAGCACCATGCACTGTAGCTGGCTCAGCAGGCCTCGCTTCTTCTGATGGAGGAGTGAATGTTTCTGGAAGCACCGACAGGTGTGAAGCATCCCAGGTTTTTCCATTATCAAGTGTGTAACTGTGAGGTTCTTTCTGCTTGGTCACTTTCAGAGGCTCACTGAACTTTGGCTTTCCCTTTTTGACATGCAGCGGGTTTCTCACACGCACCAGGCTTCCCGGATGTATTTTGGGAATCTTGGCATTTCTTTTTGCATCAGAATATGTTTTCATGTGCCACTGTTTCTTTTCCACTCTGTCTCTCAGTTCCTGATCCTGAGTATCCGTAAGCTGTGGCAGGATTGAGAGTTTGGTTCGCATTTTTCTTCCATACATGAGCTGGAACGGAGATGTCCCTGTAGTGGCGTGAGGTGTAGCTCTGTAGACCTGAAGAAACTCAGCAACGTGAGCTTTCCACGGAGCGTTCTCTCTCTGTGCCGTGAGAATGCTTTCCTTCAGCACTCTATTTAGCCTCTCCACCGCTCCATTTCCTTCTGGATGGTAGATTGTAGTCCTGATGTGTTGGATGTCTCTTTCTTCTAGGAAAAAGGCGAGTTCTGAGGATGTGAATTGTGGACCGTTATATGTCACCACAGACACAGGGTTCCCTTGTTGGCTGAACACTGATCTCATGAAGGTGATCACTGTTGCAGTAGTGCATCTTGGGGCAAAACACACTTCTGGCCATTTTGAATAGTAGTCAGTCATAGTAATAGCAAACTTACAGTCCACCGGACCAGTCTCAAATGGGCCCACGATGTCGAGGGCAAGCTTTTGCCATGGCCCCTGAGGCAGAGGGACTGGTGTCATAGGTGCAGGGTTAGTTTTAGCTGTTTTATCATTCATCTGGCAGGACACACAGGCGGCGATAACCGATTGTACCAGTGCATCCATTTTAGGCCACCAATACAAGTCTCTGAGTCTCTGTTTTGTGCGTACAATGCCTTGGTGGCTCTCGTGTGCTAAGGATACCATGTGTGAGTGTAGCTTTACTGGAACAACTAACCTGTGACTCCCTCTCAGAATGAGTTGTTCATGTGCAGAAAGTTCATTTCTCACCTGGTAGTACGGCAACATGTTAGCAGGCAGGCCTTTGGATGAAGCTGGCCACCCGTCTGTCATGTAGTTGCGTAGCTGACGTAACTCTGGACAGGAAGTGCAGGCATCTGTGAAGTCAGACGAGGGAACAGCAGTTAGCAGGGCAGAGACAGCAGCAACCATCTCTGGTTCCGTGTCTGAGGTGCAGTCCTGTCCGTGTGGCAGTGGCAGGCGGGAAAGGCAATCTGCTGCATGGTTCTGAGCACCGGGTCTGTAGACAATATCATAGTTGAAGCAGAGTAGCCTGGCCGACCAGCGTGCTACTCTCATACCAGCTCTCCCCATGCCTTTTGTAGCCAAGAGTGTGGTCAAAGCTTGGCGATCAGTCCTTAAGGTGAACTTTGTTCCCCACAAGTAGGTTCTCCAACGCTCTGCAGCCCACACACAGGCCAAAGCTTCTTTTTCTACCACAGAGTACTTTCTCTCTGCAGCACTAAGAGAGCGCGAAGCAAATGCCACTGTTCTTTCAGTGTTGTCACGATGTATCTGTGTCAGCACCCCACCTATGCCATAGTCTGATGCATCTGTAGACACTATGGTGGGCCGTGACGGGTCAAAAAGAGCGAGTGATGAACTGTCTGTGATGAGTAGTTTAACCTGCTGAAAACTACTCTGTGCCTCATCAGTCCATGTGAATGTAGCTCTGCGTAGCACATCTCTCATTGGTTCCACCACAGTTGCATAGTTCTGTATGAACTTGGAGTACCACGATGTTAGGCCAAGAAAAGACCTGAGAGTCACTGGATCACTGGGTGATGGAGCATCCCGAATAGCTGCAATGTGGTCATCATTTGGCAGCAGACCTTCCTTGCTTATGCTGTGTCCTAGATACGTTAGTTTGTCCTGGTAGAATTTGCATTTATCTGTGTTGAGACTTAGTCCAGCATCCTGCAGTCGGTACAGTACTGCTTTCAGGCGGGTTTCATGCTCAGCACGGCATGAGGAGTAAATGATGATATCATCCAGATATGCCTGCACTCCAGGTAAATCTTTCAGCACCATGGACATCATCTTCTGAAATGCTGAGGGTGCTGATGCTAGCCCATAGCAAACTCGCTTGTACCTGAAAAGTCCCTCGTGAGTAATGAAAGCAGTCAGATCTCTGCTGTCCTCATGCAGTGGAAGCTGGTAGTATGCATTAGCCAGGTCGAGGGTTGAGAATATGGTAGCTCCTCTGAGTTCTGAGAAGAGCTCCTCCATGTGTGGAATGGGGTAGCAATCCATTATGACGGCCTTGTTAGGCTCCCTGAGGTCTGTATACATCCTTATTTTAGATGAGTTCTTTCATTGAGTCACAACGATCGGTGATACCCAGGGAGAGGCATCTATTTTTTCAATGATGTCAGCATCAAGAAGGCGCTTTAACTCTGCAGAAACAGCATCTCTGACTGAGAATGGAAGCCTTCTCAATTTCTGCTGCACAGGCTTCACCTCATCTTTCACTCTTACTTTGTGTACTACGTTCCTAACACAGCCCATAGGTAAAACTGTATTAACAGGTGCAGATGCAGTAGGTGTCGGTGTAGTAGGAGTTGCAGGTGGGGTTGTTATCTCTCTGACTGTGTGCTCTGACTTCAGTACCACTCTGTTTCTCATGATGACCATTTCCAGTGCCTCAAACAGGTCCAGGCCCAGCAGTATTGAACCTGACTTCACAATGAAAAGGGTAGCTGAGGCAGTATTTCCGTCATGGAATGCACGTAAATGCAGTTTCCCTAGTACTGGGATTCTCTGTCTTGAGTATGTGACTAGAGGAACCTTTGTAGGTTTCAGTGGTATGTGACTGAAATAGGTCTCGTACACATGAGCCGGCAGCAGTGACACTGAAGAACCAGTATCTACTATCATCTCAAATGACTGGTTAGCAGGAGAAAGTCCCAAATCTACAGTGCACATTATTTTCTTCTCTTTTGGGGCAGAATTATTCAGCAATAAAACAGTCAGTTCTGGAATAACGACCTCCCTCACTTCACGTTTTTGTTCTGAACGACACACTTTGGCAAAATGCCCAGTTTTTCCACAGGATTTGCATATTTTGTTTGTAGCAGGGTATTGTGTGGAATTGGCCATATGTTTATCTGAATCACATCTGTAACATCTTCGTGCTTGCTCAGACTTTCTCTCACCTTGCCTTTGTTTACTTGCAGCGGGACGTTTTTGTTCCCATTTTGGCGCGCTGATCTCTCTCACAGGCACTTCACTGTTGGAGAACTCGGCCACGTTGCGCGCCACCATTTCCACCTGATTTGCAATCTGAATGGCTTTATCCAGTGTCAGTTTGTCTTCTAGTAGCAAGCGTTCACGTATGCGTCCACTGTAGGCTTTTTCCACGATCTGATCACGCAGCATATCCTGTTCTGCATTTCCAAATTCACAAAAAACGAGCATTTCACGTAGCGCAGAGACGTACTGTGCAATTGTTTCATCATGTCTCTGGGCTCGTTGGCGGAACCTGTGTCTCTCCGCAATTACGTTTACCTTCGGCACGAAATGCGCCCGTAGTGCATCCACGGCATGGTTGTATGTAGTTCCCGTTTCAGTCAATGTGTAGAATATCCTCTGTGCTTCGGTTCCGACGCTGTGTAGCAGCGTTGCACGTATACGGGTATCCGGCCACTTGGCTCCTTCCACGTCGATCACTAGCAGATAGTTTTCGAACATTTTTAGCCATGTTCCAAATGGCATAGTAGGTTCTCCCGGACACTGAAGAAAGGTGGGAGGTAAAGGAGTAGAAGCCACGGCCATCCTCGTCGCCAATTTGTTGTGTATTACTAGAAAGAAATTAATGAAACAAGGGACAGAGGATACGGGTACTCAACTCTTTACTGTTCGTCATGCTTAACTGCCACAGCATCAACTCCCGGGCTTACTCTTCTTTTCTCAACATTGTATGTATACTCTGGTTATACTGCGCCCCCTATTGGCAGGAGTATATTAGAACACAACAAAGAGCATTTGAACACATCAATATTTTAGATCAACTAAAGTATATCTAATCTTGTAATTCAATAATATATAGTCTTTATATATTAAATAATCATAATAATAATGTAAATGTTTACATTACACTTCTTTATTTGTTATGCTCATACTTTTACCTTTACAATCGTTTGCTTTAATATGCAGTATACTTTTTGTATATTTTTGTGTTTGCTTCCTCCTGTATGGAAGCCCATTTCCGCCACTTGAAAAAAATAAAATCCCCATGAAAAGTCATAATTATGAGATAAAAAAGTCGAAATAATGAGATAAAAAGTCGAAATAATGAGATAAAAAGTCATAATTATGAGATAAAAAAGTCCAAATTATGAGATAAAAAAGTCAAAATAATGAGATAAAAAGTCGAAATAATGATAAAAAGTCTTAATTATGAGATAAAAAGTCGAAATAATGAGATAAAAAGTCATAATGAGATAAAAAGTCGAAATAATGAGATAAAAAGTCATAATTATGAGATAAAAAGTCGAAATAATGAGATAAAAAGTCATAATTATGAGATAAAAAGTCGAAATAATGAGATAAAAAAGTCGAAATTATGAGATAAAAGTTGAAATAATGAGATAAAAAGTCATAATTACGGGAAAAAAGTCGAAATAATGAGATAAAAAGTCGAAATTATGAGATAAAAAGTCGAAATAATGAGATGAAAAAGTCGAAATTATGAGATAAAAAGTCATAATGAGATAAAAAGTCGAAATAATGAAATAAAAAGTCATAATTATGAGATAAAAAGTCGAAATAATGAGATAAAAAAGTTGAAATTATGAGATAAAAAGTCGAAATGATGAGATAAAAAGTTGAAATAATGAGATAAAAAGTCATAATTATGAGAAGTGCGCATGCGCTGCAGTGGCGCTGTCTTCAAAGGTCCCTTCATCACCTTGCTGCTCTCCACCATGCAAACGACATCTAGTTCTAAATAAGGTAACTATTACAGGTGACTTTTGTAAATGTTAGATGTTACATATAGCCTATATTGCAGCTAAACTACAACAATGCAGTTCATAGCTTTGACTTTACCTGAACTATAATATATATGCCTATAGTTTTGTGGTAACGTTCACGCCACTAATGACAATAGTGTATGCATACTGCTGCTGTGAGTTGCTAGCCTAACTCTAACCCGTAAATGCTATCTCAGCTACGGTACAACACTAATTATAGTAGCCTACATGTAACGCAGTGGTTAAAAAGTAATGCGTGCACTGTCGTTCTTTATCGCTTTTCAGTTTGCTATTCTGGGAGAAATACTAATGCCATAGCGATCATTCAGTACATCGCCAAACCGAAGTAGTACAGTCAGATAGCATGGATAGCATTCATTATGCATGTGTTGAACTTTCCTCTCGGCTCCCAGACCGTAGTCGAGGAAACAGGGGATTAATCTGTGGTCTCCCAGGGCCGAAGCAAGAAGCTTCAGGTTAAATAATATCGAAATGACTGGAGAGAGGCGAGTTCTTCTTTGGAGGCCGTTTGCATTTATTTAGTTCTTCTTGTTACACAAAATACTTCACAGACCTATATTTTCCGCTGCTTCGTTTTACTTCCAGAAACATAAAAACGCTCGCTCACTCTCGCACATACTTGTCAACCCTCCCGATTTTCGCGGGAGACTCCCGATTTCATTGCCCTCTCCCGCTCTCCCGCTCTCCCGGGGTCATATTTCTCCCGCATTTCTCCCGATTTCTGAAAAAATTAGATTTACTCAGGACTATTTCCACTCGGACTTATAGCTACACCATTGTTTGGTTTCCATGGTAACACGTCTCTTTAGTAGCGCGCGCAACTCAAAGTCTGAGAGGGTGCGGCAGATTGTCACAGAAAACAGGACAAGAATCGACAAATACTCTACTCTTTGCTCACTCCTTTACTGTAAAATACAGGTCCAGCCCACACATATGCTCCATCCAGGATGGTGCTACAGGCTGCAAGGCAGTGCACTTCCAACTACAATAAGCATGTTAATGTTAATCTAATGGCTCCGGCGATCCACTAGCATCCCCCACCCCCCCCCATTTTGCATTTTGAAAGGCTCCCAATTTCTGAGCTCTCAAGGTTGGCAAGTATGCTCTCGCACCACACACACACACACACACACACACACACACACACACACACACACACACACACACACACACACACACACACACACACACACACACACACACACACACACACACACACACACACACACACACACACACACACAAACCACGCCACGCCACGCCTCTCTCTCTCTCTCTCTCTCTCTCTCTCTCTCTCTCTCTTATATAGCGATCTCACTCTGCATGACCCTAATATCATAACACATGGATATCGCGGCTACTTGGCAAATCTAGAACTTAGTCAGGCTCTTGATAATGCGGGCAGGAGTGTGTTAGCAATATACGAGTTAGAGTAAGAGGAGAGAGTGAGGAAGTGTGGAAGAGGGAGTAAGCAAGAGAGGAGATGAGGAATAGGAAGAGAGGATGAGAAGGAGGCAGAGGAGTAGGAGAGGAGGGACCAATTAGAACAAATGTTGCATTTTTCCTTATATTAAATATAGTCTTAATCACAACTAAAGTATAGCTTATAGGTAACTTATTTTCCTGAAAGAGGGAAAAGCCTAATGGGAATGTTATAACAAGTCTGAAAATAGTCAACTATTGGTTTACATGCAACACAACGTTTGCTGTTGAGATGTATCAACGAAAAGTACAATGAAAGTTGTTGCCATGCAAGTGATAGCTAATTGTTTCATAAAATATTAATACAAGCCGGGTCAACCCTTTTTTACAAATCAGTTTTTGCTACACAGCTATGAAAAAAAGCAGAGCATTAAGTAAATAAACACGCTCATGGCATATGTAACAACTTTCCCTTCTTAATAAAAATTGCATTTTAAAAACATGAATTTAAGTTCCATTGGCTTCTTTAATTTGTTGAACATCCAGCCAAACAGGTTATCGTCAACTAGTCACTGCAGGTGCTTTTTCATTCAGCGATGTCATAAGCTGCCTCACAATAAAATCAAAAGAAGTGAATATTTCCCCTTAACCACTTTAAAGATTGGATTTGTCATATCAGAGGCCAACTTACGAAAATCTGATAACCAAGAGTCCTATTTTAACTATTACAAGATCAATAAAATCTAATAAAATGAAATAATGCTCCCCTTCCTCCTTTGTTGGAGAATTTGGAGTAAAGTTTATAGTCTTATTTAAACATGACATTTAAAGGTAGGGTAGATAAGTTTGAGAAACCGGCTCGAGATACGCTTTTTGTTATATTCCATGGAATGCTCTTAACATCCCGATAGCAATGAATACATTAAATGCTTTGACAATAAATACATACAAAAAAGCCTTCCATCTGTGCACAAACTTATCTCGTGCCCTCATTGGTCATGTGCGCGTTCGTGTGTTGGTGGAGGTGCTCTGTAAGGAAGTGGCAGATTTTTTCTAGCTGGTTTCTCCAACTTACACAACCTACCTTTAATGTGAATATGCTTGAATACCAAAACGACAAACAAAAACGATTTTGTAAAAATCAACTTTAAAAATCAAATGTATTTAAGATTACATTTAAGCTTTCATTTCATTCAACAGAGGTGGAGAGGTTTTTCAACTGTCACCAGATGGACGAGCTATCTGACTATTTAAGGTCACGACATGTGCCTGAGGAAGACATACAGCGAATGGAACAGGAGAAGGTAGTTTATACTGTATATATTTTGTTTTTATATTTCTGAACATTTCTTGTTATTGTAGTAAAGTGTCTTTATTAAATGTACAGCACTTTGGCTCAACCAAAAATCGTTTTTAAATTTGCTCTATAAATAAAACTTGATTTGATTTTTGATATAGGAAATATGTGACAATTCAGAAATAAACATAAAAAAAACCAAAGTTTGGAAGAGCTTTGAAAATAATACCTGGTGCTGTGTATGCAGGTTTTTCATTGTTGTAATTTAATTCACTTGACCTAAGAATTCTTGATATATTTCTTCATTTTAGATGGATTCCAGTGTCATAAATCTCATGACAGATGACCAGCTGAGAGAGTATCTGCCATCCTATGGTGATCGACTGGCTGTTTTTGGATACTGTAGACGGAAGGAAAAATAACCCACGAGTCGCAAGTCAAAGCTCTTTGATCGACTTAGAGGAAAGCTCTCAAGAAACAAAGGTGATCATGTTTCTGAGACAGACCATCAAACCGCTCCAAAGAATGCTCAGAAGAATGCTCAGAAGAATGCTCAGAAGAATCAAAGAAAGATTGAAATTAGATGGGTGCATTTCAGAGAAGGGGAATTTGTGCAGGTACGCACCAAAAAGGGTGGAGGGACCAGAAAAGAGAGTGTCATGAAGGACAGTACAAAACAGAACCTAATTGAAAAGGCTGTGCAGTTGTTTTTTCCAGATGGAAAAAATGCAGAGGGGAGCCTTACTGATTTTGACATTGATTTAACGGACTTTCAGCGGCATTCATTAGAGGATAGTATCACAGTCAAGGAACTGTATGAAAAGACAAAATTACCTCTCTTACGTTTCTATTTAACAACCAAGAAGAGAGACATTGCCAGTGACATAAATCTGGTGGAAAACAATAGTGATGCAACTGCTCAAGAAGGTGAAAACACACATGCCAGACCTGATATCTATCACCTCTCTACAGACACATCTGCAACAGATCCGGTGGAGATAAGTACTTCAGATGTCATTTTTGTTGGAAGCAGCACAGTTTTTGCAAATGAAAACATTGATAGTGATTCCCTTCTTCACACCACAGTCAACCCAACTGATGCATCCAGTTTGCAAGAACATGTCGGTGCTTTAGATGATAGTGGCATTGTAACTTTCCGCGAAGACAGCATCTCTCTGATGGAGTACTCCAGTCTTGACGATACATTGCCTCTCTCTACGGAACTGTCTATTGAATCATCCATGCCTCCTTCAATGGATATGTTTCAGGAACAAGCCAATCAGAGACAAAGAGTGAAGAAAATTATTGTTCTTCATCGTGGACAGATTCTCAGAGAACTTATTCTAGTGTTTTCTGAGGAAAATATCATGGAGAATGACTTTCACTTCCAAGTTATTCTGCCCGATGGAAAGCTTGAAAAAGCTGTGGATGATGGAGATGTTATGAGGGATATACTGTCCGAATTTTGGAATGACTTTTATGAGCAGTGCACTATGGAAAATGGCTTCAAAGTGCCATACCTGCGTCATGATTTTGGTAAACAAGAATGGGAAAGTGTAGGCCGATTAATCACATTTGGCTGGCAAAAAGAGAAGTACCTTCCTGTTAAACTTTCACCTGTAATTCTGGAGCAAGCTCTTTTGGGCTTTGTTGAGAGTGATCTTGTGGACAACTTTCTCAAGTATGTGTCAGAGTCTGAGCGGGTGATCTTTGAATCTTGTCGTTCAGATTTTGAAGGTGTGGACCAAGAAGAATTGTTGGAAATCATGGATATCCACAACTGCCGGCGGCTTCCAACAGCAGATAACTTTGAGCAAATCTTGAAGGAGATTGCTCACCAAAAACTGATTCAAGAACCTGCTTTTGTGATTGAACAGTGGAACAACACACTTGCACCTCTTAGATCAGAGCTGAAAGGGATTGCAGCAGTCTATGAAGAGCTACAACCAACATCAAGAAAGATCATGAGATCAATCGTTCAATACGCTGGTTTCCAGTGCTTGGACCAAAGGTTACATTGTCTGTTTCAGCTTGGTTCTCAGAAAAATGCAAAAACTGCTGCATTTCAGCCATATGGCCATTTTCTGTTCCTAAATCAAGTCTGAGTCTGGCAGGGCACCCACCAGCATTGATAACAGCATCAATAAAGTAGCCAGCGATGATCTTCGGGTCTTTGTTTGTTTTGTAAGCTTCAAGCCATATCATCTTTCTTGAAAACCCGTCAATGCATCCACTGATTGCAATTCCAAATGGCTTAAGCTTGTCGTAACCATCAATGTGCCATACATAGTTTGGACCACAGCTGTGGTAGATGCGCCTTCGCAGTCTGTTTCTTGACCTCAGATCAACACCTTCACCATCCAATAACTGTAGCAGTATTCGCACTGTCTCTCTGTCAGTCACAATTCCATGTAACCAACATTTTTGGTGCATCCATCTGTAACCATGACACTGACCAGATGTTTCCAGTTGCTGTTCAATGAAGATTGCCACCTCAGCCACATCGGTTTTATTCTTTCGACGCCAGAGCTGCTTCTTGCTTAAAATCCTTTCAAGGGTGCGTTTGCTTAGTACAACTCCATGTGAATCAGCAAGCAAATTAAGTATTTCATCTGTTGTAAATCCATGTTTAAAGTAGTCCTCAATGGACTCACAATCCATTTCCGTGTCAAGATAAATAGGAGAACTCGAGCCAAAGAGCTGCTTTATCTCATAATGGCTTTTTATCTCATAATTATGACTTTTTATCACATTATTTCGACTTTTTATCTCATAATTAAGACTTTTTATCTCATTATTTCGACTTTTTATCTCATTATGACTTTTTATCTCATTATTTCGACTTTTTATCTCATTATTTCGACTTTTTATCTCATAATTATGACTTTTTATCTCATTATTTTGACTTTTTATCACATTATTTCGACTTTTTATCTCATAGTTAAGACTTTTTATCTCATTATTTCGACTTTTTATCTCATTATTTCCACTTTTTATCTCATAATTATGACTTTTTATCTCATTATTTTGACTTTTTATCACATTATTTCGACTTTTTATCTCATAGTTAAAACTTTTTATCTCATAATTATGACTTTTTATCTCATTATTTTGACTTTTTATCACATTATTTTGACTTTTTATCACATTATTATGACTTTTTATCTCATTATTTTGACTTTTTTATCTCATTATTTCGACTTTTTATCTCATAATTTCGACTTTTTATCTCATAATTATGACTTTTTATCTCATTATTTTGACTTTTATCTCATTATTTTGACTTTTTATCTCATAATGACTTTTTATCTAATTATTTTGACTTTTTATCACATTATTTCGACTTTTTATCACATTATTATGACTTTTTATCTCATTATTTTGACTTTTTTATCTCATTATTTCGACTTTTTATCTCATAATTTCGACTTTTTATCTCATAATTATGACTTTTTATCTCATTATTTTGACTTTTTATCTCATGACTTTTTATCTAATTATTTTGACTTTTTATCACATTATTTCGACTTTTTATCACATTATTATGACTTTTTATCTCATTATTTTGACTTTTTTATCTCATTATTTCGACTTTTTATCTCATAATTTCGACTTTTTATCTCATAATTATGACTTTTTATCTCATTATTTTGACTTTTATCTCATTATTTTGACTTTTTATCTCATAATGACTTTTTATCTCATTATTTCGACTTTTTATCACATTATTTCGACTTTTTATCTCATTATTATGACTTTTTATCTCATAATTATGACTTTTTATCTCATTATTTCGACTTTTTATCACATTATTTCGACTTTTTATCTCATAATTATGACTTTTTATCTCATTATTTCGACTTTTTATCTCATAATTACGACTTTTTATCTCATTATTTCGACTTTTTATCACATTATTTTGACTTTTTATCACATTATTATGACTTTTTATCTCATTATTTTGACTTTTTTATCTCATTATTTCGACTTTTTATCTCATAATTTCGACTTTTTATCTCATAATTATGACTTTTTATCTCATTATTTTGACTTTTTATCACATTATTTCGACTTTTTATCTCATAGTTAAGACTTTTTATCTCATAATTATGACTTTTTATCTCATTATTTTGACTTTTTATCACATTATTTCGACTTTTTATCACATTATTATGACTTTTTATCTCATTATTTTGACTTTTTATCTCATTATTTTGACTTTTATCTCATTATTTTGACTTTTTATCTCATTATTTCGACTTTTTATCTCATAATTATGACTTTTTATCTCATTATTTCGACTTTTTATCTCATAATTAAGACTTTTTATCTCATTATTTCGACTTTTAATCTCATAATGACTTTTTATCTCATTATTTCGACTTTTTATCTCATAATTATGACTTTTTATCTCATTATTTCGACTTTTTATCTCATAATTACGACTTTTTATCTAATTATTTTGACTTTTTATCACATTATTTCGACTTTTTATCACATTATTATGACTTTTTATCTCATTATTTTGACTTTTTTATCTCATTATTTCGACTTTTTATCTCATAATTTCGACTTTTTATCTCATAATTATGACTTTTTATCTCATTATTTTGACTTTTATCTCATTATTTTGACTTTTTATCTCATAATGACTTTTTATCTCATTATTTCGACTTTTTATCACATTATTTCGACTTTTTATCACATTATTATGACTTTTTATCTCATTATTTTGACTTTTTTATCTCATTATTTCGACTTTTTATCTCATAATTTCGACTTTTTATCTCATAATTATGACTTTTTATCTCATTATTTTGACTTTTATCTCATTATTTTGACTTTTTATCTCATAATGACTTTTTATCTCATTATTTCGACTTTTTATCACATTATTTCGACTTTTTATCTCATTATTATGACTTTTTATCTCATTATTATGACTTTTTATCTCATTATTTCGACTTTTTATCATATTATTTCGACTTTTTATCTCATAATTATGACTTTTATCTCATTATTTTGACTTTTTATCTCATTATGACTTTTTATCTTTACATTACATTACATTACATTACATTACATTGCATTTAGCTGACGCTTTTATCCAAAGCGACTTACAATAAGTGCATTCGACCAGGAAGATACAACCTTTAAGAAAACAGAATCATATAAGTACATCAGGTTTCATAGAGCCAAACATTTCAAGTGCTACTCAACTGGCATTTAGAAAGCCAGCCCTTTATTAGTATATAAGTGCTTTGTTAGTAATTCTATCGCTCGAAGTGGAGTCTAAAGAGATGAGTTTTCAGTTTGCGTCGGAAGATGTGTAAGCTATCTGCTGTCCTGATTTCAATGGGGAGCTCATTCCACCATTTTGGAGCCAGGATAGCAAACCCACGTGTTTTTGCTGACGGGAACTTGGGTCCCCCTCGCAGTGTGGGTGCAGCGAGCTGTTTGGCTGATGCAGAGCGGAGTGCACGTGCTGGGGTGTACGGTTTAACCATGTCCTGGATGTAGGAAGGGCCGGATCCATTCACAGCATGGTACGCAAGTACCAGTGTCTTGAAGTGGATTCTAGCAGTTACTGGAAGCCAGTGAAGGGAGCGGAGGAGCGGTGTGGTGTGGGAGAATTTGGGAAGGTTGAAGACCAGACGAGCCGCTGCATTCTGGATGAGCTGATCTCATAATTATGACTTTTTATCTCATTATTTTGACTTTTTATCACATTATTTCGACTTTTTATCTCATAGTTAAGACTTTTTATCTCATTATTTCGACTTTTTATCTCATTATTTCCACTTTTTATCTCATAATTATGACTTTTTATCTCATTATTTTGACTTTTTATCACATTATTTCGACTTTTTATCTCATAGTTAAAACTTTTTATCTCATAATTATGACTTTTTATCTCATTATTTTGACTTTTTATCACATTATTTCGACTTTTTATCTCATAGTTAAGACTTTTTATCTCATAATTATGACTTTTTATCTCATTATTTTGACTTTTTATCACATTATTTCGACTTTTTATCACATTATTATGACTTTTTATCTCATTATTTTGACTTTTTTATCTCATTATTTCGACTTTTTATCTCATAATTTCGACTTTTTATCTCATAATTATGACTTTTTATCTCATTATTTTGACTTTTATCTCATTATTTTGACTTTTTATCTCATTATGACTTTTTATCTCATTATTTCGACTTTTTATCTCATAATTATGACTTTTTATCTCATTATTTCGACTTTTTATCTCATAATTAAGACTTTTTATCTCATTATTTCGACTTTTAATCTCATAATGACTTTTTATCTCATTATTTCGACTTTTTATCTCATAATTATGACTTTTTATCTCATTATTTCGACTTTTTATCTCATAATTACGACTTTTTATCTAATTATTTTGACTTTTTATCACATTATTTCGACTTTTTATCACATTATTATGACTTTTTATCTCATTATTTTGACTTTTTTATCTCATTATTTCGACTTTTTATCTCATAATTTCGACTTTTTATCTCATAATTATGACTTTTTATCTCATTATTTTGACTTTTATCTCATTATTTTGACTTTTTATCTCATAATGACTTTTTATCTCATTATTTCGACTTTTTATCACATTATTTCGACTTTTTATCACATTATTATGACTTTTTATCTCATTATTTTGACTTTTTTATCTCATTATTTCGACTTTTTATCTCATAATTTCGACTTTTTATCTCATAATTATGACTTTTTATCTCATTATTTTGACTTTTATCTCATTATTTTGACTTTTTATCTCATAATGACTTTTTATCTCATTATTTCGACTTTTTATCACATTATTTCGACTTTTTATCTCATTATTATGACTTTTTATCTCATTATTATGACTTTTTATCTCATTATTTCGACTTTTTATCATATTATTTCGACTTTTTATCTCATAATTATGACTTTTATCTCATTATTTTGACTTTTTATCTCATTATGACTTTTTATCTTTACATTACATTACATTACATTACATTACATTGCATTTAGCTGACGCTTTTATCCAAAGCGACTTACAATAAGTGCATTCGACCAGGAAGATACAACCTTTAAGAAAACAGAATCATATAAGTACATCAGGTTTCATAGAGCCAAACATTTCAAGTGCTACTCAACTGGCATTTAGAAAGCCAGCCCTTTATTAGTATATAAGTGCTTTGTTAGTAATTCTATCGCTCGAAGTGGAGTCTAAAGAGATGAGTTTTCAGTTTGCGTCGGAAGATGTGTAAGCTATCTGCTGTCCTGATTTCAATGGGGAGCTCATTCCACCATTTTGGAGCCAGGATAGCAAACCCACGTGTTTTTGCTGACGGGAACTTGGGTCCCCCTCGCAGTGTGGGTGCAGCGAGCTGTTTGGCTGATGCAGAGCGGAGTGCACGTGCTGGGGTGTACGGTTTAACCATGTCCTGGATGTAGGAAGGGCCGGATCCATTCACAGCATGGTACGCAAGTACCAGTGTCTTGAAGTGGATTCTAGCAGTTACTGGAAGCCAGTGAAGGGAGCGGAGGAGCGGTGTGGTGTGGGAGAATTTGGGAAGGTTGAAGACCAGACGAGCCGCTGCATTCTGGATGAGCTGATCTCATAATTATGACTTTTTATCTCATTATTTTGACTTTTTATCACATTATTTCGACTTTTTATCTCATAGTTAAGACTTTTTATCTCATTATTTCGACTTTTTATCTCATTATTTCCACTTTTTATCTCATAATTATGACTTTTTATCTCATTATTTTGACTTTTTATCACATTATTTCGACTTTTTATCTCATAGTTAAAACTTTTTATCTCATAATTATGACTTTTTATCTCATTATTTTGACTTTTTATCACATTATTTCGACTTTTTATCTCATAGTTAAGACTTTTTATCTCATAATTATGACTTTTTATCTCATTATTTTGACTTTTTATCACATTATTTCGACTTTTTATCACATTATTATGACTTTTTATCTCATTATTTTGACTTTTTTATCTCATTATTTCGACTTTTTATCTCATAATTTCGACTTTTTATCTCATAATTATGACTTTTTATCTCATTATTTTGACTTTTATCTCATTATTTTGACTTTTTATCTCATTATGACTTTTTATCTCATTATTTCGACTTTTTATCTCATAATTATGACTTTTTATCTCATTATTTCGACTTTTTATCTCATAATTAAGACTTTTTATCTCATTATTTCGACTTTTAATCTCATAATGACTTTTTATCTCATTATTTCGACTTTTTATCTCATAATTATGACTTTTTATCTCATTATTTCGACTTTTTATCTCATAATTACGACTTTTTATCTAATTATTTTGACTTTTTATCACATTATTTCGACTTTTTATCACATTATTATGACTTTTTATCTCATTATTTTGACTTTTTTATCTCATTATTTCGACTTTTTATCTCATAATTTCGACTTTTTATCTCATAATTATGACTTTTTATCTCATTATTTTGACTTTTATCTCATTATTTTGACTTTTTATCTCATAATGACTTTTTATCTCATTATTTCGACTTTTTATCACATTATTTCGACTTTTTATCTCATTATTATGACTTTTTATCTCATAATTATGACTTTTTATCTCATTATTTCGACTTTTTATCACATTATTTCGACTTTTTATCTCATTATTATGACTTTTTATCTCATTATTATGACTTTTTATCTCATTATTTCGACTTTTTATCATATTATTTCGACTTTTTATCTCATAATTATGACTTTTTATCTCATTATTTAGACTTTTTATCTCATTATTTCGACTTTTTATCTCATAATTATGACTTTTTATCTCATTATTTCGACTTTTTATCTCATAATTATGACTTTTTATCTCATTATTTTGACTTTTTTATCTCATTATTTCGACTTTTTATCTCATAATTTCGACTTTTTATCTCATAATTATGACTTTTTATCTCATTATTTTGACTTTTATCTCATTATTTTGACTTTTTATCTCATAATGACTTTTTATCTCATTATTTCGACTTTTTATCACATTATTTCGACTTTTTATCTCATAATTACGACTTTTTATCTAATTATTTTGACTTTTTATCTCATTATTTTGACTTTTTATCACATTATTTCGACTTTTTATCTCATAGTTAAAACTTTTTATCTCATAATTATGACTTTTTATCTCATTATTTTGACTTTTTATCTCATTATTTTGACTTTTTATCTCATAATTATGACTTTTTATCTCATTATTTAGACTTTTTATCTCATAATTATGACTTTTTATCTCATTATTTAGACTTTTTATCTCATAATTATGACTTTTTATCTCATTATTTTGACTTTTTATCACATTATTTCGACTTTTTATCACATTATTATGACTTTTTATCTCATTATTTTGACTTTTTTATCTCATTATTTCGACTTTTTATCTCATAATTTCGACTTTTTATCTCATAATTATGACTTTTTATCTCATTATTTTGACTTTTTATCACATTATTTCAACTTTTTATCTCATAATGACTTTTTATCTCATAATTATGACTTTTTATCTCATTATTTTGACTTTTTTATCTCATTATTTCGACTTTTTATCTCATAATTATGACTTTTTATCTCATTATTTAGACTTTTTATCTCATAATTATGACTTTTTATCTCATTATTTTGACTTTTATCTCATTATTTTGACTTTTTATCTCATAATGACTTTTTATCTCATTATTTCGAATTTTTATCACATTATTTCGACTTTTTATCTCATAATGACTTTTTATCACATTATTTCGACTTTTTATCTCATTATTTTGACTTTTTATCTCATAATGACTTTTTATCTCATTATTTCGACTTTTTATCTCATAATTACGACTTTTTATCTAATTATTTTGACTTTTTATCACATTATTTCGACTTTTTATCACATTATTATGACTTTTTATCTCATTATTTTGACTTTTTTATCTCATTATTTCGACTTTTTATCTCATAATTTCGACTTTTTATCTCATAATTATGACTTTTTATCTCATTATTTTGACTTTTATCTCATTATTTTGACTTTTTATCTCATAATGACTTTTTATCTCATTATTTCGACTTTTTATCACATTATTATGACTTTTTTATCTCATTATTTCGACTTTTTATCTCATAATTTCGACTTTTTATCTCATAATTATGACTTTTTATCTCATTATTTTGACTTTTTATCACATTATTTCAACTTTTTATCTCATAATGACTTTTTATCTCATAATTATGACTTTTTATCTCATTATTTTGACTTTTTTATCTCATTATTTCGACTTTTTATCTCATAATTATGACTTTTTATCTCATTATTTAGACTTTTTATCTCATAATTATGACTTTTTATCTCATTATTTTGACTTTTATCTCATTATTTTGACTTTTTATCTCATAATGACTTTTTATCTCATTATTTCGAATTTTTATCACATTATTTCGACTTTTTATCTCATTATTATGACTTTTTATCTCATAATGACTTTTTATCACATTATTTCGACTTTTTATCTCATTATTTTGACTTTTTATCTCATTATGACTTTTTATCTCATTATTTCGACTTTTTATCTCATAATTACGACTTTTTATCTAATTATTTTGACTTTTTATCACATTATTTCGACTTTTTATCACATTATTATGACTTTTTATCTCATTATTTTGACTTTTTTATCTCATTATTTCGACTTTTTATCTCATAATTTCGACTTTTTATCTCATAATTATGACTTTTTATCTCATTATTTTGACTTTTATCTCATTATTTTGACTTTTTATCTCATAATGACTTTTTATCTCATTATTTCGACTTTTTATCACATTATTTCGACTTTTTATCACATTATTATGACTTTTTATCTCATTATTTTGACTTTTTTATCTCATTATTTCGACTTTTTATCTCATAATTTCGACTTTTTATCTCATAATTATGACTTTTTATCTCATTATTTTGACTTTTATCTCATTATTTTGACTTTTTATCTCATAATGACTTTTTATCTCATTATTTCGACTTTTTATCACATTATTTCGACTTTTTATCTCATTATTATGACTTTTTATCTCATTATTATGACTTTTTATCTCATTATTTCGACTTTTTATCATATTATTTCGACTTTTTATCTCATAATTATGACTTTTATCTCATTATTTTGACTTTTTATCTCATTATGACTTTTTATCTTTACATTACATTACATTACATTACATTACATTGCATTTAGCTGACGCTTTTATCCAAAGCGACTTACAATAAGTGCATTCGACCAGGAAGATACAACCTTTAAGAAAACAGAATCATATAAGTACATCAGGTTTCATAGAGCCAAACATTTCAAGTGCTACTCAACTGGCATTTAGAAAGCCAGCCCTTTATTAGTATATAAGTGCTTTGTTAGTAATTCTATCGCTCGAAGTGGAGTCTAAAGAGATGAGTTTTCAGTTTGCGTCGGAAGATGTGTAAGCTATCTGCTGTCCTGATTTCAATGGGGAGCTCATTCCACCATTTTGGAGCCAGGATAGCAAACCCACGTGTTTTTGCTGACGGGAACTTGGGTCCCCCTCGCAGTGTGGGTGCAGCGAGCTGTTTGGCTGATGCAGAGCGGAGTGCACGTGCTGGGGTGTACGGTTTAACCATGTCCTGGATGTAGGAAGGGCCGGATCCATTCACAGCATGGTACGCAAGTACCAGTGTCTTGAAGTGGATTCTAGCAGTTACTGGAAGCCAGTGAAGGGAGCGGAGGAGCGGTGTGGTGTGGGAGAATTTGGGAAGGTTGAAGACCAGACGAGCCGCTGCATTCTGGATGAGCTGATCTCATAATTATGACTTTTTATCTCATTATTTTGACTTTTTATCACATTATTTCGACTTTTTATCTCATAGTTAAGACTTTTTATCTCATTATTTCGACTTTTTATCTCATTATTTCCACTTTTTATCTCATAATTATGACTTTTTATCTCATTATTTTGACTTTTTATCACATTATTTCGACTTTTTATCTCATAGTTAAAACTTTTTATCTCATAATTATGACTTTTTATCTCATTATTTTGACTTTTTATCACATTATTTCGACTTTTTATCTCATAGTTAAGACTTTTTATCTCATAATTATGACTTTTTATCTCATTATTTTGACTTTTTATCACATTATTTCGACTTTTTATCACATTATTATGACTTTTTATCTCATTATTTTGACTTTTTTATCTCATTATTTCGACTTTTTATCTCATAATTTCGACTTTTTATCTCATAATTATGACTTTTTATCTCATTATTTTGACTTTTATCTCATTATTTTGACTTTTTATCTCATTATGACTTTTTATCTCATTATTTCGACTTTTTATCTCATAATTATGACTTTTTATCTCATTATTTCGACTTTTTATCTCATAATTAAGACTTTTTATCTCATTATTTCGACTTTTAATCTCATAATGACTTTTTATCTCATTATTTCGACTTTTTATCTCATAATTATGACTTTTTATCTCATTATTTCGACTTTTTATCTCATAATTACGACTTTTTATCTAATTATTTTGACTTTTTATCACATTATTTCGACTTTTTATCACATTATTATGACTTTTTATCTCATTATTTTGACTTTTTTATCTCATTATTTCGACTTTTTATCTCATAATTTCGACTTTTTATCTCATAATTATGACTTTTTATCTCATTATTTTGACTTTTATCTCATTATTTTGACTTTTTATCTCATAATGACTTTTTATCTCATTATTTCGACTTTTTATCACATTATTTCGACTTTTTATCTCATTATTATGACTTTTTATCTCATAATTATGACTTTTTATCTCATTATTTCGACTTTTTATCACATTATTTCGACTTTTTATCTCATTATTATGACTTTTTATCTCATTATTATGACTTTTTATCTCATTATTTCGACTTTTTATCATATTATTTCGACTTTTTATCTCATAATTATGACTTTTTATCTCATTATTTAGACTTTTTATCTCATTATTTCGACTTTTTATCTCATAATTATGACTTTTTATCTCATTATTTCGACTTTTTATCTCATAATTATGACTTTTTATCTCATTATTTTGACTTTTTTATCTCATTATTTCGACTTTTTATCTCATAATTTCGACTTTTTATCTCATAATTATGACTTTTTATCTCATTATTTTGACTTTTATCTCATTATTTTGACTTTTTATCTCATAATGACTTTTTATCTCATTATTTCGACTTTTTATCACATTATTTCGACTTTTTATCTCATAATTACGACTTTTTATCTAATTATTTTGACTTTTTATCTCATTATTTTGACTTTTTATCACATTATTTCGACTTTTTATCTCATAGTTAAAACTTTTTATCTCATAATTATGACTTTTTATCTCATTATTTTGACTTTTTATCTCATTATTTTGACTTTTTATCTCATAATTATGACTTTTTATCTCATTATTTAGACTTTTTATCTCATAATTATGACTTTTTATCTCATTATTTAGACTTTTTATCTCATAATTATGACTTTTTATCTCATTATTTTGACTTTTTATCACATTATTTCGACTTTTTATCACATTATTATGACTTTTTATCTCATTATTTTGACTTTTTTATCTCATTATTTCGACTTTTTATCTCATAATTTCGACTTTTTATCTCATAATTATGACTTTTTATCTCATTATTTTGACTTTTTATCACATTATTTCAACTTTTTATCTCATAATGACTTTTTATCTCATAATTATGACTTTTTATCTCATTATTTTGACTTTTTTATCTCATTATTTCGACTTTTTATCTCATAATTATGACTTTTTATCTCATTATTTAGACTTTTTATCTCATAATTATGACTTTTTATCTCATTATTTTGACTTTTATCTCATTATTTTGACTTTTTATCTCATAATGACTTTTTATCTCATTATTTCGAATTTTTATCACATTATTTCGACTTTTTATCTCATTATTATGACTTTTTATCTCATAATGACTTTTTATCACATTATTTCGACTTTTTATCTCATTATTTTGACTTTTTATCTCATAATGACTTTTTATCTCATTATTTTGACTTTTTATCTCATAATTATGACTTTTTATCTCATTATTTCGACTTTTTATCTCATAATTATGACTTTTTATCTCATTATTTCGACTTTTTATCTCATAATTATGACTTTTTATCTCATTATTTCGACTTTTTATCTCATAATTATGACTTTTTATCTCATTATTTCGACTTTTTATCTCATAATTATGACTTTTTATCTCATTATTTTGACTTTTTATCACATTATTTCGACTTTTTATCACATTATTATGACTTTTTATCTCATTATTTTGACTTTTTTATCTCATTATTTCGACTTTTTATCTCATTATTTCGACTTTTTATCTCATAATTATGACTTTTTATCTCATTATTTAGACTTTTTATCTCATAATTATGACTTTTTATCTCATTATTTTGACTTTTATCTCATTATTTTGACTTTTTATCTCATAATGACTTTTTATCTCATTATTTCGAATTTTTATCACATTATTTCGACTTTTTATCTCATTATTATGACTTTTTATCTCATAATGACTTTTTATCACATTATTTCGACTTTTTATCTCATTATTTTGACTTTTTATTTCATAATGACTTTTTATCTCATTATTTCGAATTTTTATCACATTATTTCGACTTTTTATCTCATTATTATGACTTTTTATCTCATAATTATGACTTTTTATCTCATTATTTTGACTTTTTATCACATTATTTCGACTTTTTATCTCATAGTTAAAACTTTTTATCTCATAATTATGACTTTTTATCTCATTATTTTGACTTTTTATCTCATTATTTTGACTTTTTATCTCATAATTATGACTTTTTATCTCATTATTTCGACTTTTTATCTCATAATTATGACTTTTTATCTCATTATTTCGACTTTTTATCTCATAATTATGACTTTTTATCTCATTATTTCGACTTTTTATCTCATAATTATGACTTTTTATCTCATTATTTCGACTTTTTATCTCATAATTATGACTTTTTATCTCATTATTTTGACTTTTTATCACATTATTTCGACTTTTTATCACATTATTATGACTTTTTATCTCATTATTTTGACTTTTTTATCTCATTATTTCGACTTTTTATCTCATAATTTCGACTTTTTATCTCATAATTATGACTTTTTATCACATTATTTCGACTTTTTATCTCGTAGTTAAGACTTTTTATCCCATTATTTCGACTTTTTATCATTATTTTGACTTTTTTATCTCATTATTTCGACTTTTTATCTCATTATTTCCACTTTTTATCTCATAATTATGACTTTTTATCTCATTATTTTGACTTTTTATCACATTATTTCGACTTTTTATCTCATAATGACTTTTTATCTCATAATGACTTTTTATCTCATTATTTTGACTTTTTTATCTCATTATTTCGACTTTTTATCTCATAATTTCGACTTTTTATCACATTATTATGACTTTTTATCTCATTATTTTGACTTTTTTATCTCATTATTTCGACTTTTTATCTCATAATTTCGACTTTTTATCTCATAATTATGACTTTTTATCTCATTATTTTGACTTTTTATCACATTATTTCGACTTTTTATCTCGTAGTTAAGACTTTTTATCCCATTATTTCGACTTTTTATCATTATTTTGACTTTTTATCTCATTATTTTGACTTTTTATCTCATTATTTTGACTTTTTATCTCATAATTATGACTTTTTATCTCATTATTTCCACTTTTTATCTCATAATTATGACTTTTTTATCTCATTATTTCGACTTTTTATCTCATAATTATGACTTTTTTATCACATTATTTCGACTTTTTATCTCATAGTTAAGACTTTTTATCCCATTATTTCGACTTTTTATCTCATAATTTTGACTTTTTTATCTCATTATTTCGACTTTTTATCTCATTATTTCCACTTTTTATCTCATAATTATGACTTTTTATCTCATTATTTTGACTTTTTTATCTCATTATTTCGACTTTTTATCTCATTATTTCCACTTTTTATCTCATAATTATGACTTTTTATCTCATTATTTTGACTTTTTATCACATTATTTCGACTTTTTATCTCATAATGACTTTTTATCTCATAATTATGACTTTTTATCTCATTATTTAGACTTTTTATCTCATAATTATGACTTTTTATCTCATTATTTCGACTTTTTATCTCATAATTATGACTTTTTATCTCATTATTTTGACTTTTTATCTCATTATTTTGACTTTTTATCTCATAATTATGACTTTTTATCTCATTATTTAGACTTTTTATCTCATAATTATGACTTTTTATCTCATTATTTCGACTTTTTATCTCATAATTATGACTTTTTATCTCATTATTTCGACTTTTTATCTCATTATGACTTTTTATCTCATTATTTCGACTTTTTATCTCATAATTATGACTTTTTATCTCATTATTTTGACTTTTTATCACATTATTTCGACTTTTTATCACATTATGACTTTTTATCTCATTTTGACTTTTTTATCTCATTATTTCGACTTTTTATCTCATAATTTCGACTTTTTATCTCATAATTATGACTTTTTATCTCATAATTATGACTTTTTATCTCATTATTTTGACTTTTTATCTCATAATTATGACTTTTTATCTCATTATTTAGACTTTTTATCTCATAATTATGACTTTTTATCTCATTATTTTGACTTTTTATCACATTATTTCGACTTTTTATCACATTATTATGACTTTTTATCTCATTATTTTGACTTTTTTATCTCATTATTTCGACTTTTTATCTCATAATTTCGACTTTTTATCTCATAATTATGACTTTTTATCTCATTATTTTGACTTTTTATCACATTATTTCGACTTTTTATCTCGTAGTTAAGACTTTTTATCCCATTATTTCGACTTTTTATCATTATTTTGACTTTTTTATCTCATTATTTCGACTTTTTATATCATTATTTCGACTTTTTATCTCATTATTTCCACTTTTTATCTCATAATTATGACTTTTTATCTCATTATTTTGACTTTTTATCACATTATTTCGACTTTTTATCTCATAATGACTTTTTATCTCATAATTATGACTTTTTATCTCATTATTTTGACTTTTTTATCTCATTATTTCGACTTTTTATCTCATAATTTCGACTTTTTATCACATTATTATGACTTTTTATCTCATTATTTTGACTTTTTTATCTCATTATTTCGACTTTTTATCTCATAATTTCGACTTTTTATCTCAATTATGACTTTTTATCTCATTATTTTGACTTTTTATCACATTATTTCGACTTTTTATCTCGTAGTTAAGACTTTTTATCCCATTATTTCGACTTTTTATCATTATTTTGACTTTTTTATCTCATTATTTCGACTTTTTATCTCATTATTTCGACTTTTTATCTCATTATTTCCACTTTTTATCTCATAATTATGACTTTTTTATCTCATTATTTCGACTTTTTATCTCATAATTATGACTTTTTTATCACATTATTTCGACTTTTTATCTCAAAGTTAAGACTTTTTATCCCATTATTTCGACTTTTTATCTCATAATTTTGACTTTTTTATCTCATTATTTCGACTTTTTATCTCATTATTTCCACTTTTTATCTCATAATTATGACTTTTTATCTCATTATTTTGACTTTTTATCACATTATTTCGACTTTTTATCTCATAATGACTTTTTATCTCATAATTATGACTTTTTATCTCATTATTTTGACTTTTATCTCATTATTTCGACTTTTTATCTCATAATGACTTTTTATCTCATTATTTCGACTTTTTATCTCATAATTATGACTTTTTATCTCATTATTTTGACTTTTTATCACATTATTTTGACTTTTTATCACATTATTTCGACTTTTTATCTCATAGTTAAGACTTTTTATCTCATAATTATGACTTTTTATCTCATTATTTCGACTTTTTATCTCATTATTTCCACTTTTTATCTCATAATTATGACTTTTTATCTCATTATTTTGACTTTTTATCACATTATTTCGACTTTTTATCTCATAGTTAAAACTTTTTATCTCATAATTATGACTTTTTATCTCATTATTTTGACTTTTTATCACATTATTTCGACTTTTTATCTCATAATGACTTTTTATCACATTATTTCGACTTTTTATCTCATTATTTCCACTTTTTATCTCATAAATATGACTTTTTATCTCATTATTTTGACTTTTTATCACATTATTTCGACTTTTTATCTCGTAGTTAAGACTTTTTATCCCATTATTTCGACTTTTTATCATTATTTTGACTTTTTTATCTCATTATTTCGACTTTTTATCTCATTATTTCGACTTTTTATCTCATTATTTCCACTTTTTATCTCATAATTATGACTTTTTTATCTCATTATTTCGACTTTTTATCTCATAATTATGACTTTTTTATCACATTATTTCGACTTTTTATCTCATAGTTAAGACTTTTTATCCCATTATTTCGACTTTTTATCTCATAATTTTGACTTTTTTATCTCATTATTTCGACTTTTTATCTCATTATTTCCACTTTTTATCTCATAATTATGACTTTTTATCTCATTATTTTGACTTTTTTATCTCATTATTTCGACTTTTTATCTCATTATTTCCACTTTTTATCTCATAATTATGACTTTTTATCTCATTATTTTGACTTTTTATCACATTATTTCGACTTTTTATCTCATAATGACTTTTTATCTCATAATTATGACTTTTTATCTCATTATTTAGACTTTTTATCTCATAATTATGACTTTTTATCTCATTATTTCGACTTTTTATCTCATAATTATGACTTTTTATCTCATTATTTTAACTTTTTATCTCATAATTATGACTTTTTATCTCATTATTTCGACTTTTTATCTCATAATTATGACTTTTTATCTCATTATTTCGACTTTTTATCTCATAATGACTTTTTATATCATTATTTCGACTTTTTATCCCATAATTATGACTTTTTATCTCATTATTTTGACTTTTATCTCATTATTTTGACTTTTTATCTCATTATGACTTTTTATCTCATTATTTCGACTTTTTATCACATTATTTCGACTTTTTATCTCATGACTTTTTATCTCATAATTTCGACTTTTTATCTCATTATGACTTTTTATCTCATAATTATGACTTTTTATCTCATAATTATGACTTTTTATCTCATTATTTCGACTTTTTATCTCATAATTAAGACTTTTTATCTCATTATTTCGACTTTTAATCTCATAATGACTTTTTATCTCATTATTTCGACTTTTTATCTCATAATTATGACTTTTTATCTCATTATTTCGACTTTTTATCTCATGACTTTTTATCTCATTATTTTGACTTTTTATCTCATTATTTTGACTTTTTATCTCATAATTTCGACTTTTTATCTCATAATTTCGACTTTTTTATCTCATTATTTCGACTTTTTTATCTCATAATTATGACTTTTTATCTCATAATTATGACTTTTTATCTCATTACTTTGACTTTTTATCTCATAATTTAGACTTTTTTATCTCATAATGATGACTTTTCATGGGGATTTTTTTTTTTTTCAAGTGGCGGAAATGGGCTTCCATACTCCTGCTCCCTTTCGTACACATACTGTATGATTTATTATTATTATTAATATGAAGATATTATTAAGATAAGATGTGTGTGGTTAAAACACTTTCATGAAGTGAAGGAGGTTTTCCTTCTATAAAACAGCTGTGGGCAGCAGTGAGTGTCACGGACATGAATTCATGGCAGACTGGTGCACACACTCTCCTGTCCTGCCAGGCGACACGCCCATTCTAAGCCGTTTCCCTCACATGGGGACACACTCCTCACATCCCAAGCTGCATCCCCACCATAGACTGTATATATAAATCCCCACAAAGTGTATTATGTTGTTACATCGTTTCAGATGTTATGTTTCAGTTGTGCTCTGTCTATGTTCAGTGATGCAAACTTGTCACCTTTTGGCGAAATTCACCGTTTTTAAATCCAAAATAGGTCGTTTGTGTGATTCATGTAGATCTGCAATAAAAATATTTTTGGGGTATGGGGGGGTCTGGGACTCGGAGTAATCTGCGGCCGTGAGCTGTTATGTGCCATCATGACACGCATGGTGTTCTTTTTTTATATATTATAATGAAGTGCGAGCTGTGTACTCGAGTCTTCCTGCCTGTCGGCTCTGCTCTCATGGATGTATAATAAGGCTCTTCTGCTCTGAGATGATGGTCTAGCTTCAGCAGCTACATTACCTACGGCTGCGTTCGTTAATATTAACTGTGCGTTCGGAGTCACTGTGGCACAGACTGGACCGCTGGTGAACACCTGTTAGAACGGGCCGTTCAGGTGTTCAGAGCAGAGCTCCCTGTCGGAGCGGCAGAGCGTGATGTCAACTGAAAAGTTTTTCTGTGGCAATATTATTTAAGGAATCGTTGAGCTAGCTAGCTAGCATACATTGTCACTATCTGCTAACGTTAGCTTTAGCCTTCTATTTCTAATAGTTTTTTTCATAGGCTATAAACAGAGGTGGTATAAGTATATATATATATATATATTGTACTTGAGTAAAATTAGAAGCACTCAGATCTTGTACTAGAATAAAAGTAGAAGTACTCAGATCTTGTACTTGAGTAAAAGTAGAAGCACACAGATTTTGTAGGGTAAAAGTAGAAGTACTCAGATCTTGTACTTGAGTAAAAGTAATAGTACCAGAGTGTAAGAATACTCTGTGACAGTAAAAGTCCTGCATTCAAAATGTTCCTCAAGTAAAAGTAGAAAAGTATTATCATCAAAATATAGTGAAAGTAGCGACAGTAAAAGTAGTCGTTGTGCAGATTGGTCCATTTCAGAATAACATATATGATATGTTTTATAATGATTGATCATGAAAGTGTTCTCAAAGTTGGTAAAGGTGCAGCTAGTTTGAATGTCTTTGTATACTGCAGGGTTGCTTGTGAATTTACTCCAGGTGGAACTAAAGGCTGATTTAACACTTGATTATATTTCACATCATTCATCCACATCTGTAAAGTAACTAAAGGTATTAAATACATGTAGTGGAGTCAAAGTACACCATGTACCTCTGAACTGTAGTGGAATAGAAGAACAAAGTAGCAAAACATTGAAATACTTAAATAAAGTACAAGTATCTCAAAATTGTGCCCAAGTATAGTACTTGTTGAGTTTATGAACTTAGTTACTTTACACCATGTGGCTATAAAGATAGAAAGACTAAGCCTTGCAGAGGCATGAAAATACATGTTCAAAATGCTCAACAGTGCTGCCATAATTATTAACTGACTGCTACACAATTAAAATAAATGCTTTTGTATATTTCTATTAGATGTGACTCTTTGGCGTTTCTGTTATTATTAACACTGCTGCTTTAGTTGTTCTGACTGCTAAAATCCTCTGTTATTCCTCATTTTAAAGCCGATATTCCGTGGGTTGGGGGAGCCGGGGGCTCGGATCCTTGTCACCTTTTTCATACCTGATGAGTTTGCACCCCAAAGCCTCAGTCACCTTAATTCATGTAATAAAAACATCTCAGGTCAGTAACACTAAAAGCTAAATGTGCAATACCATGTTCAGCTATGTTACTATTTATAATGTTATTGTTGTTACATCAGAAGATGTACATATTGGAATGATTTCTTAACTTACAGTAGGCTATTTTTTACAATGTGTGTTGGAAGGATTTATTAAATTACTATGAATATTGTCATTGTTGAAGGCTTTTAAAGAAGGATGAACTATAAGCCTGAATTACATAACATTTTATACCTAAAAACATAAAAGCCACAATAAATAAATCACAATTATTGTCGTTATTTTTACCTCCCGTATTGCTTTCAACCCACCAGCTTGTATGGTGTTGTTACGTCACTAACTGTAAGCTTGTCACATACAGTCTATGGTCACTCAGAGTAACCTACAGTTAATTGAGCTGCTGGAGAAGAAAGATCAGGGGGGGAGGGGGGAGAGAGCTGCAGTTTCATTCACACTGTTTAAAAAACGGTAACAACGGACTATTTTTCTTCGCGGATGCATATCAATTTAAATCAATACAACTATTTTTTAAATCAATAAAAACATTTTCTAAATCCATAAAAGCATTTAAATTAATATTGGGAGTGATGTCGTTACTTTGTTGAGAGTGTGGCCATGTAATAAGGGGGATAATTTGCAGCGACTTGTTCCTTATGGGGAAAATAACACCCGTCATGCAGATCAGGATCCCTCCGCTACGCTTTGGGATCCTGATCCGCCGACGAGGCTCCATTAAAATATAAATATTTTTTGTGAATTACTGAGTTTAGGCACGTTAATAACGTTTTAATGAAGTTGAATACAGTATATTCATATGTGTCAGTGATTTCATGTCAATTTGGTGAACATAAACATAAATGATCGTGGTGAAGATGATGATTAAATTAGGATTAAAAATCAAGAGCCGGGCTGCATTTCCTCCCGTTCGTTTTTTTCGACTAAACAACATTATTTTGTTAAATAACAACATGGTGATGTTTTGTAAATGATTACAAGTATCTTATTTAGCACAGAGTATGATATCCGTGACATATGGATCTTAACAAAGTTCCGCTGTACATCCAGCTTACTGTATCTGACTTTATGTCACATGAGCTCCAGTGTGGAACCCCACTGCACCCCCTGGTGGATCAATGATCCATTGCAGCTGGCTTCATTATAATTACATTTATCTATCACGGGGGCGGTCTCAAGTCAAGCTGGAGGTTTTCCCTTGAGCGAGGGCAGATCACGTACCAATCATTTTCAAACTGTCTGAAATGAATCGCTACATCTGTACCTGTCTGACATGTAGAGAGCTGCTGTTCCCCCTCTATGGTTGCTGGGCAAGGTGGGACCTTCGTCTCTACTTTCTCACAGCGGCTGGTACGTATTGTTCCCATGCCTTCATCCCTTCAGGGAAGATAGGCATGTTTTGCTATGTTCCAGGGACGGTGATGCGCCATTACGCATGGCACAACAGGCATGGGGTGTTATTGAGCAGGTGTGTCTGTGCTTCTAGTGCCGGGCGGACCCAGTGGGGCGCAGACTACATCATGTTTCGCCCTTAACCCAATAGCGATAGCCTTAGAGGGCGAAGCCATATACGAAATAGAAATGAGGTTACCTACTGTAACCCCAGCTTCTATGAGTAAATGGCGCAGCCCTCTAAGTGCTGGGCCCCACTGGCTCCACGAATAGCTGAAGAAAAGTTATTTTGTATGGGAGCAGATTGTCGGGCCTCCTTCCTATTTATACCGGAAGGGAGCCCGAGGGTGGGGCCTACCTTGCGGGTGGGCGTGGACTACAAGTGTTTCAGTGCTGCGCGGGGTCGCAGGGGGATTACCCAATAGCGATAGCCTTAGAGGGCTACGCCATTTACTCATAGAAGCTGGAGTTACAGTAGGTAACTTCAGTTTCAGGGGTTGACAAAATGTTCCTTAAAACCCCTAATGCTTGCTCCAATCTACGCGATTCATCTCCCTCCATCATGTTATGTTGATTTGAAATCCGAAGTTCTGAACATGAGCCCACCCCGCTCAACCTTCTGAGCCAATCACAGCGCGAGAATGACCTGCCTTCCGTTTCAACCATACTCCTTCCGTTTCCATTATACTTTCTCTCACACATACATACATTCTTCTCTTGCATACATATATTGTCTTCATACATACATACATTCTTCTCTTGCATGCATATATTGTCTTCATATATGCATATATTATTTATAATATTAAATGTAAACATTGAATGAATATGCATGAGAGCAAAATGTATAAATATGAGAACAAAATGCATGAATGTGTGAGTGACAATGTATGAATGTGTGAGTGTAAATATATACGTGTGTGCGAGTGAAAATGTATGTAAAAGGAGAATAAATGTATGTAAGAGTGAACATATATATATGTAAAAGGAGAATGTCTGTAAAAGGAGAATATATGTGTGTAAGAGTGAAATGTATGTGCGTGAGAATACCAGTATGAATTACGGCCTGTACGGCCCCTGATAGTTGTGCTGCTGTGTTTATTGTGTTTATTGTATTTTGTTACTCTGGCACAACAATTTGCTTCGGGATAAATAAAGTCTTGTCTTATCTTATCTCTTGAAGAAAATGTATATAATTAAAATGGGCCCACTTTGAAATAAATCAAACATATAGCTGCACCCTAAAAAGAGTTAACGGATTGAATTATGACTGAAGATCGTCAGCTGTCTTCCTCTTCCGCGGTTTTCCTCCAATACGTAAAGGCTGCAGCACCTTTGACAACTTCTCTCTACATATCAAACATACAGGTAAGCCAGCATCGTTTGCTGTGAGAGCAGATAACTCTGTCCACGCAGAATTAAACCCTCTGTGTTCCTCCGGTACTTTTCTTTGATTTATCCATAGTTCGCTCATCGAGCCAGGGGTCAGGTTATTCGCCTGCAAGAAAAGGCGCTGGTGCGGGACCGTGCCAGGATGTGACGCATATTTTAGTTTACCTAGCCTAATTAAAATATAAATAGTCCTACGAATATTTTATTTTATTTCCTTCTTATTTTTGCCTAAGCTCAAGGGAGCCAGAGCAGAGGGCTTAAAGAGCCGCATGCGAGCCGCGGGTTGCCGACCCCTGATCTAGGGGAAACACTGTATATGGGTTCCGGATATATTGGTAATTTCAACAAATACATGCATTTTTAAACTGTTGTAAATAGCTTTAACATTATTGTTCTTACCTTATTTGGAATACTAATTCAACTGATACAGAATTTATGTATTTGCAATTATTTTTTATAATAAAACCTTTATTTTCATATGAATAGAAGGGTTTATGGAAATGAATGACTACAGAATATGAATGTATATTTTGTATAATTGTGTACATTTTATTTGGGTGTCCGGATTGTTCTCGCCCTCTCGACCTCAGACAACTTCAATTTAAAACAGGCTATAGGGACAAGTGCCGTCAGTTTGAGGCTTGATTGAAGGTCATTCCAAGACCAAGGACCATAATAAAAAAGACTCCTTTTCCCAGCCTCAGTCCGCACGGCAGGAACCTGGACCCGTATCCAGGCACTGGATCTGAGGTTGTAATAGTCGCAAACTGGAGCAAATCTGGCACATATATACAGTGGAAGCTTTCCTAAAATGGCTTTATACATTAATAAAAACCAATACTGCATTACTACGCATAATAAGTGAGGACCATCCAGTTAGGCTATACAGTGTGCAATGTTGAGTCCTATTGGGTGGATTTTATATATAACGCAGTGCAGCATGGTAGAGTGGGTTAAGTTTTGCCAAAACAGTGGGACAGGCAAATCTATAGATTGCATCACCGTAGTTCAGCTGGGACAGGAATAAGCCAGAGACCAACCTTTTACGGGAAGAAGTTGAAAAACAACGTTTAAGTCTGTAAAACAGGGGTGGAGAATTCCTCTCGAGGGCCATTTTTTCAACATCCTCCGAGGGCCGTATAAATTATTGACCTCTGCTTAAAAAACTAAAATCACATTCATTTCTTCTTTCTTTCATGCTGTGCAAAGGAAAAGCAACCTCTAAATCCAAATATCTGACTCGCGCATGCATGCACGTGCACGGTGTGGCATGACCACCAAAACAGAAAGATATGTACACAAGATGTGTGCAAATGTATTTAGTTTCATATCCATGTGAACATGATTTAAGTGTGTGGGGGGGGGGGGGGGGGGGGACATTAAGAGGTCTATGGGGGGGGACATTAAGAAATCTATGGATACATCTTTCAACACCCATATGAAACAGATCTGTAAGCAGATTTATTTTTCTTTATGGATATACTTTACAAATCACTCTCCTTTCAAACTGTATTCTTTTTTATTAATAACAACTTTTGTTACCGTCATATAGTATTTTATACCTGTTTACTTTATTCTCTTATTTTTTTATAACTATAATGATCATAAAGATGTGCCACTACTGGTTGTAGAAAAAGCTTTTTATATTTGTTAGCATAGCTAGCTAACCAGATGCTAATAACAACAAAGCTTTTCACTGTATGATCAGTATGACAGCTCCTTATGGGTACTGTTGAGGCAGAACCTCTGCTTCGCGCGTTCCTCTATGAGTTTGTTTTACAAGAAGGAAAAGTCAAAGCACCAGGATAAGGGTTAAACAATTATCTGCTTTAATGGTGGAACATACAATACATCACAAAACAATTCAAAAGGGGCCCCCCTTCGGGTGCCCCTGCTCTGGTCCTCTCCTGGGAGAGGTCTTACCCCTCGGCCGTAAGAAGAAAAGAAGAGAGCGAACCAAAGGAAAACACAGGCTTTCATACTAAAAACACAGGAGGAGGTGTGTGGATGCTTCCCCCAGAGGTCATCTCATTGGGAGAGACCAACACATGGCCTGTCGTACCCAATCAATGCGACGCAGCAGAAGAAACCCGGAAACAAAAAGTCTCTTTCAGTTTGACGAAAACCAGATACCTTTTGGTATCTGGAACGAACCTGCACTAAATAACAAGTTTCCTTATCTTATTTCAGATCTTGCAGCCAGCACACACACATTCCCCTTTATGGCTCTTTGTCTCTGTGGCCATCTTCCCCCCCTCAGGTTACCACACACAAGTTAAAAATATGTTTTAAGATATAATTGTTATAGTTGGCTAAATATACGTAATACATGTAAATTACCTTCATATCAATAATAACGAGGAACACATTACCTATGCTCTTAAGCAGTATTAGAGATGCTTTTCAAATAGTCAAACTTCACACAGGCCCAGTATAGAGAACACACTCATTTGTCCTGCAGCCTTTCCAGCCATTTGAGCTATTGTTCACATCTTTACTTCAAATAAAAGGTTTCACATTGCATATTTCCAGCTTCCTTTACACATACTGTTATTATTAATACAAAGTAATTAACTACACGCATCTATTTAAAACAAGTAGATTTCCCTGATAATTGACATGCTGAAAATCTTAAGAAGAATGTCCCCTCCCCCAGCTCTCTCGTCCCTGTCATAAAAGCTGCTTCCATTTCATATAGAGTAATAAAACATGTTTAAGCTAATTTCTCCACAATGTTTGTAGCCATTTAGTACCGACACATGAAATAATAAAAACAGAGGTATAGTTGAACAGTAATCACGCAGCTCATATATTTACTGCAATGAAAACACACACACATCTGCCCTAAGCATGTGTAACGCACCCTCTTTTTTAGGATGGAAACATTCCAGAGTTTTGGAGCAATGCCCAAATAAGGATGTCCCCTGCTCACATCCCTCTCTAAACACAAATACTTCACCTCTCTATATTGGGGAGGAAAAAATTAATTTGTCCCTTCAAATTTAACACACATGAATATATATAAGGTGACATTAAAATAAATATATCACAGTACTGTAGTTTCTGAAGTGCTGGAGTGACGTTCTGGTGCTCTCCGGCAGAACTACACCCCTGTCAGACGAGACATATACCACGTGATGACACGTGAGGCTCGTGTTGTGTCCAGGAACCCTGACCTTGGCCAGGAAAAACAGGCACTCGCTTGTTTAATTCTTTTGCGGTCAAGATTTCTTACATTTTTTTCTTTTTTGCGTGTGTTTATAAATTACCTCGAGTGCCGTATCAAAAGGTCTCGGAGGATCCCCACCCCTGGTTTAAAGGAAGCCAAGAGTGAATTTCAGTTTCTTTGTTAGAACTTCAATGTGGTGTTTGAAGTTCATTACAACGCAGGGCTAGCTCAACGGCACACAGCACTTGATACAGTCTATTATTTTAGTGCCTGTTTTTGTCAACCTCCTTATTATGCTTACTGATCCCTCTCCTGTAGCCTTCATTGGACAGCTGTGTTTACTTGCTATCGACGTACTAATAAATGTATGTTTTCTAGGAACCCTGAACAAATATATTTTCTGGCCGAAGGTGGACCTGTCCATAGACAACACACACAGACTTGAACTAGCCGACGTGTAACTTTAGCAGCAGAGGAAATGAACCGATACTTCAGTGTACTCCAGCTGCCTGCTTTAGTGTCTTTGCCGATTATCCCGACAGGAACAAACAGCATCTGTCAAATGTTTTTGGATCGCACAAGGGATGGAAATTACATTGTATCTCCATATTAAAAATGCAGATTATCCTTGACGTATAAACAATCAGCATTGTGTACGATACAACCGCCTGCGGATCAGCATGTGGCGCGAGTATTCTCTCAGGCCTCGAGCACTGCTCCTAATCAGGCGGCAGACAATACAGATGAGTTTGAATTCCTAGTTTGACAAGATAATGACAGATAACAGGATGCATCAGACTGTACCAACACCAATAATCCTGGCTCCCCCCCCCCCCCCCTTCTCTTTTTAATACCAACTGTTTTCTGCCTTTTTGGTGTTTCTGGCTGACTCTCAGTTCTCATATATTTCACTCCTCCTCTGTCAACACCCTGACACTCTCTATTAGAACAAGGCGTTGATAAGAGGAAAACTAATTCTCTGTGGAGCGCCAACGACACTTTCCAATAATGTCATGCACCAGACACTGAGTTGATACACTAATGTTTACCCCACCCGACCAAAGTGTTAATTTTGCTGCATTTCACAAAGGAACGGTTTGGTTTCATTCCCTCATCACAGACTTCCACAGAATGTAAGATGCTGTCCTTCGTTTCATTCTGTAGCTATGTATTCGCGGTCATCTAGTTCATGGATAGTTCAATTGGGTGAGACTTTGAGTTGGTTTGGTGCGATAAATATTAGGGGTGTAACGGTACCCGTACCGAAATTATTCGGTACGGGCCCTTCGGTCCGGTACATGTGTGTACCGAAGTGTACCCAACGAATATAACGTTAAACGTAAAAAATTGAGAACGTGAACAACTTATTGGAAGTAATCTCAGGTGCTGCGTCGCAGCATTCAGAGTAATTTGCTCACATTGGGTTCAACGCGTCATAGAGCCAGCAAGTCATTTCATTGGATGAGAGGCATACTATGAGAGCTGGTCAGAGAGATGCGTTCAAATTTAGTCAATAATTTGAGGAACTGTCGAAATGGCGAACGCAGATAAAGTTGAGCTCGAAAATCCTCCAGCATCATTGAAGTCTACGGTTTAGGAACATTTTGGTTTCGCAGTTACGTACAAGGATGACGGACAAAGACAGGTGGAACCAAAGCTGTTTGTCGGCATTGTTCAACTAAAATTGGTTACGCGGCTGGCAATACATCAAACTTGCAGACTCATTTGAAAAGGCATCACCCAAACGTGAATGTCACCGGTACCAAAAGAAAAAAGACTGAAGTGCAAACCCAACTCCCACTAGCATTTAAGCCTCCACCACTCGCAAAAAGTTTAGACCGAGCAAAAGCTATTACAAACGCTGAAAAATATCCTTATATTGCCAAGTTAGCAAAGCGCTACCTGGCTGTATCTGCTACCTCTGTCCCTAGCGAGAGGGTGCTCTCCCCAGCAGGAGACATTGTTAGTGCCAGCAGATCTGCCCTTTCGGCAAGCAATGTGGACAAGTTCATTTTTCTTAAAAAAAACATGAACATACATTGACAAGCAAGTCATGATGTCAAACTGGCTGCTTAGGTACTAGTACAGTACAGTTCAAATAAAGATTATTTCAGTTCATCAAAATGCCGCACCTTAATGTTTATTTTATTTTGTATTTATTTGAGTGAATATTCACAGTTTAATAACAAATAAAAACCCAAAACTAATAGTATATGTTTTGTGAGTACTAGTACAGTAAAGTTCAAATACAAATTATTTTGTATTTATTTGAGTGAATACATTATTCACAGTTTAATAATAATAAAAAAAAAAAACATGTTATGTTTTGTGATAATTTTTTCTGCTTTACCGTAAACGTACCGAACCGAACCGTGACCTAAAAACCGAGGTACGTACCGAACCGAAATGTTTGTGAACCGTTACACCCCTAATAAACATATGTATTGCCGTATGTGCAAAGGGAAAGACATATTCAACTTTGGTGATTAGACTTGGGGGGGAAGCCAACTGAGAAAGGTGAAACCCCCCCAGGGTCTAGACACCGATGGTGGTGAGGAGCTGCAGGGAGTGGTGAGGGGTTCTTCTAGGCTTGACCTGGGTCCTGGATCTGATTAACTTCTTAACACTCACAGGTAATGTAATATACATTTAAATGTTGGCCATGAGGGTTGTGCAATAGGTCACCATTGTCTGTTGTGCAAACGGTGTATGAGTGATGATATGTGTATGCATTTTAATGTTAACTATGTTTGTATACTTGCATTGATTTGGAACTGCAGGACGGACTGCCGAATACATGTCCTTACGGGGACAATAAAGTATATCATATTGAACTGGAGGTGAAAGGGGTGGAGGAGGGCTGCGTCGATTGGACTGAAATGACACCTGGAGGGGACAAGAGAAGATTGAAATGTTTGCCATATGCGCTGTCATTGGCTTGTGGGAGATGGGACGAGTCTTTAGCTCGTGGAGTGATACGCACATGCTTATTGAAAGAAAGGGCGAGTGAGAGAGACAGAGAGAGAGAGGATTTGTGAATGAGGGTGTAAGAGACAGTGTTCCTGAAAGAACTTGCACTAAGCTTCATTTAGTTATAGCACAAAGGATAAGGCTCAAACTGATTACTTCACTGTTTTCCTGGTTTTATCACAGCTGGGTGTGTATAAGATAACTGTATTGTAACTCGGTTCCAGATGAGAACCGATAAGAAAATGCCGGGTACCCGTACAAAATACACAATTTTGGTTATGCTTAACGGTTCCTAAACGCACGGCACAGACGGACCCGGTGGAATACAGGGTAGGCGGACTGGCATCTGTGTGTTCTGGAGAATCACAGAATGGCCGGTCGTCAGCGGGCCGTTGACGGCCGGTGTCGGTACCAGATGTGTTCGGGGTACCATATGTGTTCGGGGGCCGTCTCTTACCAATGACGTCACGCATTGTACGTATTGTGATTGGCTGTACGGTAATTTACCCAGGGGTGCTCGGGGGCAAATCACATCTACAGATCATGACGAACTGAATTTAATTATTCCTATGCTCCTAGCATGTGAAAATGTTTGTGAAAAACATGTTAAAAAAACATGAAAACGGAGCAATGGCTGTACGCCATTGGCTGTACGGCAACTCAAGAGGACCATCATACACGGTCAAATTCCGAACATTTAAACATAGTCTACACTTCATTCTTTACTTTGTCTGTTATTATATGTAGAAGATGAACTACCTCTTTGAAAGGTCCCAATGTGTTCATTTTGATGGGCTGTCTTCTGAGTGGTTAAACACCACTAATGATTTTCTGACTTCTGACTGCTTTGGATATATAATTACACCAAAATAAGGTTTTACTATCACAGTGCACTGAGATTTGTGACAAACTGTAAAGCACTTACGCATCACTGTACACTGTAAACCAAGGCGGTTTTGCCATCACTTACTGTACTGAGGCTCAGTCACTGGTACATTTTCATTTACAAAGCCATGTTGGATAAAGTACCATCTTATATCTGCTCCCTGATCTCTCGGAAAGTACTTATTGCCTGAGATCTCATGCTGTGGTTTTATTAAATGTGCCAAGTGCTATGACTGTCTTAGGGAAGAAAGCTTTTAGATGTGCAGCTCCACTAACTTGGAACAGTCTGCAAAAAGAATGTAAAATTACCAAGCTGGTACCACTACATGTTTTTAAAGCTCGGTTGGATGCTCCACAGTCAGATGCTGTTGGTACCTGTACATGTGGATAGATATGTAAATTGTAATCCCTGTAATTTTTGCTGTATGATTCGCTTTTGTTGTTCTGTTGTTTATGTTTTTATGTCTTCATGTGGAACCTACTGCTGCAGGTCTCCCTTGAAAAATAGATCATTGATCTCAATGGGATTTTACCTGGATAAATAAAGGTTTTGAATTGAATGTCGAGCATTAACTGCAAGTCACTCAAATGCATAAACTGGAGAATAATTATGTTAAAAGTATTACAGAAAACATATCCAAGTGTAACAAACATCCAGTATTAACCTTACTGTTTTTTACTAACAGTAACCAACTAATAATTTTCATAAAGTGCATATTTATTCCAAACTCACAATATATATATATATATATATATATATATATATATATATATATATATATATATATATATATATATATATATATGTAATAAAACATAATGCACAATGTTACACAGTATCCAAACTCTTTAGGCACTGGTCAGAGGCATTCATGTAAATCAGATCACCAGAATCCAATACTGGTAAAAACGTTGCAGAGATCAAATGTTTCCTTGTCTGAAAGGAGAAACCTAATTTTAAAACAACATTTTCAGTGTGTGACTTGAAAGATAAGTTCTGATCAATAATAAAACCTAGATATGTGTATGTAGTGACCCTTTCAATGTCAATGTCAGTCCCTTGAACAGTACAAATGTTGGGGAGAAAAGAAGTTAACTTTTTGCCATTTGAGAATATCATGAGTTTGGAGTTCTCTGCATTTAATACTAACTTGAGTTGAGATAAATGGGATGGAATAACATCAAAGGCACACTGGAGGAAATCAAGACTTTGCTCTATAGAAGAGGATGAACAATAAATAACAGTATCATCTGCATAAAAATGGAAAGCAGCATTTGAAAAATTATTAGAGATTATTTACATACAGTATATGGTGAAATTATTGGTCCTAATATGGAACCTTGGCGCACACCCTTTCAAATCAAATAAATTAATACAAGTTTTATTTATATAGCACATTTATAAACTATTTTTGGTCGAGCCAAAGTGCTATATAAATAATAAAAATACCCTACAGTAAAGACATTTTACAGCTAATACAACAGCAGTTTGTTCAGAATATCAGTATGAGAAGAAAACGACACCCTCTGTCCTTAGATCCTCACATCGTACAAGGAAAAACTTCAAGAGAAAACCCACAGTTTAAAGGGAAAAATGGGAGAAACCTCAGAGAGAGCAACAGAAGAGGGATCCCTCTCCCAGGACGGACAGACGTGCAATAGATGCCGTGTGTAAATCGAAGAGATAATACATTTTACAACATAGGTAGACCGAATGTTAGGAAATGCATGCGTCTATAATAATAGGATGAATCCACGAAGATGTCAACAATCCTGTGGGAGCCTTCAGGGAGGCAGCATGACGAGACCCAGGCAGGACCGCAGAGACAGGTTCAGCCACGACCAGAAGTCCACGACTTAATCCAGAACTCAGGATAGAGGATCCAGGATGCGGGACCACAGCAAGAGGATCAGCCTCGACTCAAGATCACATCAAGACACAAAAGAAGAAAATGTGGCTGGGTTAATCGGAACATGAGAATACACAGATACAGACAGACAGAAGGAAGAACAAGCACTCCCTTTGGAGTGATTTTTTTATAATATTGAAGTTAAATGCATCAATCTGGTGCACTTTGAGAGCAAAATGAAGAGATATATGGATACCTCTCAACATCCATATGAAACAACTGTAAACAGATTTACTTTGTCTTTATGGATTCGATTGTGGACTTGATTGTGATTGCTGCACATTATCCCTTACTTAATAAATACTTTTTTTGATAATCTATTATATAGAAAAGTATATCATATTGACATATAATATATAATTTATTGATAATATATAATATAATCAAATATAACATCAAAACGAAATAAGTAGTATTAAGTATTAGGGCTAAGAAAATATTGTACATGTGAAATAGTTGTATGTATTGATTTAAATTGACATGCATACGCTAAGAAAAATAGTCCGTTGTTACTGTTTGAACTAACGTACCAACGGCACTGAACATATTACATATTACCTACCATATTACATTATATACTTCTTACCTTCGATTTCTCTTGTTCTTCTCCTCATTCGTCTTTGTTTTTCTTCAAGTTTTATTGTATTTCTTCAAGTTTTTATCTTGTTGGTCGAATGCACTTAAGCGTCAGCTAAATACAATGTAATGTAATGATCAAAAAAAACCTCTATACTCTAGACAGCTTGGGTAAATTACCGTACAGCCAATCACAATGCGTGACGTCATTGACGTCATTACGTCATGACGTCACTGGTAAGAGACGGACCCCGAACACATCTGGTACCGACACCGGCTCGGTACGCTGACGGCCGGCACTGCCCTTACATTTTTTAAACGGCATCATGTAAGTCGAGCTGACAGGCGACAGAGGTCCACAGTTATGGAAAGCCAAAGGTGCCATAATACGCCCGTAAATTGGTGCGAAAAAACGGGCGAACATACGGGCGCATTTTTGCGCGGTTTTTCATATGATAATGAGCCCCACCTTCTGTTTTGCATAGCCAGTACATTTAAAGTGTGTGCAACCAATCAGTGAAGAGTTAAGCCAGACTAAAGCAATCTGTTGATGAAAAGTTCCTGTAACATAACTGTTCATTGTGAGATTTATATAGATAGATAGACATATAGAAAGAATAATCACAATAATTAAATCTAAATTAAACATTTACAGTAAATAATATAAAGTATAAACATATCTACAGTCACAACTTCATTATTGTTATTCATACTTTCTATTATGTAGTTTATTAATGTTCCCGTGCTTTCAGTTTCCATCCAGTAATATAATCACAATGCTATTTTGAAGGTGTGTTCAAAACAATAATGCAACTTGCTGTACGTACTGCTATTGGGGAATCTGATGTATGTTGTAATGTAATGGAGCCGCTTCATCCAAAACAGTACTCCGGTTAGGGAGATGACACCTGACGGGAAATAGTCTCAATTGGTACACACTGTGAATATGAGTGGGAAAAATGAGTGTAATAAATGCTTTTTAGACAAGAAATATAAAGTTAACTCAACTAAAGTTGCTCAGTATTTTTGTATTGTCAATACTACTACTGCATAACTAATATCTCACATCTGAAGGTTTAAAGAAAAGGCACGTTAAAATAAAGATTCGTCTTTCAATACATTAGCTGATTGATTTTGTCTTTTCAATTGTTTATCTAAAATCAAGTAGCTATAACTGGTACTTATCGTTTGAAGATACAGTCTGGTTATAATGCTGTTTGAAGGAGGCACACAGATAAGAGCACTAACTAGCTAATGTATCTTAGCTTGAATTAAATGTATTTAACGTATAATGAAGTGACTGCAAATAAATGTATCACAAACTTTATAAAAACTTTTATTTCAGTGCACAAATACACATAATACATTCAGGTCAATGTAGAAAAATAAGAAATACTTTAGTCCCCTCGTTCTTCCTCTCTTTGACGTTTCCTCATACCAGTAGAGGAAAAGTGTGTGTACAAGATAGATATTAATTTTACTCCACAATTTCCTACCGTATTCTTAAATAAGTCTGCAATGCAACTGAAAGGTACACTAATAAAAGTAAAACGTTGTATCAACAAAAAAAAATTAGAGTAGAAATATTTTAAATTGACTCAATGAAAGTCAATTTCTTCAGATCAATCTGTATATTTTAACTCAATTTATTTGAATGAAAAACAATTATTTCACACAACCAGCTTTGGCCTCTGAGGCAGCCATTACCTGATCTTAGATTAATAAGTACCACAGTTAAAATGCAGTAATATGTGCCGCTTCCAAACATCAAACTCTTAGAAAAAAGACTTGTCCTTATTATCCACTGCACACTTTTTTAAAAGCAACACTGACAACTTGCGCCTGTGAGACATATAATCTCTGAAAAATGATTAGACATGCTTCTACAGTGAAAATCGGTCATACTGTAAGTGCAACTTCTGAACACAACACTTTTTTGCAAATGTTTTATAGTGCATAATTATTATAAAACCTTGGTTTTAGAAACCTTACCATGTAACAATGGTAACTGTGAGTGAGTGCAACAAAGTGTCTACTCTGGGATGAACAGCTGGGTTCTCAGTCTATTCACTTTTGGGCTCATCTTTTTCCCCTCAAACTCCATCAGAACTTTTTGCACAACTTCAAAAGTGGATTGCAGTTATTTCGGATATCTTAAGTTCAGTGCGTATATGAGCCCGAAGAGCATGGCAAAAGCTGTCGCAAACCGAGGGCAAGCCGCTGAGGACCTCTGTTCCTTCGATGAGAACCTTGACGTCTTTGGGTCGATGAAACTGATATATATATATCAGGGTATCTGCAGGATTCATAGAGATGAATTTACTACCTTTTACTACCTTTTTTACTACCTCCACAATATTTTTTACTACCAACACGACATCAAGCAGCAGCCCTTTTTGGACTACTAATTATAAGGTATTAGTGTGACACTGTCACACCCGTCATACATATCAGGTACACTAATGTTTAATTGTGATCATTAAGTATTGTCATTGTCAATTGTGTTTTTTTTTGTAGTGTTGAGTTGACCCTTAGCCCTAATAAAGTGAGTAATAACCTTGACACTTCTTAAACACATATCACTTAACAACCATAAATATTAATAATAAAGTGTCACATCACACACACTTACTCACAAACACGCATTCTCTCACAAACACGCATTCTCACACACACACACACACACACACACACACACACACACACACACACACACACACACACACACACACACACACACACACACACACACACACACACACACACACACACACACACACACACACACACACACACACACACACACACACACACACACACTTAAGCAGTTACTGGTGCGTATTAATAATGCGTATTAATGAAAAAAATTGAAAATCAATCAAATAAATAACTTTAATGAACAATATGCTCTGAGGACTACATCTTTCAAAGATCTGCTTCAATATAACATTCACCATATTTAAACACAATAACGTGTGTGAGGAGTGCATGTATGCACATGTCTGTGGGTGCGCCTTTGTATGGATGTTGTTGTTGTTGCAATCTACATTGTATCTAAGTGAATCATTTAAAACAATAACTGTAGGGGTGTACGTGTGTGTGTGTTTGTGTGTGCGTGTGCCTGCATTCGTCTGTGGGTGTGCCTGTGTGCAGTTGTTGCAATCTACATTGTATCTAAGAGAAACATTTAAAACAATAACTGTGAGGGGTGTACAGTCACAGAAGTCTCAGTTGTGAGGACTTATCTTCAATTATTTTCTCCAATTTGCAGAGCTCTTCTTTTTTTTCTTTCTGCCTTCTGCGAAGGGTATTGGACTTGATTATCAGTTCAGCCATTTTGGACCCAGCCTTTCCCTCAGCCTGCTCGGCCAACTTGTCCGCGTCCTTTTCCAGTGAGTGACAAAGACGGCGAAGTACCTCTTCCTGTCTTCTGAGGTCCAGAAGCTCCTCCTCCACTGCCTTCCTCCTCAGAGCATGGGCAGCACTCTCTCTCTTTTTCTTTTCACTGTCAAGGTACAGTCTGTACTGGGATCTAGCTGATGAGGCAGAGGCAAGGAGCTCCTTTGTGAGGGGCACTTTCAAAACACCACCACAACTGTTGATCCTGTCACAAACTAGTCTCAGTGATTCCAGTGTGCGGTCATGGAGATTGCATGTCTCCACCTCTTTGTTCACTGAAAATCCTCTTTCCACAGTGGCTTGGCCATGGGAAAGAAGGAGGAGACTCTGGCAAAACTGCAGCAAGTCAGGGTAAGGCCTGCTGAGGGTTGTGTAGAAGAACACATCAAGGCGGTCCTTCAGTGGCTTGAAAGCCAGGAAACGTTCATCCCGTCCTTCCACAGAGGTCAACGATTCGAACTGTTGAATGATAACATCACCTACAATATTGACAAAAACATAATCATTAATGACATTTAAGTACATTTCAAAGTAGAACACCCTTAGAACATGGCCTTCATTTGAATGACCTTCCCTGTCCCTAGACATACTGTATTTTTTCTTACCAGCTGGAATGCCACCTGTCAATCTCTTTCCCTGAAGGAATGTCTGCACTACACTCTTCATTTGCTTGATGCACCACTCCGGTTCTTGGTGGATTTGTGTGGGATCAAGGCATGCAATGTGCCTAACCATTGGAACCTTTAGGGGGGATTTGTCTTGCAATTTCATGACAACCTTAACAAGGCACTGCAAACATTCTTTCCTGAAGGTTAGCAGAGAGAGCTCCCCTATCTTGCCTCCTGGTTTGCTCTGAAGGGCCTAACAAATAGAGAACATTAATGTTCATACAAGGATATTTATTTGTCACATATATAGAGATACTTGTGTAAAACCTGTGGGGAAAAGATGTTGGTTGTCTGCTCTCTGGGTGTGTGTGTGTGTGTGTGTGTGTGTGTGTGTGTGTGTGTGTGTGTGTGTGTGTGTGTGTGTGTGTGTGTGTGTGTGTGTGTGTGTGTGTGTGTGTGTGTGTGTGTGTGTGTGTGTGTGGGTGTGGGTGTGGGTGTGTTTGTGTGTGTGGGTGGGTGGGTGGGGGAGTGATGGGATATGTGAGTATAGTTCAGGATGAGTTCAGGATGCCAGTGTTTCCCCTACCATTGTCTTGGCGGGGCGCTGCGCCCTGCCAACGGAGCCCCACGCCCTGCCTGAAATTCAAGGTGTTTTTTTTTGTTTTGTTTTTTATTTACATTTTATTTTTTTATTATTTAAAAAAATATATATATATAGCACCAAATTGCAACTGAAGTAATCTATCTACGGTCACGTTTCACATTGAACATGTGCTCTTTTATTAAATAAACGAAACGCCTATGTTATTTATCCAATGTGCATGTTTCAGTGTCCACTGCCTTGCGTATTCACATTCTCCCTCCGCTCCCCCCCCCCACACACACACACGCGAATGCACACACTCACAATCAGAGACAAGAGCGGAGGAAAGAAGGAGAACAACAGCTCAGCTTTCTGCCCGTTTGTGTCCCCCCCCCAGTTTCAAATTCGTTTAGCAAGCCGTTATCGTCACGGGAGAAGGACACAAACAGCCTGGCCAGGTGGACGCGCGCGAACGCGACAACGAACGTAGCGTGCGCATTCTAAAAATAGCTCACAGATGGTGAGCAGGTACCGCGGTTTTGAACTACAGTATTGAATTTGACAGAAAACAACAATGAAACGCCAGCAGAAGAATAGTCTAATGAGTTGGGTGGAAAAAAAGACAGATGTGAGTTGGTTTATTCAGTAAATTAGCTCAGGATAATTGGATGTTCTGTCTACACCTGTTGATGTGAGGCTAATGCATGATTTGCTAGCTTGATGCTACCGGCATTTAGCGGCAGTGACTCAACAAATTTCCACTTAAACTGTATCGTCAGCAATGTATGACAAGCAGACTGCTTGTTTAATGTTGGACTCACACCAATAGCTCAATATGATCATAACACGATTGCTTTCATATCAGAGATCAGATGAGGTGGAGCTGCCTCCAGCAATAGAGGATGAGGCAGAGAGAAGCAGCAGCAGCAAAGGGTTGCAGCAGGTATGTTATATGCTGTAGTCAGGTGATTTAAATGTATCGATGAAAGGAAGAAGTGTAGGCTACATGATAAGAAGGGAATACAGTTTGAATTAAAGTAATAAAGTACAGTGTAACACTGTACTGTATTACTTTTTAATGTACAAATACTTTGTTACTGTACGATATCAATAACAATAATCCACAGCTCCTCTCACTGCTCCAGAGGATAAAAAGAATTCGGGTGCCCCGGAAAAAAAATTCGAGGTACCCGAGCAGCACCCTGCCAAGGCTGTAAACCTAGGGGAAACACTGGGATGCATAAACATTCACTGCTATGATTGGAAATTAAACTATGACAAGTTACACATTTAAAACAATCCTAACAATTTAACCAGAGTGAGAAAGAGGTTTGGTATATCCTCATGGCTGTGGTTCAGTTTAAGCCTCAATGCCAAAGGCCTGGTGGTGAAGACCACTGAAGTTTGAAAGATAACCATTAACAACCACACAATTACGATAGCTATATTGCTTACCACAGAGGTGGTTAAATAATGCCCAATGTTACTCATTCATTTTCTACCCTAATAGTTCGAAGTAACTATTTATTTGTGCCGACAGCACATTTCATGTATGACATTGAAAGTATCTGCAGTAATTACCTTGATGGCAGATTCAGCACCCAGGCCGATGTCCACATTTTTCAGAGCCACCCAGTTCTTCTCCTCAGACACCTGGATTGTGATAAGTTGCAGTGGGCTTCGGTCCTGTATAAGTTCCCTTTTAACAAATCGCCGCAGTAAAGCCTTAAAAGAACAACAAAAACTGTTAGCAATCAAGTCACACCTGTCAACTGATACAGTTTAATCACATTCAAATAAAGACAGTTACTCTACAGGAATTACATTTCTTACCATCAGGAGTTCTTTCAGATCTTTAGCAAAAAAGGGCAGCACAGGCTCGTCGGTCTGATATTTGGTCAGGAAGGGGTTGAAGCTTCGTGCAACTGACAAGAAGAACTGGAGCTTTGGAATTATCAAATTATCATCCCGTGCTGCCAAAATGATATCATATGACGCCGTGTTTGGGTTTGTCACCTTTTTCTTCTGAACAGCATCAACATATGTTAAAAGCACAGGCCAAATGTCGACAGCTCTCTCAGCCACAGGGACATTTTCCACCCATCTGTGGCCACAGAAAGATCGGGGAAAGGTAGAAGATCCTGTGGTGGCGGTGTAATCTTCTCTACGGGCAGGAACATTGTGGAAGATGTAGTGCATAGCTCGCAACAGTTTGTCTACCTGCCATGTTGCGAATCCTGCCTTCATGGCATTGTGGAGGGTGTGCAAGCCACAACTGCCAACACTGATGAGTTGTGCATCCCCATGAAGCTCTGAATGTTCGTTCTGAAGGAGCTTCAGCAGCTTGAAGTTGACATTTGGGCCATCCATACTGACAGACAGCAGGTGTCTCAAGTTGAGTTGTGCAACACATTCCTGTGAATTGTCACAAAAAACAAAGTTCATTGAAAATTTTAATCTGTCCTGTGGTTTTTGGTTATTCATAAAATAGACAATAGATAGACAGTAAATACAGTGCCAGTAAGTATAAGTCAAACGTGTTTCCCCCTTTGTAGTACCAGTATGCATCTTTCAGAAATATTAACCAAATCCTTCATCAAAATGTGACCCTGCAAGGCGAAACCAGTCGCTTTGGTAAAATGTACAAAACTAAGTTATTGTTCTCATATGAACGGCCATAAACTAAGCTTTCCAACGATATGTATATTGAGGCTATTGCTAGAACAATCGTTAAGATAACTGTATCCAAAGTGGCATGGTTCTCCTGTCATGATAATGCTAGAAGAGGAGAAAATCACCTTTTTAAGCGGCGTTGACAAATGGTATGACTGCTAATGTGTTGCATCTTCACCGGGCTTAACAGTCAAAACGTATGTTTTTCCGTGATTTGTCCACGATATGAAATGATATGTAGACTGTATACTGTCAAATTATGCGAAAACATGAAATTCAACATTTTAACCCGGATGTTTGTTTACCGTGGATTTTCTCAAAATAGCATTGAGCGCAAAGCGACTGATATCGCCTTGCAGGGTCACAAAACACACCCGACACACACGTCGTGTAGGCTAAAGCTTAGGCTAACTATGACATAAACATTTTCAAATGGGCATATAACGACAATAAGAAAGAACAAACAAGAAAATATCAACTCACTTTAATGCTTTGCAGCAAGTCTTCAGCCCTTGCATGTCCAAGAAACTGTGACCCAAAATATGAAGACGTCACGCGGTCATCTCTCCAGAACCGAACGTGAATATCCATTTGCTTCTTCTTGGCGGACTGGTTCAGAGACTCGTCAAACATGACAACATATGGCCCAGAAGCATTGATGCTATTTATAAGAAGCTTCTTAAAATGTGGAGCAATGCCAAATCCAAGGATATACGATGTCTTATCTTTGCCACAAACAAAACTTTTGGCTATGTCGGAGTCAGTGAACATGTTTTCGAACAATTCCCCAATGCCCTCATTCGAATTGAATGAATGATGGTTAGCTGCTGTGTTCAGGCACCAGAGAACCTCAGCCCTGAGGGCTGATGTTTGTGGCGGTAACGTCTGCTGTTTGGCTATCGCAGCCGTGGTGGTGCTGGTGGCACTGGTTTGCTGCCGAGGTGGTGCGACTGTTGCTGATAAGTTGGCATGATCTGCCGCGATCTGTGTGGTGCTGCTGCTAGCATCGCAAAACAACGAAATCGGCAGCTGTCCCCCCCTCACCCGAAGCCGCTGCTGGTGTATAGCCGATCCACTGTGGGACTTGATAGCAGTAATGCCGTTCCAGGTAACATTTATAGTTTTTTTGCAGACACTGCAAAATGCTTCACGGTCATTTCCTATGACGGGTTTAAGCCAGTCTTTATATAAGGGGTCATCAACCCATAATTGCGAAAACTTGCACTTCCCCATTTCACACTAAATTTGCTCGAATTTGCTAACATCAGAAAAAGTAGACTGCAACTGTGGCAAAAGGCGGCTCTGCTAACGTCAATTGTTGGAAAAAGGCGGAAAATGTTGTAAGCGTCGCTGATAGGCTATGAAGTCCACACAGGTTACCTCTACGTCATTGCTATCAACTACGCCTCACTCAGGTCCTGTTAGCACCGTATATATTTTTAAACTACGTAGGCTAGATGAAATTCAAACATGCAGACACAAATAATAAGCAAACAATGGAAACTCATTATATATTGAGGCAGAGTTTTAAAAAAATTACTACCAAGTCAAATTGCGTTTGTTACCTTTTACTACCTTTCAAGGGCCTTAATTTGGGTAGATTCTTTTTACTACCTTTTACTACCTTTTACTACCGCGCGGACACCCTGTATATATATATATATATTAGGGCTGGGACTCGATTAAAAAAATTAATCTAATTAATTACAGGCTTTGTAATTAATTAATCGCAATTAATCACATTTTTAATCGCATATAAATATTTGACCTGAGAACAGTGAGAAGCAATTTTTTTTCACATGGATTTTAGTATACCATTGAATAATGACTGAATACATAAGCTTAAGCAACAAAACATTGTTTATTTTTTTCAAGATGGTACTTAACCAAGACCAACAGAAAAGTGCAATTTTTGCCATAAAGTGTAGCAATAGCATATTTAGGAATATAGTACATTTCAGAGATTCAGGTAGCCTATAGGTAGGTAGACCTTCTGTAAACTATAACACTTTGTTTTTTAAGTAAAACACAATACTTTCAAGTACATTCAGAACATTGGAAACCCTGACTATTAGAAAACATCTCTCTGTTGCTTCAGAGGCCATAACAGACTTTGTTGATTTACCAACAGTTGATTTAAAAAATCTAATACATTTCATTCCAACTCTCTCAATAACCTTGGCCAAAACAATAAACAGTTCAACATAAAGTGCCAGTTGCACCAACAACGTAATAAATAGTTCAACATAAAGTGTACCATTTAAAATAAAATAAAAAAGTGCCAGTGATTGACCTCAATCCCTCCTATTCTTCCAATATCCTGATGAAAAATAAAATCTCTCTGTTGCATAGGCCACTGTTTGATCAACGCGAATTTGGTGTGGGTCCTTGTACTCCGAGTCGGGCTAACTTCCACGCTAGCTGCTATATGTTTTGCATTGAGGTGATACTTGAGGCTTGATGTGCTGCGGTGATATGCAAATTCCTTTTTGCATAATTTGCAAACAACCGTGCTCTTATTGACGCTTCCATCCGTCCCCGTTTTTTAAAACAAAATGTCCCATTCACGGGGCCAACCAAAGCGGTCTCATCAGCTTCTTCGTTCACGTTTGAATATTGTTCACTGTGGTTTGTTGTTGTCTGAAGTAATGAACGTTAGTTGGTGCTCCAGTATAATCAGTACCCCTGAAACTCATCCAATGAGAAACGTTCCGCGGTGCGAAAATAAGTGCGATTAAAATGCGTACATTTTTTTTAACGCGTAAATATTTGTGTAATTAATTAATCTTAATTAACGCGTTAAAGTCCCGGCCCTAATATATATACAAACATATGTATATATATATACATACATATATATATGAACTTTGTATATATTATATATATATATATATATACACTCATTCTGACCTTGTACATGAATGTATCTTTTAAGAGTTATTAGCCGCATTCCCCCAACTGTATAGTCAGCCAATGGGTATTCTTGATCAGGAAGTTCTTCAGATGGCAAATCATCATTCAACTGATCAGTAGTACCCGTTTCAAATGATTCTAAAACATCATACCCATCATCAATTCCAGGCTTGAAATCATTAAGTGTATGTGTGGTATGCTTCCTCCATTTGTGAGTATTGAAAGCTCCGTAAGGATTTGTTTTGCAACCAGAAAACATACAATTTACAAATTGAAACCCTCATGACATTTTATTTATTTTTTTAAACTTACCACAAGCAATGACCATTCACAGGATCATCCACATGGGTAGAACAGTAGAAATAGACGGCTGCTTCCCTGAAGTTTAAAGAGAAAACCTTTCATTAGTCTTTAATTAGCAATCAAAGTGTCTAAGCTACAAGAAGATCATTGACATATTCAAAATATACCAAACATTAAACTTACATTTGTTACTCAAAGCCTATACTTTATTTTAGGACAGTAGTCAACATTTTGGTGATGTAAAAATATATAACACAATGTTGTAAACTAAAGTTACATTTACAATATCTTTATCAATTGAACTCGAAAATTAAAATATAAGTCGCTCGTCAATATGAAAGAAGCCCACTTACTCTGTCCTTAAATTGACGTTTAACACCAGAATTTCTACTCAGGTAATAAATACAAATTCATAGTCTTATCTATTTATTTACAATAGAAAACACGCAGCCAGTTCATACTGTTTACAGGCCACCAAGCCTCAGTTAAGAAAAGGTAAAGTTGATACTTAATGTTTGTCTGAGTATATCTACCTTTGAATCTGGCCATGACTCATGCTGGTAGGCCGCTTCATTATAAATATTAAAAAAGAACACCATACGTGTCATGCGCGGTCCAGTCTGTGCCACAGTGACTCCGAACGCACAGTTAATATTAACGAACGCAGCCGTAGGTAATGTAGCTGCTGAAGCTAGACCATCATCTCAGAGCAGAAGAGCCTTATTATACATCCATGAGAGCAGAGCCGACAGGCAGGAAGACTCGAGTACACAGCTCGCACTTCATTATAATATATAAAAAAAGAACACCATGCGTGTCATGATGGCACATAACAGCTCACGGCCGCAGATTACTCCGAGTCCCAGACCCCCCCATACCCCAAAAATATTTTTATTGCAGATCTACATGAATCACACAAACGACCTATTTTGGATTCAAAACGGCGAATTTCGCCGAAAGGTGACAAGTTTGCATCCCTGTATGTTACACCCACACAATGAAAGTACACTATTACTGTAATATTTACATTTACCTATCTTCAAATGGATCCTTGTTGTTGTTGCTGTATTCTCCAGGTTCTGATGCTCCATCTCCACTGCGGCTAGTGTTACAAGTCCGCTGTGCAGAGCTGGTAATCAGATAATAAGCCTGTTGAATAGGAGAAAATAATATAGCAGAGGGAAAGTTGCTGCCGTTTGTGTGATTGTCCTAGGCAGAATTTATTAAACACATTAATAAATTCACTTACAAATGATATCCGTTTTCTCTATTTATCTAATCATTCTCTGGCTTGAGGCCACATGTATCTCTGCGTTGTGTTGTGTGGTCGAATGAATATAATAATAATACATTACATTTATAAAGCGCTTTTCCTGGTGCTCAAAGCGCTTAATATGACTTCCTTCTTGCCAACCAGGTTTATTATCTGTGCAAACAGAATATAAGGAAATGGCTTCACCAGCTTTCTACCTCAATACTTCTCCTCAGTGAGGCCTGAAGCTAACTGAGAATGTAAAAATACATTTAGCCAATCAAAATAACTTTATGTCTGACATATTTCGTTTTCTAATCAAAAATGGAAATAAATCCACATGCCATATTATGACTTTCATGAAGGATTAAAGCCTTTTTCATTTACAGTATAATACAGTGATAACAGATAACACACAGTACATGACTGTAATCACTTTAACATGACTGTTGTACAGGCACAATATTAGCATAGCATTAGCGATTTAGCATTTAAATAATATGAACAATTATGACCTCAGACCAGCATTTCACATATTTATACAAACAGAATAAACTTGAAATGTAAGCCAGACTAGTGCACGGGACTCATACACATAGTAACATAGTAGAGCTACATTATTCAGGGAGCAACAGCCTGTGTTAAAGAAGCTAGCGGACGCCATTAGCCACACGCTAATGGCGTAGCTCACAGAATGACATTAAACTACACATAAAACAGTTTTAAAGACACTTCTTAGATCGAAATATGACATAATCTGTGTCCACAGTACACACTACTAACCTGTTGAACAGGAGAAAGTAATGAAGCAGAGGGAAAGTAGCTGCCATGTGTCTGTCATCTTCTTCTTCTTCTTCTTCTTCTTCTTCTTCTCTCGGACCATGCCGTTTCTCTAACGCTAAACCGGAAGTGAGGCTAAGAACGGCTAACTTCAAGATAACAATACCATTAGCACTCCTAGTGTTGACTTTATGAACTGCAAACATTCCTCATTCCACCACTTCACCACTTTCCTCCTACCCTCTGTTGTTCTTTTTGGTGTAGTTTTATTTGCTGCTTCTTTAATGTGCATTGTGATTTGATTTGAGCACTCCTCTATACTTCCTTCTAATGCTAACAATTGTGCTGACTCCTTACGGCAAAGTCTACATTTCTCCCAGTCTGCTTTACCAAAGCAGCACCTGGAAAATATACTCACTTCCTATTTGTGTTGATGATAGTGAAAACTGGGTAACGATCACTTCCTATGGTACAGTCACTTTTTACATACCATTCACACGATTTAGCTAAACTATCCGTCACAAGTGTGAGGTCCAAACATGATTGTGTCCCCCTATTCACGTCTATTCTTGTTTTTTGTCCATCATTAAGGCAAAAACAATGATCTTTCCTCTTTCTTCTACAACATCCCCATTACTGTCTGTTTGACTGCTGAAGGATTATTTGTATTATTTGAAGGATTAAAGTAACGGGGTATGACAGGAAAGTAAAATCTAGTATATTCATTTTGGTGTCACCTTATATATGTTCATGTGTGTTAAATTTGAAGGGACAAAGTATCCTTTCCTCCCCCAATATATTGAGGTGAAGTACTTGTGTTTAGAGAAGAGATGGGAGCATGGGACACCATATTTGGGAATAGTGCCAGACGCTGGAATGTCCCCCTCGTAAAAGAAGGGGGTGTTTACACAGGCTTGAAGCAGATGTGTGTGTGTGTTTTCATTGAAGTAAATATAAGAGCTACATGATTACTGGTCAACTATACCTCTGTTCTTATTCTTTCATGTGTGGGTACTAAATGGCTACAAACATTGTGGAGAAATTAGCTTAAACATCTTTTATTACTCTATATGAAATGGAAGCAGTTTTTTATGACAGGGACGAGAGAGGTGGGGGAGGGACACATTCCGAGGAGTTTCAGCATGTCAATTGTCAGGGGAATCGACTTGTTTTCAGTAGAGGTGTGTGGTTAGTTACTTTGTGTTAATAATAGCAGTATGTGTAAAGGAAGCTGGAAATATACAATGTGAAACCTTTTATTTGAAGTAAAGATGTGAACAATAGCTCAAACAAATGGAAGGGCCATAGGTAAGCCTGTGAGAAGTTTGACTATTTGAAAAGCATCTCTAATACTGCTTAAGAGCATAGGTAATGTGTTCCTCGTTGTTATTGATATGAAAGTAATTAACATGTATTACGTATATTTAGCCAACGATAACAACTATATCTTAAAACATACTTTTAACTTGTGTGTGGCAGTCAGGAGGCGGGAAGATGGACTCAGGGACACAGGGCCATAAAGGAGATGTGTGTGTGCTGGCTACAAGCTGCTGTGTCGCACTGATTGGGTGCGACAGGCCATGTGTTGATCTCTGCCAATAAGATGACCTCTGGGGGAAAGCACGTACACACCTCCTCCTGTGTTTTCGTATGAACGCCTGTGTTTTCCTTTGGTTCGCGCTCTTGTTTTTCACCGGCCGTTCCTGAGACCTGTCTCACACTGGGGGTAGAACCTGAGCCCGGAGTACTCTGCAGAGTGCTTCGTGATTTCTTTGTATTTGTATCGTTACTGTATATCATTAAAGCAGGATTATTGTTTAACTTGTATTCTGGTGTTCCTTAATCCCTTTATTTTCCCGAATTCACCTAGCTTGTCAAACGACACGCGGAGACGAGGTTGGTTTTCAACATCCACCAAATCTCCAACAAATGGTGAACCCGACGTTTCTGAGTGGGGTGTTTTCGGGGAAGAGACCACCAGCGGCAAGCGGACGGAATAGTCCAGGGCTAAACATCTCGGCCTCTTCTGACAACTACAAACAGAGCTCTGTACAATAGGCTACCAGGTGAGCAAACACGATTTAATTCGAAACCTGTGATTTGACCATATTCCAAATTTTAGGGTTGTCAGACGAAGTTTACAGTGTTTTTTTATAGTAACAATGCAAATGCGTGTTTTAGTTGTTAAAACCGAATATTGAGTTTCGGCAGGCCAGAAGGGTATTAAAGTCCCTGGCTTGGAAGTGGAGGTATAAGAGTCCCCACAGTTAAAATCGGATATCAAGTTCCGACAGGCCAGAAGGGTATTAAAGTCCCTGGCTTGGAAGTGGTGGTATTGAGTCCCCACAGTTAGACTGTCTAAGAGTAGTCAGTTGGTTGTATTAAGTCTCCATATAAGACTGACCCAAAATAACGAATCCACAGCTCGACGGGGCTGGAGATGAGTTATTTGTTATAAGTGATCCAAAGGAGAGTAACGCAAACTTCAGAAAGTCATTCTGAAGTGACCGGGCCTCACTATATCCTTTGGTGTGTTGTGAATATTTACTGGTAACAAGGACAGTAAGTCAGATCAATAGATATGAAGTCTGTGAATATTTACTGGTAACAAGGACAGTAAGTCAGATCAATAGATATGAAGTCTGTGAATATTTACTGGTAACAGAAACAGCCTAAGTCAGATGAATAGATACGAAGTCATAATGAAAGGAGAATTTCAACGGGAGGAGCGTGAGTTAAGAGCTTACGAGGACAGTGGGTTCAAGCAGAAAAATTGAATAAAAGGATAGCAGAAGTGTTAATTGTTGAAAGAAGCCCCCCTTTTCCAGAGGAGAGGCTGAGAGCTACAGCAGGGGAGAGAGAAGGGGGTGTCAGTATTTGTCTGTGAGAGTTCCCCCACCCTTTTTCCTCTCGAGAGCAGCAGCAGCAGCCCGGAGTGTGTCTGCTTGCTTTTTTCTCTAGTGATCTGAAGTTGGAGTGAAATACATAGAAAATTAACAGATCAAGGTGTGATTTGAAGTGGAAGATATATTGAAATAAATAAGAAACAATGGTTTGCTGCTATTTAAATATAGTCTGTGAGAACTGATTGATACCGTTGCATTGCGTTGTGAATTTCATGGTATTTGTCATTAACTAAGGATTGTACTTAATTATATTCCAAGGGGAAAATTATATTAAATACAGGAACAAAAGAGTAGAAAGTAAAGATAAGGTTTTTGTAAGTTTGTCAGAGGGAATCTGTTAATGTTTAAGCATGACAGAGGTCCTGCACGAGGTTTTACTCCAGCCATCTCACACGGTTACACAAAGGGGTGATTTATGAGAAACTTGTGGTCAGGAGAAATGAGATGTTTTGGAGAGTAGACAGAGAGAGAGAGAAAAGTAAGGTTGTTGCTAAAATATAGAGAGTAAAAGTTATATAAAGTTAACTACTATTCGGGAGAATGTCATATTGTTGAATGAGTAACCTAAAATAAGTGAAGATGGTGAAATAGTTTGATTAAGGATACAACCGGTAACTACTGATTAAATACACAGTGATGGTGTACATGAACATTGAGAGTAGATTAAGTTGTTTTGTTCTTCATGCTTTTCACCAGAAGTCATTTGAATTGTTATTATTTTTAAGTAGTGTTGTTTTGGGTTATATTTCTAGACTATAATGTACCCACATGCATGTGGTTTCTTTGTCCCAGTTCATTTTAAAGTCAGCCGCCTCATGGCTAAATCTATTTGACCCCAAGAGGTCAAGAGTCATTCTGTTAGACCACCATCTTGTGAAAGACAAATCCTTGTTCTTTTGTCACATTTTGAATTAGAAAAGAGTTCATTTTGCTAGATCAATTTATCTATAAATGTTGTAGTGGGAGTTTTGTGTTTGCTAACATTTTTAGGAACGACAACACTAGGAGATGAGTAAACTCAAGAATCCGTGGAGTGTAAATACATTGAGAAAAACACATTTTTATACTCTAACTTTTTGCACATCATAGACAAGGAATTCAGACAATATAAATAAATATTCACCAAAAGTAATAAGTAAAATGGAAAGTAGACATGGGCCTACACTTGAGTCAAATTATATTACTGTGATCTGATCAGTGTGCTCTGCAGGTTTACTATTGTTCTAAGTAACAGTGGGATTTAAAATATTGGAGAAAGTATGGAGATGTTCTTTCGTGATGTGTGAAATATGTGATGCTTGAAACAGGTATTTCAATTTATGGAAGAAAATGGTTTCCTGAAAGAGTCGGGTTGGGTAGATATGTAACAATGGATGAAACAATTTATAGAGGGAGTTTTTGTAATATCATTAGTAGACATTAATGGTGTTGTTTAGATGGCATTTAGCAACTAAGACAGATAGTATGATTAGAAAGAGACAGAGTGGAAAGGGTTGGATTGATTCAATCTCAGTGTGCTAGATTTCTTATGGATAATGCGTCCCGGGACCTGGACTCCCCCTCTGAGTTAGAAAGGCTACGACCCCGTCCCTCCAAGCAGACAAAAGACCCAACCCAAAAGGAGGCTCCTCCTTCTCCATCAAACAGACAGAGAACCGGAGCTGAACCGTCTCCACCTGAGGCATCCAGAACCAAACCGCTTGCTGACATACAGAAATACTCTCATCAGTCCCTCAGACAGGGCATGAAGCTGAGCCACGAGATTTGGCACAGGAGCAGAGTGGGGGACATGAGAGCAGAATCCGCCCTCCATAAAGCAGCAGAGAGACTGTAAAGGGGAGATGGAATGCAAAGCAGTGCAAGAACAGTGGCATGATGTGGGCTGCAGATGTGACTGGGCCAAAGGCTGCCTAAAACAGTTACAGCGGATGGATTCAAGAGCTGATGGACTGAAGAGAAGACAGAATCAGAGGAGTTGGCATAGTCGATTTGAAGTGAGGAGGTCGGGGTCACGGCTTGAGACAACCAGGGGAGGAGAAAAGGAGAACGGGAATGAGTGAGTTTACACATAAACACACTTATTCACAAAACGCGCATAGAAGACACCACATTTAAAGAACTTGAATTGACTTGATAAATAAGTAAAGATAAAAAGAGGTATTAACCATGAATTAATCGATTGGTAAATTCAAAATAGCAGTAAAGAGGAAACTATTAATGTAAAATGAGAAAATCATCCTAAAAACACACTGAGGGTTAAAGGGGGAGACATGAGGGAAGTATGCACTACACTTTAAGCAGGGGGTGTTTTGGAGTAGCACAGTGTAGAACCATATTCTTCAATCTTTCCATCATATTAATAAATTATTCTTCAAGAGATTTTTATTCATGTGTGAATAAAGCAGTGATTTCATTTGTTACAATATTGATTTCACCATTGTGGCATAGTTATTACCATAGGAGGGCTTTAGGATGGAAACTGTTTTTAATCCTTGATAGAGTAAAGGGTGATGGTTGCATGTTCGGACACCCAAGGTTCCACACACTGCTGAAGAGTTTAACATTGTTTTTAAGTAGACCGGAATTGAAGATAAATGAGTATAATGAGCTATGAAATGCAGAGCTACACAGATCCTAGTAATGTTTTGACTTAAGATAATAGTTATGTACACAAGTTTCTGAATTAGATTTATTAGACATTTTAATACTACTTAGTTGTAAATAAATTGCAGTAGTAGTAGTACTATTATGAAGTGAGTTTTGTACCAAGTTGCGGGAAATGTGGGAAGCAGCCGTCCCGATGACAAGTTAGAGATATCTGACTTAAGGTGGTAATTGTGAATTGATAAATGATGGCGCTCCATATATGACTGATTTTTGTAGACAAAGGATACTGGCCTATGCTGAAATATCAAAGTCTCTGCAGGGCACGACACATGGCCAATGAAACTGAGACCAAATGACCTTTGACCCTGACTGACAGTGTGACTTGAGAAAAGCACTATCAATGACTGACTCTGGGGCTGACCAAACTTGACTTTACAACCTGACAGTGTGGGTGTGAATGAATTTCTGCATGTGATCAGTGTAACTGCATGATTCTAAAACAATAACTAACCGAGCATGTCTTTGGACTAATACATTATTTTGGAGCTCCATGGGAAACACAGGTTTCCTACAATTCCACGCATTTGGAAAAATGCACATGTGACCCGTTTCTAATTCCCACAGGAGTTGGCGGTTTGCAAATGTAAAACTCAAACTAAAATCTAAAGATTCTGTTTCTTTTAGGACGGCCAGCTGGAAATGAACACTTATTTTCCCTGGAGTGTTTACTGTGAAAAATGATGGATGTACTTTTGTGAATGATGTTTGGTATTTTCTTATAACCACTGGTTACCTGAAGGTTTTCTTCCCATACAGGATTTTATTACACATGTTTACATGTGTAAAAAGGGGGAGTGTGGGATATTTTCATTTAGGGACTGGAAGAAACCTGCCGCCCCAACTCAGATGTTCAATCTGACCATTGATTGACAGTTTTAGATTTAACCTGCTCCATATCTGGGGATAAGATAATGTTTGATGAATGTTGACATGTTTCTAATATTGATTGAGTTATAACAGGTAACACAGATGCAGAATCAGTGGCCAAGGGGATACTGAGAGAGGTAATTCCAGGATGAGAATAAGAAGGTGAACTGTGATAATGAAAACAATTTTGTAATATTTCAACAGGTATTAAAGTAACTGAGGTTTGAACTGTAGAAAGAACATATTACAGCTAAGTTAAAACATAGTAATGTAATGAGATAGAATTTAATTTAGACAACATCTGGTAACTAGCCTGGTAAAGAAGTAAAAGCCATAGACTGTTTAGATCATTATGGGGATGTACATTTAATTTAAAGTCATAATAGAAAGACATTTGATGACAGTATGTTGGATTTCTGTATTCATTTTTCAGCTTGATAATATCCAAGCAGTGACAGGTAGAAGCAGTCTCGCCTGGAAATTATTCACTTTGTCAGTATCATGATTTTAGTTGTTTTTAATCCATAACATTAGTGTGTTTCTTTACCAGAAACATTAGCAGTTCATATTATATTTAGATTTTAAATGGGATCTCAAGGATTTCATTTATAATAACACAGATGCTTGTCAGGAATTCAGAGCTATTGAGATATGTTATTTAGTTCACCTGAAGATGTTGGGGTTTATTTTGTTGACACAGGCCAAGTATTAGAATTCTGAAGCGGCCTACCAGTGGTGGGTCAAACACCTGAGGGCCCAGAAGCACTGAGCGTAGACTTGAGGGGTGGGTATCAGATTTCTCCACACAGGTTGCTGACGCCAAAAGGGGGACCCGAGGAGCAGGAGGCCGACACAGCGGAGTTCGTCAGGCCTACGTGACTCAACCCCAGGTTCTCCGGCCTCTACAGAGTGACCCAGAGGACATCTCATGCCGTCCGCCGAGGAGCAAAGGGGGACATCTGGTACTACTGGAGTCAGTGTGCGGCGAGGAACACTGCGGCTAGGACCTTGGAGGACATCAGGATGGACCTGGCTATCGTCAACGCGGACATCCCTACAGCAGATGACTTGGAAGCAGGCATCAGCGGACTGGAGGAGAAGGACCTCGCGGACATCCCTACAGCAGACGACTTGGAAGGAGGCGTCAGCGGGCTGGGGGACTTCTCGAGGCAGCAGAGGAGTCTACTTCTCTCTGATCAGATTAATCAGTTCCACCTTTGAAGGAAAGGCCGCATCTCCCCCTCCCTATCAGCTGCCCTTGTTGGCGTATTCCGCTGAGGGGGGGGGGGGGGGCCCTGATGATTCAACAACACGCAAGGATGCTGCTGTCTGGCACTCAGGCTCTCACTCTGATAGTTTCTTCACTGTCATTGGAGGTTGTTTTCTGTTCTCAAAGGTTTAATGAAGAGGGACAGACACAGTATCAAAGAATGACAGTAGTTTGTTTCAAATGTCTTATGTGTGTTGGTCTCGTTAATGCGAGACCAAAAAGGGGGAATTGAAGGATTATTTGTATTATTTGAAGGATTAAAGTAACGGGGTATGACAGGAAAGTAAAATCTAGTATATTCATTTTGGTGTCACCTTATATATGTTCATGTGTGTTAAATTTGAAGGGACAAAGTATCCTTTCCTCCCCCAATATATTGAGGTGAAGTACTTGTGTTTAGAGAAGAGATGGGAGCATGGGACACCATATTTGGGAATAGTGCCAGACGCTGGAATGTCCCCCTCGTAAAAGAAGGGGGTGTTTACACAGGCTTGAAGCAGATGTGTGTGTGTGTTTTCATTGAAGTAAATATAAGAGCTACATGATTACTGGTCAACTATACCTCTGTTCTTATTCTTTCATGTGTGGGTACTAAATGGCTACAAACATTGTGGAGAAATTAGCTTAAACATCTTTTATTACTCTATATGAAATGGAAGCAGTTTTTTATGACAGGGACGAGAGAGGTGGGGGAGGGACACATTCCGAGGAGTTTCAGCATGTCAATTGTCAGGGGAATCGACTTGTTTTCAGTAGAGGTGTGTGGTTAGTTACTTTGTGTTAATAATAGCAGTATGTGTAAAGGAAGCTGGAAATATACAATGTGAAACCTTTTATTTGAAGTAAAGATGTGAACAATAGCTCAAACAAATGGAAGGGCCATAGGTAAGCCTGTGAGAAGTTTGACTATTTGAAAAGCATCTCTAATACTGCTTAAGAGCATAGGTAATGTGTTCCTCGTTGTTATTGATATGAAAGTAATTAACATGTATTACGTATATTTAGCCAACGATAACAACTATATCTTAAAACATACTTTTAACTTGTGTGTGGCAGTCAGGAGGCGGGAAGATGGACTCAGGGACACAGGGCCATAAAGGAGATGTGTGTGTGCTGGCTACAAGCTGCTGTGTCGCACTGATTGGGTGCGACAGGCCATGTGTTGATCTCTGCCAATAAGATGACCTCTGGGGGAAAGCACGTACACACCTCCTCCTGTGTTTTCGTATGAAAGCCTGTGTTTTCCTTTGGTTCGCGCTCTTGTTTTTCACCGGCCGTTCCTGAGACCTGTCTCACACTGGGGGTAGAACCTGAGCCCGGAGTACTCTGCAGAGTGCTTCGTGATTTCTTTGTATTTGTATCGTTACTGTATATCATTAAAGCAGGATTATTGTTTAACTTGTAGGCCTATTCTGGTGTTCCTTAATCCCTTTATTTTCCCGAATTCACCTAGCTTGTCAAACGACACGCGGAGACGAGGTTGGTTTTCAACATCCACCAAATCTCCAACACTGCTTCCCCATAGGCTGTTGTGAGCATTAAAGTCACCACACCATACTTCCCTTCTGTGAGCCGTCCCTGCTATTGTCTGTCAAGTTTCAATGTGAAGATTTTTACACGGGTTATACAAATTGACAAGCTTTATGCTTCCTTCTTTCATTGGGCTGCACATTTCTACTATGACACATGCCTCGTCTTCAGGGGATAGAACTGGGGGCTGAAAAGAAGAACCGGTTCCGAACCAAAAGAGCACTAGCACGGAGCTAGAACGGGAACCGCGTTGGTGTGAAAGGGGCACTGTGTTCTTCGTTCCATTTTAGAAAGGAAGTGTGAATACACTGATTCTAACTTAATACATTTAATACATCTGATTCAGATTTATGCTTTAGAGATTCCAATTTACTTTTGTGGGTTGTATTCATGTCATGTGATTTTTTTGTTCGTTGATTTGACTTGCTATTTTGTTATCAGTGAAAGCAAATCAATCAAGTTTCTCTCATCTAACGTGCGTGTGACGTCATGACGTCAACGTCAACGTCTTTGCCAGATCTTTCCACCGTCACATGTGCCGCCTTTTTCTTTTGAGACGTGACTTCGACATACGGTAAGTGTGATTCAGACAAGTTATATTTCTTATATAAAAATAATGTACAATGTCAGATATAACATGTTCCACCTAAATTGTTTAACCAAACCAAACCAAGCTATGATGCACTGGCTCCACTGTTAGCTAAACCGCTAGCTTTAGCTCAAACATGACGATAGTTGGTCGCTTGCGGGTAGAAGCCTACTCTCTTGGTTTAATATTGTCACTGAAATGTGTTAAAGGTATTCCTATTGTGTACTGGTGTAGCTGCTTATTACCAAATTAGCGCAAACTAATGCGCAAACTGGGTCCTGTTAAGGCTAGTACTATCATTATTAGTACATAGCTTGTGACCAAACTACACACATTTCTTTTTTTACTATTTCGGCGTGTGTGTGTGAACGGTTTAACCAGTTTTTTGTGCCATTTTGCTGGATTTATTTGTCAATAGCATTGCTGCACAAAGTGATAGCCCTCTAGTTTAAATCTACTACCCAAAAAGAAACATATGGAGATGGGTTACTATTTAAAAAAAATTGCAAATCTATTTGGGAACAGTGGAGCCGGGCCTCAAATCCTATGGGGTCCGGGGGCATGCTCCCCCGGTAAGATTTTCTTTTAAATGTTGGACATAAATGCATCAATCTGGTGCATTTTGAGGGGGAAATAAAGAGACTACACCCCAATATCCAATATGAAAAAACATTGAAACTTGTTTATTTATTTGTTTTTGGTTCATTTATAGTTGTGAGTGTGTCTGGGCTCCTGAATCGGCCTCTCCTGTCTCCCTCCTCTCCCCCCTGCTCCTCTTTGAGGCAACAGCAAAGACTAGTTTTAGCTCTCAACAAGTTTATCTTACCTTTTTTCACCTAGTTAACATTTTGTTTGTATTATTCATGCATATTTTACTAATCACTACCCCCTCAAATGGAAATATGTGTTTACATAAATGGTGACCGAACCGTTTGAGACCCACTGAGATAACTTAAACTAAGTTAACTATCTAAAGACTCGGAGAGTAATTTACCTCACCAGAGCTGTAGTTATCAGCCTCTCAGTCTGACAGCAAAGGACTCTCCCTTCACCTTGTTGTTGAAAAAGCTCCTTATATCCGTTAGCGCAGCTAGCTAGCACCAGATGCTAACAACAATACACGTAACCGGTGCGCGCGCTTTCTCGCTTGCTCGCTTGCTTGCGCCACACATACACCAACACACACCCTCCCGAGCTTGAATGACACACAGAGACCAATCGAGGGCATTAGTATGATCTGTATGAAAGTGGCAATGTCGGCAGGCCACGTCATGTAGACAGCCAGTCACCCTCTGTGAGGCAGAGTCAGACCCACATTTGCGCTGCGTTGCGTTTACAATATATACGTATATTGTCGGCGGCTGAGTACCGGCATTTTACTGAGTACCGGCAAGGTGCCGGTACTCAGTAAGAAGTGCCGGTACCACATGGGTAAAAATCAGAAGTGCCGGTACTGCGTACCGGTGAGTACCGGCCCAATTCAAGCACTGCTACTGTGAGTGATATAGAGAGTACTTTAATGTTGCTGTGTGTTCTGAAAGTAATTTCAACGTAAACGCAAAGTGCAGGAGGTGATTATAGGACAAAATCCACTGTTTTGTTTTCTGTGGAGTTATTCAATTTAGAGTTCAGCCAAAGCTAATATACAAACACATTTTTACCTACAAAGATACTCCCAGTAATGTGTGGGATGATCTTGATCTATGGGGACTCCCAGAGTTTTGTGAAATCCTCCAAATGGTGATACTGCAGGACAAGTTGATCTTCATTGTGAAAAAGCTCAGTGGATGGTACATTGAACATTATAGAGCTTATGATCTCAAAACGTCCCCAGGCAAGGAAGTGGAACTTCTTGAGCCTCAAGATGATTACCCACTGGCAGACTTCAAAATCCGAGGGATGCGTCTTGTCACATTGAAAAGATATGTCCATATTTAAAGGGTGAGGAAGCGAAAAGTGATATTTCATTCTGTGGAAAAAGAAATCATTCATAACTATTGTGTTCTCAAAACAGATTTATTTCATACCAGTGTTTTTTTTTGTTTTCAAAGGTTTTATTTATCATTTCACCAACAAATAATTACACTAGGTAAATATCAGAAAATAATTTGTGAGAACACTCAAACAATGTGTGGGCTTTTTTTGAGTGGTCAGTGTTTTAATGCTTCACCTGCAGAACAACCATATATTTGTTTTTTTATGACTTCCTATGCATATTTGTTATTGGTGCAAGACTAACTATCAACCCTTTGGAGATTTCAAATGATAACATTCAACTTTTTTGCACATACAAGTTGTCAACTGCAGATTTCATTTATTTAAAAGGAACCTAACATTGAGGGTAAGGGTGGGCATTATGTCATTTTTTAAATATGTGCTGATGGAGTCCAGTCAGCAAATGCCGCCAGTGGAAAAGGGATTAACACGAAGTTGTAGTCCTTTTACTGAAAACTGATAACACATCTATAAGATGATATATTAAGAGTGTGAATAATAAGGAATTATGTTTAATGTGCCTTTCTTAAAACATATTGTGCTTGTGTTGTCTTCTCAGACTGCCATGGCTGATTTGACGCCTGCAAGACTGAAAGTGATTTTGGGGGAGAACAACATTGAAAAACTGTCACTTCCAAATGGCATACCGGAATCATTGGATGACCTTCTCATCATGTTAAAGACTTTCTTTGGGTTAAAGGGCGACGTCAGACTGCAGTACATGGACCAAGACTTTGGCAACGACTTCTTCAATCTGAATTCCACCACTCAACTTCAGGATTTGGGAACAATCAAAGTGATCCACCAGCAAACAAATACACCTTTGAACATTGCCACTGATACCACATCATCGTCTTCACTTGAGTGTGATGGCAATGTTTTCGTTGGCATCAGATGACACAATAATCCTCTTTCCGATTCCTCAATTTTCATATGACACGGAGCTGCAGCTAGTGAAAGGGAATTCTGAGTTTAATGGAAGCCACAAAATGTTGACTGTCAGCTCCCGAAGTCTGATATTCTGAATAGACTTGCAGAAACAATTTCTGGATACAAGGCCTATCCAGGTGATTCACATTTCTTCACAGTAGCAGAGGCTCTTATCAAAAAGCATCCTTGTTTGAAAGAACCTGGCTCATTCAATGGCTGCAATGGATGGAAACAGCGCCTGAAATATAAGATGGGGAAACTACAGGACTCAGCTCAGATTGCAGGGGTGCCCAGAGCTTGTGGTAAATTCCCTGAAATCTAAAGCTGTTACAGATGCTTTCCCTGCTAAAAAAGTCAAGAGGCCAAAGCGAGCTGAGGCTAACTTTTATCCATCGTTCCCCACTGGTGCCAATCTGGAAAGCCTGGAAAAAGAAAGAATATAACTTCTGACAGACATCAGGATAAGGAACAATAATAGGGTCATCACAGACAAAATGGCTCACACGTTCGCCAACAGACGTCAGGAGGTGGTAAACCAAGAGCCAGGAATCAAGGACTTCAAAGCCAGGCGGCACTGTTCCAACACAAAGAAGTAATAATCTAGTCTCTGTATCCATTTTTTAGTACGCTTTTATCCATTCATCCTAATATGGTGTGGTAAAGATTATGTTTAACAGTGTTTACTGACAGAATTTACATTTTTAGTTTGTTATACTTTTTGCCAGTGTGTAGGCATGCTTAGTTTTTTTTCCTCGAGCGTGTAAAACCAAAGAAAATACAAATGAAACAAAAGGTGATACAGTACTATACAAATGAATGCAATAACGAAACATTTAATTAATAATTGAATAATCTGTAGTGTCATTGTCTGGTATCAATAAACAACAAAGCTTTAGCTAATTACACGTCCGAAAAGGGGTCGGAAGAAGTTTCGGCTTGCTTCAAAGGTTCTTTTTTCAAATGTTAATTGCATACAGACTGAGTTCAATTGAATTTTTATTAATTTAATCACTGTCATTTTGGTATTATTCTTTCATAGATCAATGCAGAGTTCCAGAGGATAATGACCATTCCTCTTGAGGAGAAGTTTATGGCCCAGTTGGACATTCACTCAAGTCAGCTAATCACAGTCATCCGTGCCAAAGGAGGATCAAAACGTCAAAAGAATGCTGACATCATGGACATTTTTGACCAGGTAAATCTGCATTGTCAAATGAGTCCTTGCTAGCTAAGAGGGATACATTTTGTGTATCCTTTTATAGATGCATTGGGAGGGCAACCGTTGTTTGATGAAACTCTGTAACTAGGACTATCCATTTGTTTCTAAATAAAGTGAAGGATTTTAGCTGTAAGAGTAAGGAAATCTGTCTATAGACATTTTGAAAAATAAAATTAACCAAAATAATGTTGTCCTAGACTGAAGACATTCATATTCGGAGGGAGTGTGTCCTGAGAGCCCTCATTATCTTCCTGGGAGAAGATCCAGATGAGCTGATCAAGGAATATCTAGTAAGTTTTAACTGCAATTTGCATGTCAGCACAGCTTGTCAAAGGCACACGTGCTAATACATATTAGATTGCTATTAATGCTGTAAAAGGGACATTTCTCTACTAAAATAACACCTGTCGGGTTTGATTATATTCATAATCTTGGACATTTGACATCATGTAAGTTTAAAGCACCTTTATGGTTTTCCAACTCCTCATAGCACTTTAACACCACGTTCACATTCACCCATTCATACTCTGATGGACCATGCCACCTGCTCATCAGGAATAACTAAAGCATAGCATCGGAATTTGGGTTTTTAGTAATTTTCCCAAGTATACCGTGAAACACAACATGTATATGTAAAAAGTAGTCCTAGCATGTTTTTTTTTTTTTTAAATACTCTTTGTTGAATTTTACACATTTTAACACAAAACACAGACAGCCACACAGCACGTCCACAATTTGACAACAATTGAATGATATTAATATTAATCCTTCTCAACATAATCGCAATAATACAGATGGATCAGATGAGATAAATGAATTAAATATTAGGTTCTGATCATGTGAGTCGTCAGAATAATCAGTGAGTAATCACAGAGTAGGACTCCGGCCAGTGATATTATGGTCCCATATTAAGTGCATATTAGTTCAAAGTGATGCCAGTGATGTTTGTTGTCATTTACTCCTACTCTAGGACTCCAGAACAGATGATCTTCAGAAGGAGATGGAGGAGCTCACAATTGGTGTGTTTGTGATACGGAAGGAGGAGGAAGGACTGCAGGAGCCACCAGCAGACATCGGCATCATCATCGAGGGCGTGGAGGTGCTGAATGAACTGGCTTCAGTTGCCTCAGCTTGTGCCCTCCTTCTGGGTTTGCTATATGCACTCAACATAGCATATCCAAAACCCCCTTCATTTCACTTTTGAAGTACTTCAGAAAATAATCATGCAGCTTGACCAACACAAGAAGTCCGCCAAAGTGCAAAGTCTGTATGGCAGACTTCAAAGCTCAGAGTAACGACAAACAAAACAATGTTTTCCTCTTCTGGGCCAAAACATGGCCTAGTGCTGTATTAGCCTAGCACAATGGCGTCTTGACATTGGACATTGCACATGTAAAAGACAATGTTGTGGGTGCGGTAGTTTTTTTTTTCACCATTTTAGTTTAGATTCCAAGAAACGGTTGAGTTGTGCATTGTTATTTGTGCTTGAGAAACATTCCACTTGAACTTTATATTTTAATGAACCTAGTAGTAATTATTGTTCTATATTTCTTTCCGATTTCACAGCTGCCTAGGCCTAGCAGCAAGAACCTCCATCTGTGCATGCACCCAGGTCAAGATCTACAGTGGCTCAAGGGCCTTCACCAGAGCCATCACCACCAAGGACCAGCATCACTACAGCGGCCTCCACCTCCATCTGTGCCTGCCACAAGATTAAGATACACCTCGGTACAAAGGCCTCCACCACAGCCATCACAATCAACCCAGCCAGCAAAGAAGTCTCTCCTAGCAGACGTACCTCCCACACAGCCGCCAGCATCAACCTGGGACAATCACACCTACCTCCCTCCGACACAGCCACCAGCAGCCTATGCACCATCACCCCCACCTACGCAGCAGCCAGACCCACTTTCATGGAAGACAGACCATTACACTGCTCCCCCTGTCTTTACATTTATAATGAATAGTTGGTTGAGAAAGTTCTGATATTGTAAATATTGAGATTTTACAGTTTCTTATGTTAACATGAATAGTTGGTTGAATAAAAATGTTTAATGCTCAATTTGTATTTGCACACATCATCACATGAACCTTGGTATGGAATATGAATCAGTCCTGATGTAACTTTTCTGTGGTGAAGTAGAGGGATGGAAATATTTTACTCTAAATGATAATTTACACATTTTCATTTTAGACATGAACAACACATGTATATAGTCCTATAGTGAAATTCATATATTTCACTACTTTGGTGAACCAAATCTGAAACACCAAAAAAGATGGATGACATGAGTACATCTGTGTTTGACAACAGTTTTGAAGTTTTCCAAAAATCGGATTTCTAAGCTTAGTATCTCATAAGGTGAGTGACTTTGCATTTCTAGCAAGACCAGAGACTGTACTGAACATTTTGACATGTAACACCATGCCATGTTATAAGAAGTACATTTAAAAGTTGATTTAAGGAGACATCTAAACATTGAGAAAATACCCTTCACTTCACACTCCAGAGGGTTAAGGAAAAGGGTAAGGCAATTGTATTTGTTATATATATATATTTTATATTGTTTGATTTATTGATTATATTCAAAGGAAAATTAATACTTGGTCCCCTTGGAACTTTTCATCTACATCATAGTATATCTGTGTTTTCACAAGAGTTTTTAAGTTTTCCAAAAATCTGATTTCTAAGCTAAGTATCTCATAAGACAGTGCTCTAAGGTGAGGAGTGACTTTGCATTTCTAACAAGACCAGAGACTGAACATTTTGATATGCAACACCATGTTATAAGAAGTACATTTAAAAAGGTGATTTAAGGAGACATAAATACCCTTCACTTCAGTAAGATAAGGTAAGGCGATTTAAAAAGAAAAGAAAATGAAGGCAGGATATATTGATTGATATATTTATTATATTGAAAGGCAAATTAATACATAGTCCCATGCATCTGGAATAACGTACAATTTACAGCCTCACAATGTCAGGAACTTTTCATCTATAGATTGCTTTGGTCTGGCTTTACTCTTCACTGATTTGTTACAGAAACTTTGAACTCATTGGCTATGGAAATCAGAAGGAGGGGCTCATTATCATATGAAAAACCGCGCGAAAATACGCTCGTATGTTCGCCCGTAAGTTGGTGCGAAAATACGGACGGACATACGGGCGTATTATGGCACCTTTGGCTTTCGATACACAGTTGCCCCGCAGCGAGACTCTCCTTACCCTTGTAGAAAGTTCAGGAGCACAGTCTCTTCATAACACCGAAGACGGGTCGCGGTAAACGCTCTGAAGTGAGGCTCCACTACACTAAAAAGGAAAAAGACAAGGCACAGTGCAGTGTTTCCCACACAATGTTAATACTTGGGCGGGCCGCCCAGGTATATTAAGGCCCGCCCAAGTATATTTCGGACCTTTTTTTATTTTTTTTATCCGTCCGCGAGCGACGCCATCTGCGAGTGATTAACTAATGGACAATGAGCCCTCGCTCTACGTCTCCTGTGCCTGTTCGCTCTGCGGTTGATTAACTAGGGGACAATAATCCCCCCCTGTTCGCTCTGCGATCGATTAACTAGTGTATGATCCCTCGCTCGACACCTCCTGTTCGTGCTGCCATCGCGTGGAGGGAAACGAGAAACGGAGAAGACGACGTTAATTTAGAAGACGCGGACACTAAGGTAAAGTAACTATTTTCTCGTTATTGTGTTGTTGTTTTCTGACTTTGGTAGGAGATTCGAATTATTTGAAGTTAGTGGCAACTAAGAGTGTATTTAACGTAATCAGGCCAACTTTGCTGCGTGCAAATTACGTGTGCTAAATTAAATATAAAAAAGATTATAATTCGTTTTCTCTTCGGGCTATGCCAGTTAGAAGGACACAGGTAAGCTGTAGCTAAGGTTAGACTGCTAATTTCGCCTGCATTACTCCTCAGATATGAGTATTCAAAAATATTTTAAGAGAATACGGCGTGAGGATGAGGAGGAGAGACGAGGAGAGGAGGAGAGACCACAGGTAACTTAGCCAATGTTAGCATTTTGCTTGCAATGGCAATAATAAATGCATAAGTCTCAATAATGATATATGTCGGTTCATTTGACCTGAAATTATACAATTGCGGTCAACAGTGAGTTGCAATGCAGAGACCAAACTAAATTCAAGCTTGTTTTCAATTCTAGCCGGTGGTCAGTGAAGATGCTAGCACAACTAGTCAGAGTACTGAGGGAGAGGCAGCAGCAGGTCTCAGTGTAGAAGCAGGTGCAGGTCCCAGTGTGATACAAGCAGCAGCAGGTCCCAGTGTGGTACAAGCAGGTGCAGGTGAACAAGCAGCACAGTTCCAAGCATCACAGACACATACACAGACATAGTATAATAGCAAGGAGAACTCTACCATTTAAATGCAGTAATAACAATACATTATTTTCAGATTCCAAGCATCGCCACTCAGGATGGAACCCTGATTGGCTTAAAATGCCACAGTTCAAGAATTGGCTCTACCTCACCCAGCATGGTATGAATGGCATTTGCAAGTTCATATTTGTAATAAAACTTATTTTTTGTAAGAATTAACACGTTTTTCTTTTTAAAAAGGAATGTTTTGCCGAATCTGCAGGCAACACAAGCCTCCAATAAAGAAAGGCCCCTTAAAACGGGCTTTCATAGAAGTTGGGATTCTTGTTTTCCGCAAGGATTATATCGAGCGCCACATCTCCTCAGAGCCTCATCAATATAGTGTTAAGCATCAGGTCTCACTTGCAACAGGTAAGCTAATTTCTGCAACCTATCAACCATGTTTGGCTCATATAATGAATTATGTATTTGCCCTTGGTCTAGGCTACTCAGTGATGCAGGCTTTTGATCCCACAGTTATTATGGAGCATGAGGCCGTCATAGGTGGATTCAAATGCCTTTACTGGCTAGTAAAGAACGAGATTGCTCACCACACCAACTACCCTAAGCTCTTAAGTTTAGCTCAGCTTTTGGGTTGTGATTACTTTGAAAAGCTGAAGGTAAACCTAGTACAAAATGATGCTTGTGAAACTAAGAACTTTAACCAGCTAAATGTTAAATGATCTCTTTTTCTCAGGTGGATCAAAGAAACAATTATCAATCACACAGAATAGTGGATGAAATGCTGGAGATCCTTGCAGAGATAGTAGAGTCGCCTATTTTGGAAGAGATAAGGTCATCTCAAGCAATCAGCCTAGAGGTTGATGAAACCACAGATGTATCTGTAAACCGCCAGCTGGATTTACATGTTAGGTGGGGTATTTTTTTAAGGAATGATGTGCATTAAAATAAAGATGTAGGCCTAGTTAAACTTAATATTTATTAATATGTGTGAAAACCTATACATTTTTATTTTAGACACCTGGATAAAGAGGGTTATGTTTTCAACCACTTCCTTGACCTGGTAACTCTGGAAGATGGGAAAGCTGACAGCATTGTTGCTGCCATCAAGAGTGTACTACAGAAGAAAGATCTCCCGGTAGACAGGCTCTACGGACTCGGGACAGACGGTGCAGCAGTGATGACGGGTATGGAGTTTATTGTTAAATCTAATGGATTGTGTGAAATGTGTATTGTCAGCTGTTATTAAAGGAAACAAAATGACGCCCTCAACACTGCATTTAATTCTTAAACTTAGGCCGTCTGAATGGAGTGGCAAAGCAGCTCACAGACAGTTTTCCAAAGCTGGTTTCTGTAGCGTGTGCTGCTCACAGACTAGCACTGGCATGCAAAGATGCCTCAAATGCTGTCAGGTATATGGCAAACTTCAGGAACCACCTGCAGGAACTGCACCTATTCTTCCGAAATAGTGCAAATAGGTCAGTCACACTGAGTGCTGCCGCTACCACTCTTGGTCTGAACGACTTGAAAGTCAAGGTGTGTTTTCACCTATTTTCATAATACTATTGTGGTGTCATATTATTTACATATATTTTACTTACCAGTGTTTCTACTTGTTGTTAGGAGGTGAAAGATACAAGGTGGCTATCGCAGCACCTAGCCGTTCAAAACCTCCAGAGGAACCTTCCAGCTGTGCTGGCTGCTCTGGCGGAAGAAGCGAGCACAAGGAAGTGCCCAGTGGCCAAAGGTCTATACACCTTCTGTGCCACATACCGCTTTGTGGCTGCCCTCTACCTTCAGGCAGATGTGCTGCCCCACATTGCAATGCTGTCCAAGGTGTTTCAGAGAGCTGATGTGAACTTTCTCCACATAAAGGAGCAGGTAGATTACAAAGAAATGCATTTGATGCTCCCAGTTATTTGCATTATCCATCCTATTATATTGTTGTCTTTTTCCACATTTAGGTGCCAGTCACACTTGTTACTCTGAGGAGAATTCTGGAGGCAGGCGAGATCCCACTCCCCGGAACGTTCCTTGCTCGCCTACACCAAGACTTGGACAACCCAGGTGGACTTGGGGCGTTTAGCATTGCCGGAGAGGAGGAGAGGATCAGGAGGGGACACGGAATTCTGGAGCGCCCCCGGGAAGATATGTGGGCCAGATTTGTCAGAGATGTAAATACATCCCTTCTTACTTTTACATTCCAATATTTATTTTCCTTGAACTGAAAAATGTATAATATCATTCCAGGTCCTCAAACCTTACATCTGCAGCCTGGAGAGCAACATTGAGAGCAGGTTCCAGCATATTGAAGTGCTGGGGGCCTTCAGTGTCCTGGGTCCAAAGGCAGTTACCTCAAATGATGTAACCAACATTTCAATGTTGCAGACCCTTGCCAACAAATTCATCCCAGGGCAGGATGCCACAGTTAAACAAGAGTGGACCTCCTATAAGCAGCATGTTCTTGAAGGAACAGTTAAGGTTGGTAAATACCTAAATTAATATGAACTTGACGGTTAGAATTGCTTGTTTTGACATCTGTAAATGTTTCAATTATACTGTATACTCATTTGCCCTGCCTTGGCTAATCTCTGAAGGACAAGACGCAAGCTGAGATCATGCAGCTCCTGGCCAGTGAGAAGGACGAATGGGCAGAAATATACCCAAACCTCAGCCTTCTCTCTTCAGCGGGGTTGGTCATCCCTGTCTCCAGTGTAAAATGCGAGAGGGATTTTTCTACGATGAACAGGGTAAGTGTCATTCCCTGTTGCATGTCATTCTGTATAGTTCATTTAAAACAAACTGTTTGTTTTACAGGTGAAAACTGACATGAGAAACCGACTGAAAGGGGAGCAACTGGCTGCATGTATGCGGATAGCAGTCAGTGGACCAGCACCAGAGGTATTCCCATACACACAGGCATTGGAGCTGTTCTTCAACAAACCCAGACGGATTAAGTGCTCTGACAAACAGTGCCATCTTTGTACAAAATGAATATTGCCATACAGTAATGTAAAGTTAATGAATAAACATGTTGTTAAAACTTGTTGTTTGTCACATGTGTTGCACGTCACAAAGCCCGCCCCGCGGTCCGCTCGCACCGTGCTCCGCTCGCAGCCCCCCCCCCTGGCACCTTCCCCCCCCCAAGTATATTTCAGATCTGTGGGAAACACTGCAGTGTAATGCCTGTTAATAGCTTTCAGTTAAAATAAAGCACAGCTATTGTGCAATATATTTGTATTGCATGCATATTTTTTATTTGTAAACATTTCAGTAAAAGCTTAAAAGAATAAAGATATTTTTGTAATCTAAACGTTTGACCTCTTTCTTTTACAATTAAAACGGGGAATCGATAAGAATCGGAATTGATACATTTAAAATGATACCCATCCCTAATTGTAACACATGCAGCGTTTTATTTGCAGTGTTTTTTATTTGCTGTGTTTTTTCTCAACATGCATATCTGAAAGTACCAAGAGGTAGGTATTAAGTTGTGTGGAACATGTACAAATAGATGACTCGGCACATGCATAGTGTCTATCCGTCTCTCTATCCCTTTGTGAGCGTCTGTGTGTTAAACAATAGGGAGAGCAGCTGTGGCACTGAAAACAGGGATAGAGTTTGTTCTGTTCCCTTCTAAATCATTTTTGGAGCCTTAAGTTGTTCATCCCTGTTACGTTCCCTCCTAACTAGGGGTACAAAGTAACAAAACACCAAAAATAACCGGGCGAGAGAGAAAGGAGAGGAAACTGACTACTGAAGCCACAAAGTGAGGTTTTAATTAATATAAAAGAGGCTCACCAGCCAAATTGCAAAACAAACTTAAGTAAATAAGGAGAACTTTCTTCCAAAAGAAAGTGACTAACATTAATACACTAACTAACAACAATAAACAGAGACACTACACTACAGCACGTAACACAGACAGCACACATGCGGCCAGAGGAGAAGGAAGAGAGCCACTGCAGCCTTCCTCGGGCCCTTTAAGAAGGCCCTGATCGAGGATTCGGAGCACCTGGGGGAGAGGCTGCACCTGGAGACAATCAGGGAGAGAGAGAAACACACACACAAAAGCACACACACTACGGGTGTAACGGTTCACAGAATTCACGGTTCGGTACAACTAGAAAAAGCAAAAAAAAGGCCCAAATGCATAATTCCAGGTTTGTTGTTATTTATTTTGAACAATAGTGCAAGTTTCAGTTCAAAAATAAGGAACTCTAACATTTTGAATAATTAACTTTATTACACAAATAAATAAAAAAACACAAACAGTACCACACACACTCAGATGGCCATATTATCTATAATGGCTGATGTCAAACTAAAAGGTTAAATAAGCTGTAAAACTAAAAAGAATGTCTTGAAAATATTACAAAATAAATAATAAGATAGTGTTCCAATCACTTTCAATCACTTTCAATCACAATCAATAAAAGCCGGGGTCCTCTACTATTGCATAAGGGCGCAGCATAGCCATTGAAAAACATATGCCAAAAGCTTTGGTTATTTATGTTGGTCTCTCGGCTTTCATGTCTATTGGCTTCTTAAAAACAGCGGGGAGAAGCTGTTGAACTGCTGTCTTTTGCCAGGCTCCGGTGATTGGCAAATCTGGGTGATGCCTTCTGCTATGATTTAGCATGTTTGGCGTGTGTTACCATTAGCATACCGCACCGCTGTCGAACAACGCCGACACACCGTCCTCGTCCGATCCTCCACTTTCACACTCCATCGTTGTTGTAGTCCACAGGGAACCCGAAATGTTCCCACACAGCTGATTTTAAAAGAAGCAGGTGGGTTCTAGCTCCTGTGTGTTATCTGAACCATAGACTGTATATAAATGGACGTAGTGTCCGTGAAGTCAACCATAGGATTCTGCAGAGTTGCCGAGAAGCCCTTAGTAGGCGGAGTCGGCCACTCACGCTTGACAGCGACGTCAGAGTCTAATCCCGCCTGCTCCAAATAAGGGCAAAGAGGCGGAGCCGAGGCGGGACCTGCTGCCTCCGAACTGGAAGTAAACAGAGCTAGCTCAGGCTAAGAAGCTAAGCTAACATGAAATACATGCATGCCAAGTTACTGCTAACAGTGTAGTTCCCCTATATAAACGTTACATTCATAATCAAATGAGACAATCTGCAAGAGAATTAGCTATATTTGTTGTTACTCTTAATGCTTGTCATTCACACGTTAAGAAAAGAAGTACCGATACATAGCAGAACAATTGTGGCGATGTTCAGCTTAATAAGCCTTGTTCAACATAATTTATTTAGCTAATACTACAGCAGGCGAACCAAGTATGCGTTTCGCTGCATTCCTTGATCTGCAGTTATAACGACGGACTCCATCGCCCGGACCTAACGGAGCCGCAGTGGGCTAGCTCCGGGACGCCGGCTGGAGCTAGCCCCCTGCGGCTCCGTTAGCTCCGGCGGCCACCATTGGGATAATTGGGTCCCCTATTAACATTTGCTCCCGTTTAGCATTATGGGCTTCATAGCCATAGACTATAAAAGTCTTACCCAAGGCTGAATCATAAACTAAAATGTATATGTATGTATAAAGGGTTATGTCCTTAGCTGGCTAATACGTAACAAGCTAAGCTACCAAGCACACAAACACCTGCGAACGGGATTAACATGTATAATATTATCATTTTAGACTTCTTGGAAGTTCTGTTAGTACATTCAAGTGGGCTAGCGCACAGCACAACATTTTAATTGTCTGGTATTTGTAACAATATTCCCTAAAAGGCACAATCATCACGAACACGGCTAAAGCTAAAGGGTCAAGTACAGTACTATGACTAACTAACGTTGTAGCCTCTATGGTTGTAGCCTAGCAAAGTGGACAAGTTGCTGTTAGCTGACAGTGGGGGTCGGCCTATGTTGAAGTTATGTCAAGTCCCCTGTGTCTGCTTTTTCCAACGCAAGGGGGCGGCCCTTAGCGTACATTTTCAACTTTCCGGGATGTCCATAGGCTTCTATATAGCTCCCTAAACGTATGTTGTAGACGACTTGAGATCGCGAGCGAATGCTACCCGCAGATCCATTCTCACAGCGTTTATCAACCTTTTTCAAACTCAATATCAAGCCACACTTATTGTTTTTACTTCTTTATTTTAATTGAATAATGTAGGACATTTGTTGCTGTCAGTTATGGGGAGAGTAGGGGCTCAGAATACTGAAATCTGTATTGTTTCTGCATTTTTTCCTTCTAATGTTGTATTCTTTTCTAAACCACACACTGTTATTTACTCAACAATAACACATAATTATCCTTGTGTTTATTTATTTGTTTGATTAATAAACACAAGTTGGAGTCCGTCAGGACCGAGGGTCGGAGCAGCGCATAGTAGCCTAGTTGCTTTAGAGAATTTTACTCCCGGAAGTAAGTATTCTCTCCGCTTCGCTTAACAAACCCCGTGATAGTCCTCAAGCTCTGTGATTGGAGAGTGTGTGCCGAGGGTTACGCCGAGCGTCGAACAATACTTTGAAATGGGATGGAACCACGGCAGACTGTCCAAAACTGGATTTGAACGGGTCCACCCCGTCGCCCCCTCCACCACCCTCTCCCCAGAACTACACATGCTGGCTATTGTGTGTTTCGCAACATGTTTAACTTATATGGCACGTCTCTACTGGGAGTTGTAGTTTTAAAAGACGTTTTCATATTTCCCATAATAAGAAGTTGCCAGTATTAAACTGTGTACATCCCTGGAGGTTTAGGGAATAGGAACACTCACATTTAAAACATATAACTAATACATGGGTGAAAATTGCTTGTGCCCATAATGGGCAGCATTAATATATACCCACATACCAGCTAAGGTCAGAAGAGCTTTATTTAACAGCTGGTCTTATTTCTGTGACCCCTCCTGTTGTTAATTGATAAGCCTGAAACATGCACTTGTCAAGGTTCAGAGGCAAATCTGGCAGTAGCCATCGATCATCTTAAGATAAGATATACTTTATTGATCCCAAGTTGGAAACATTTTCGTTACATCAGCATGTGTAACAGTTGTAAATATGCAGTGGTGTTTATTTGTAAATCATTTAGTATAATCACACAAATTCTGTGTTTTATTTAATAATTCTGTGTTCTTTATTTATTGATTGATTGATCAATACCTGACAAGGCCGGAGATGAAAAACCTGGGTCGCAGATTCCTCAACAGTGCATTACAAGACATCTATCAATATGTGTGTATACCTCCACCATTAAACTGTCGTATTCTGCACATTTCTTATACTATCTACATACATCTTATAAGAGTATAATACAAATGTATAATATCAGTTAAAATAAGTGCTTAAGCATACAGTGGTTAACATTGCAGGAAAGAAATATATTAGTACTTTGTCAGGCTTAATATTTATAACCCCAAAGCTTTTTTCTTATTCAAAATAAGACCTTAACCTAAAGTATTCTTTAATGTTTAAATAAAGCCTTATTAGTTTGTCTGTCTGTGTCTCCTATTAATGTCTAATAATAAAAATAATACATTTCAATGACGTACTTTAACCACCAGGTGTCCCTTTCTATCAGCTGTGCACCGTTATGGTGTAAATATACCAATATACTGATTGGATCAAATATAAAAGTCAGCCGAATTAGTATTGATACTGCGAGGACACTTATATTTTGTCTAATTGCTGATATATTTATGATCCACGTCACATATTCAGTTTCGGCGGCAGTTGTTCATGTTTGTCTAGAAGTCTTCTCATCAGGGCTCTATAAATAGCGAACTACGGCAGATATGTAATATTTAATGCAGCCGAAGCGTGTATTACAATGCCGTTATGTGATGACCTCCAAAGCAAACTCGGAATAAAGTATCATTTTATTTTTAAAAAATGTTTTCATATTTCACATAAACAGGAAGTCTGGTTAACTAAAATGTCCGTGCGGAACAATACCCCAACCCATAGATCTGTGGGTGAATAATGTAATCACCACATTACACACATCCCTTCACATTTTAATTTTAATTTACATTAAAGTATTTCGTGAGGCCTTCTAAAATGTTTTTAAATATAATTAGGGTTGTAGTTGAAGAGTTTGTAAATGATTGCGTTGCCTGGCAACAAGCCCCTACTCTCCCCATAACTGACGGCAACAAAAGTCCTACATTATTCAATTAAAATAAAGAAGTAAAAACAATAAGTGTGGCTTGATATTGAGTAAGAAAAAGGTTGATAAACACTGTGAGAATGGATCTGCGGGTAGCATTCGCTCGCGATCTCAAGTCGTCTACAACATACGTTTAGGGAGCTATATAGAAGCCTATGGACATCCCGGAAAGTTGAAAATGTACGCTAAGGGCCGCCCCCTTGCGTTGGAAAAAGCCGACACAGGGGACTTGACATAACGTCAGCATAGGCCGACCTGAGAGTGAGGATGTGTTGACATGTCCATCAAAGTGACCACGCCCTAATTTATGCAAAAACTTTAAGACCTAATATAAATAAAAGGGTTGTGTTAGAAAACAATTCACTCACAGATTCATAATCATGAAGGTGGAATCTAACTATATCGATAATAATATTTATTGCATCCATGCGTAGAAACATGTTTTTTTCTGCTGTAAAGTTGAGCATTTTAACATGGGGGTCTATGGAAATAGCGGCCGCGGGTACAAGCGGCCGAGATGGGTTTTCTCCGCAGGGTGGCTGGTGTCTCCCTTAGGGATAAGGTGAGAAGTTCGGTCATCCGGGAGGGACTCGGAGTTGAACCGCTCCTCCTTCGCGTCGAAAGGAGCCAGTTGAGGTGGTTCGGGCACCTAGTTAGGATGCCACCTGGGCGCCTCCCTAGGGAGGTGTTCCAGGCACGTCCAGCTGGGAAGAGACCAAGGGGTAGACCTAGAACCAGATGGAGGGATTATATCTCTTCGCTGGCCTGGGAGCGCCTTGGGATCCCCCAGTCAGAGCTGGTTGATGTGGCCAGGGAAAAGAAAGTTTGGGGCTCTCTGCTGGAACTGTTACCTCCGTGACCCGACCACGGATAAGCTGGAGAAGATGGATGGATGGATGGATGGATGGATGGTCTATGGAAATTGCTCCTTTCTGCAGCCAGTCCCTAGCGGCCCATGTATGAACTGCAGTGTGTTGCACTTCCGTATTGGTGTCCCGGCTGTTCCCCAGAGTTTGCCGCTTGATCTGAACTCACCCTACAGACTTTTCTTCTTCTTGTATTTTGTTCTTTGTGTTTTCTTCTTGTTCTTCATTTATTGTTTAAGAGCGGCTAGCACACAGCTTTTAAGCGCAATACCGCCCCCTGGATTATAAATAGTGTAATGGATACTGCTCTGAATGACAGACTTTTTTCCCACTCTTAAAAAAAAGGCGTATTCGTTGTGTGACTGCATGCACTGAACCGTGACGTCCGAACCGTGACAGTACGGGACGAATACGGATACCGTTACACCCCTAACACACACACAAGCACCCACTGCAGCACGTAACAATCCCAAAGGCAATCCCAAAACAGCTGGAGCATTCTGGAGAGACAGCGGATGTGTTTTTCTGCACAGCTTTCCCCTCAGTAGCAGAAAGTGTTTGGGTGATCAAAATATTATTTAGACAAATTTCTGTGAGTAGTATATTGTTGGTTTTTATACATTTTTCAATCAGTGTGTAATTTTCATTCCAATAGGGATTTAATGGAGTGGTAGCGTTAAGAGTTTGAATTAATAATATATTGGACTTGTACATTTCTGACCCCAGAATGATTTTAAATGAAAAATACAATTATTCAAACACTTTATAAATGGATATACCCCTGTTCATAATAGTAATGTTATTATTTGCTTTCACACTGTTATTGTGATTATACTGTTTGTCCAAAATACTGCGCAATATTATAACGATATTACTTCATAGTTCTTCAGACACAAAAAACAAAGAAGAAATTCTGTTTTTTTCCATTATATTTTCACCAACACAGAAACAAGTATCCCTATTGCAATGTAACAAGTCTATAGCTTTATGCCATATATTCATACATATACATATAAGCTAATCAGCAACAGGAATCAAAGTTCATTCATTGAAACCTCAACCAGAATGTAAAGGTCAAATAAAATAAGTTGCGTAACATTTTCATTAGATATGTAGAAAAGGGCATTTTTAAGGTTTCTAATCCCATAGAGTGGTGCAGGAATGAGTCCTAAAACATGGAAATGACTTAGCATTTCACCAGTTCCATTTCCTGTTCCCTTGTCAAAAAGTCAACAGTTTTTCCAGTGAATTTGTGATTATAAGCCTGAAATAAGGTCTGTGGTTGTCACAAGCTGAAGAGACTTTCAAGTTTTGTTCTACAACAGCTAGTCAATACCCAACCTCTGAATGTCCGTAACTTCTCTGGTTTATGTAGCCGCCATTAGCTTAGCGGTGGTGATGCACAGCCATGTGACCGTGATATGGTTTGTTAATAGCCAAACTACAGTGTTTTACTTCTGTAAATTGCATTCACACTTCCAAAATGACAATAATATGTTGAGATTTATCCTGCTGAGCCATACATGTAAGTAACATAAACGTGTGAGAGAGCTTATTTTCTGCAATATAGTGAAATCCAATGGGAAAAACCATTAGCTTTTTAACAAGGGACCCCCAGCGATGCTTACTTCGTCATCACTGAACGAACTTGATTATTTGCACATTTTGTCCATTTAAAGAAAACATTGTATGCCGCTGAACGTTGTCTGTTCAGAAAAGGATCAGAATTGAACTTTCTGGAAACTTGGAATAACTTCTTTGCCACTCTATCGCAAATCTGTATTTGTGTCTCATTTTCATTAGCAGAGGTGGACAGTTATGACAGATAGACAAAATGGGAAATGGCTCTGGGGACTCAAAGCAAACCAAATTACATCAAACTTTTATTATGAACTTGTGCGACTTAATTGTGTTACATTTGAAATTGTAAGACTTATACCACATATATCACAATCCAAAACACATACGGACAGAAGACAAGACATTACATCAGTAATGGTATACAGAAGACGAGTATGTGACAGTCAACATGACATTAATCGACTGCCCACACCTAACAGACATTATTTTACTAACAAGCTGGCTACATGACTCACTGCAAAGGTGATTAAATATTTATTGGGAAATATTTTTCTCATGCATTAACTTGCATTTCCTTAAATGTATATACAACTTTAAATACATTGCTTTGTTGTGTATGTTTGTAAGTGCTGGGCATTCAATTCAAAAGTAGTATATTGCACACTTTTATTTTAAAAGTACTGCTAAATGAACAAAAGTGCAGTAACATTTGGTTTGCAAACACTGTAAAAAATAAGTTGCTTTTTAACAGCAGTATTCCCGTTACACAGTAAGTGTGAAAAGGTTTCTTGTAGATCTCAACTTCAACATGAATTCATGTAAACAATGTGAAATGGGAGGCTGTGGTGCAGTGGACTAGTGCATTGGTGTTCGGATCAGCGCACAGGTTCAAACCCCACTGCAGTCAGCATGTCGTTGTGTCCCTGAGACACTTCACCACAAATTGCTCCTGTGGGGATTGCCCTCAGTATTGAGTATGTAAGTCGCTTTGGATAAAAGCGTCTAACAAGTAACATGTAATCAAATGAAAAATAAAGCCAAAGCTAGTTGCCACTGCCAGAGTATTAACGTGTATCTAGTTAGTTATAGAAGAACAAGTTATCCTCGGAATCCAGTGATAACAAAATTCAGCTTTGCATTGGTTACAAAATAAAGGAGTGTAAGATTTCAGATGTCTATTTGCAAGAAAGACCTCAGGTTATGTCATATCTATTGTGGGGGAAACTTCTGTGTAGCAATGCAGTGGGAGTCACCGACTCATGAAGGAGACACGGGAAGAGCATGAGCTTTGATGTCAAACACTGATGGTTTATTGGAGCTTCGGCCGGAGAATTCACAAAACAAGTCCAAGAGCCAGAGGTTCTGACTTCACGGTAGAGTTGAATCATAAGACCTCTATCAGCTGACGCCAACAGGCAGGAACAGGGAGACAGAACACTGAGAGCACAGCCAGGTTACAGGTGCATGTGCTTAGTCAGGACAGTATGAACTGATAAACTGGGTCAAAGTTATGGACCTTGGAAAATATTTCCCCAACATCTATGACTATATAAAATATTTTATTGGATGTCTTACATCATTCACTAATTGACTCTGAATCTGTTCTTTGGACAGTTGGGTAATCATTGAATTAAATGGTTTTTGTAGTTCCTGGAATACATCATGGTGCTGAATAAAACCTGCAGGCCAATATACTGATGTTTACCAAACACAACATAACTCAATACAATATATAAGACATACATTCATAAACTATATAATGAAATCAAATCTCAGATATATCAGGTTTCCTTTCTCCCATGTATGAAGCTAACAGGAGAATAACACCATCAAGATATTAACTCCCCAAACCTTAGTCACACAGGTGTAGCTTTATTGAGATTACAGAAAAGGTTTTATATAACCTTTTTCCATAGAGGCGTTACACATTTGACATGTCTCAGGGACAATGCTTGTCGAGAAAAGATTGCATGTGTCATAGACTGTGCTTCTTGGCAATGCTAGCAGGTATGCGTGGGAGTATTTATGTAAAACCAGTGAGCAATATTTGAAGTTGATTTTGTCAGGCACAATCTAAGGATTAAAGTGGATGTTTGTCAGCCTGTGTTTATCTGTGTCATGTGACTGTTGGTGTGTGCTCCATAAATTGTTTAGATGCGTTATTTGAATGTCACATGGGTGGCATTTGGCAGTGCTAATCGAGTTATTGTGGGTGATAAGTGGCTTTTTTCCCTCTGTTGTTCTCTTGAGCTTTCACCCACCTTAGTTAGAAGTCATAACAAAGTAATTGATTTGCAAGAACCATGTTTTTTTGCAATGGAGACGTTCCAAGTAAAGTCTAAAATGAAGAGCAACTAGTCTGTTGTTAGTTTCAGTTTGACTGATTGAATTACAAAAACACTGTTCAACTATAAATATACGATCTTCAGTTGAGACAACGACCAACAGAGAGAACAGTGACCACAGCATTTTTTTATATTTTAAAGGGCACCTATCATGCAAAATGCACTCTTGTACGTCTTTTATACATGAATATGTGTCCCAGGTGTGTCAGGGAAGTCACCAAGTGTCAGAAAACACAACCCTCTCTATTTTCCTCCATACCCAAATCTCTAAAAACGGGGCTGCAACGGATCTGATACAGACCGATCCAGATTTGAATAATTTTCTACGTCACAAAAGTGGTGCTCCGCTTAGTGGTCAATTCTCCACCGATCAGGGGAATGAGAGGTTGGGCCACGGCCGGCCATTGCTGCTCGAAAGTGCTGGAGACGCTGTAGTACATATGCCAGGCCTGTAAGTGGCGCTGTAGTCTGCCACAAAAGCAGCGAAGAAGACTTCCCTTGCATTGTTGCCATGGTTGCCCTTCTGTTTATTCTCCGCTGTGGCTCTTTTTCTCCCTCCCCGAGGCAAGCGTTTGCGCCTCCTGCTTTAAAACAAATGAATAATGACTCTATATTATCATATGTAAGGGATACTGTGCAGTGACGCGGTCATTATGGGGAAACGAACACCGACAGACTGATCAGGAGCCCAACGCAAAGCGTAGGGATCTAGATTGGCTTGAAGGTGTTATTTATATGTAGTGTTGCAACCCGGACCCGTTAGTGAGGGTACCGGGGGTTGATGTCATTCCTGCTAGCTTGTCATGCAGAGCAGTTGATGTACTTACCTCTTAGAGTTTAATGGATAATAAAGTGTGGAAGTCCATTCTGAATACACCGCCTCCGACTCCCTTTCATCGGCACTATTTCGGCACTATTTTATATATCGGTATTGATTTAAATTGACATGCATCCGCTAAGAAAAATAGTCCGTTGTTACTGTTTGAACTAACGTAGCAACGGCAGGAACTGCTTCGATAGCGTTTTTTGAGGAGCTTTTTCATTACAGATTTGAAAACATCGTTGCTTGCTTTAAAAGTAGCACAATTCATTATGTCAAACCTTGGAAAGTATCTAGATATCCCTGCCCTAATGCCAAAGGAACTGGCAACTGAATATGTGTCGCCGTTTGATGTCTATGTCTGGACCGCTGCGTAAAAAGGAGGGTTTCTGCCCCATTACTTCTCTGCTTACTTCTGTAAGAATAAAACACGGTGGACGGAGATCTCTTTTTGTCCCCCTCCTCTCCCTGCTGCAGCCTAGCAGCTGATCTCAAAGCACGCTCCCCTCTCCTACAGGGGGGCGTGGTCAGCTGCAGCTCACAGAATCAGCCCCCTGCAAAAACAGGGCTGGGAAGAGCATATAGAGCGAAATGATGCATGCCTAAAAGGCAGGATCTGTTTGGTATTTTGAAAAAAAACCTATATTTATATACTTTATATAGGTATGGCCCTAAAATATATTGTTCAAATATAGCATGATAAGTCACCTTTAAGTTTTGTCAACTCAATGTTTCGTTGTCTGAATGTGATAACATGATTAGATGGGGTTGGATTGTTTAAATATATTATTTGTTAACAAAAAGGTTTTTAAATCCTCAGGCTTGGTGATGATGTTAAGTTATACCCTCTTAAGTCAGTCTGTTATAGTCAAATTCCTGTTATAACTGTGTACTCTCTGGGGGCATGGAACACATGCATTTATGCCCTGTCCTTTCCATACTATAATTGAGCATCCACCTCGATTTGGTATTCAACCCATGTGCATTTACCAATACACCCTCCACATCACATTGTTTGCCAGAAGTACAATGTCATTTGTCTCTCTTGTATTTATATGGCCAATCAGCTTGAGGTGCACACGACGCCAACTGGACTCGAATGTGGAAGGAAACAGTTGCTTTGCATTCAGCGCTTGCTAAGTTTACATTACGGACGATCACACAGAAAATATGAATAGGCCAATCAAACACTTGTCAATTATACATAAAAAAGATTTCCGAATCAATAAATCAGTGCAAAGACATGACTTACCTTCTTTTTGTCCATTATTAAGTTATTTGTATGCATTCTTCTGCTGTCAGTAGGCAACAATACACTCTTTATGAAAAGCAGTTTATAATTGGAAATTATATTTTTTATTTGTATCACAAAATGCAGCGAATAGCCAAACCTCAGAACTTTCCATAGGGACACCTTCATCAAGGTAACAGTATTAGAACGCCTTCAGGTCTTATGAGAGGAAAGCATAAAGACGGGTCCATCTGCAAGGACGAGTGTCCTCAAATGATTTTTTACATGATTTTCAATCTTCTCCTGCTGTTAGACGGTCAAGTCAATAAAATGTTTCCAGCATACAAAATATCAGGAGCTGCGGTTATTTAAAAAAATGAAAGCAGCAACCTTATATATTACACATTTCTTTTCAATAGGAGGACAAATATGGCCTAGACTCAATTATTATAAAACACAAGGTAAACAGTATTCAAGTCAAACTGGAGAAGCCCCAAGTGGTTCTCTTAAGTGCATTCTATAGACCGGTATCCAATATCTGCAATCTCCTTGGATGCATTTCAAGTGGATTTCACTTTGGGGTTGTGTCTTCTCTTTCCTGATATACAGGACTGTCTCAGAAAATTAGAATATTGTGATAAAGTTCTTTATTTTCTGTAATGCAATTAAAAAAACAAAAATGTCATACATTCTGGATTCATTACAAATCAACTGAAATATTGCAAGCCTTTTATTATTTTAATATTGCTGATTATGGCATACAGCTTAAGAAAACTCAAAAATCCTATCTCAAAAAATTAGAATAGTTCCTCAGACCAAGTAAAAAAAAAAGATTTATAACAGCAAAACACAATCAAACATTTGAAAATGTCCATTAATGCACTCAGTACTTGGTTGGGAATCCTTTTGCACGGATTACTGCATCAATGCGGCGTGGCATGGAGGCAATCAGCCTGTGGCATTGCTGAGGTTTTATGGATGCCCAGGATGCTTCAATAGCGGCCTTTAGCTCATTAGCATTGTTGGGTCTGGTGTCTTTCAGCTTCTTCTTCACAATACCCCACATATTCTCTATGGGGTTCAGGTCAGGGGAATTTGCAGGCCAATCGAGGACAGTAATGCCATGGTCAGTACACCAGTTACTGGTGGTTTTGGCACTGTGGGCAGGTGCCAGATCATGCTGGAAAATGAATTCCTCATCTCCATAGAGCTTTTCAGCAGACGGAAGCATGTAGTGCTCTAAAATCTCTTGGTACACAGCTGCATTTACTCTGGGCTTGATGAAACACAGTGGACCAACACCAGCAGCTGACATGGCTCCCCAAACCATCGCTGACTGTGGGAACTTCACACTGGATTTCAAGCAACTTGGATTTTGCTCCTCTCCAGCCTTTCTCCAGACTCTGGCGCCTTGACTTCCAAATGAAATACAAAACTTGCTTTCGTCTGAAAAGAGGACTTTGGACCACTGTGCAACTGTCCAGTGCTTCTTTTCCTTAGCCCAAGTCAGAAGCCTCTTCCGTTGTCTTGAGTTCAGAAGTGGCTTGACCATGGGAATACGGCTATTGTAGCCCATTTCCCGGACACGTCTGTGAACAGTGACTTTTGATACCTGGACTCCAGCTTCAGTCCACTGTCTTTGAAGCTCCCCCAAATTCTGGAAGCGACTCTTCTTCACAATGCTGTTAAGGCTGCGGTCATCTCTCTTGGTTGTGCAGCGTTTCCTGCCACATTTCCCCCTTCCAACAGACTTTTTGTGGATGTGCTTTGAAACTGCACTCTGTGAACAGCTTGCTCTTTGAGAAATTTCTTTTTGTGTCTTACCCTCCTGATGGAGGGTGTCAATGACGGTCCTCTGGACAGCAGTCAGATCAGCAGTCTTCCCCATACTTGTGATTTAGTTTACTGAACCAAGCTGAGTGTTTTTCAAGGCTCAGGAAACCCTTGCAGGTGTTTCGAGTTAATTAGACGATTCAAGTGATTCGTTGAACACCCTACTAGTATACTTTTTCATGATATTCTAATATTTAGAGATAGGATATTTGAGTTTTCTTAAGCTGTATGCCATAATCAGCAATATTAAAATAATAAAAGGCTTGCAATATTTCAGTTGATTTGTAATGAATCCAGAATGTATGACATTTTTGTTTTTTTAATTGCATTACAGAAAATAAAGAACTTTATCACAATATTCTAATTTTCTGAGACAGTCCTGTACATATTTATGATTTATTACAACAAAGTAGGCAAAGTGAGTATTCTTACATTTGATTAAAAAAGGAGTTTCTTAACTTTATTGCTTTTGGCCACATAATAAATGATGGGTTCCACTTTACAATAAGACTACCCTTATAGAGGATTCATAAAGGGTTTATAATTAGGTTGTAAACACTTTAGCAATCATTAAGAACCATTTATAATCGAGTTCTAACATAGCTTTCATACATCAACACAGGCTCACTATTTGGCAAGATGACCAAGCCTTATATTGGCACAACTACCAATATTTACTAGTCGACAAGTTTTTCAAAATAGCAGTCGACTAGTCGTTACGTCATAATAAAGACACACAAAGAGAGGTGTAAAACTGTATTTTGTATTGGAACTCATACAGTTACACTGTACAAAGCATTTTAATTTGTGTTACATGGCTGATTAAATAAAAAACAGTAACTGGACTCACCAAATATACTGCAAAAACTCTGTTTACATAAATGCAACGTAAATCCAGTGTGCATTACGCGACACTTTACTCGCTGTCCTCCTCCGATAACGATGTCCACCCTTCCAGGTTTTTTGGTTTGCGTTGAGGAAGACCAAAGCATCAACTTGTGAGGGAAGGAGGCCGCTGTCGGGTGACAGTGTCGCCTGCCAGGGAAAACATCCGTTCACTCTGGGTGCTGGTGGCTGGAATAGCCAGGTAGCTCCTGGAAAGCTTGGCTAAACGGGGGAAGCGTTCCGCGTCTTGTGCCCACCACTCCAGAGGGTTATCCATTGTGGGGATATGGGGTGTCTGCTGGCAGTAATCCCATAGCTCATCCGCACCACTGTTGAACCGTTTTTTCTTGCTGCTCTCTAAATAAGCTCCAAAACAGCTGTTCAAAGTCACTCTCCAGTCTCGCCTTTTTGCAACTTTTTTCCGCCAGCTCCACTCCAACGTTGTCTCCTCTTCACCTACATCAAAAATGAGCCACCTTAATGATAAACACATTGTTTTACAATTTGGCCGGTTTAAGGATTTTTTTTTTTAAACAATTATCGCTAGTTCAACTCTATTTACCTGTAGTTCCTGGCTGTTCCACCTCTCCGTCTTCACGCACTAAGTGAGTCAGGCGCGCCTGGGCATCATCTGGAAGGAACTTCAGATGCTTAAACCGTGGATCTAGCATGCATGCCGTGATCGGGATGGATTCTGCCAACACGAGAGACAACAGCTTGTAGAGGGTTATGAGCTCTTTCCTCGCGGTATTCTTGAAGGAACAAATAGCCGCCAGATCAGACTCATTTGCACTTAGCGTGTTGTTAGCCATGTTCAGTATGACCGGGTAGATGATGAACAGCCCAACGTGGTTTCTCCGCACATTATAATTGTCGCCTTTGCTAGAGGCCTGAGCACCGGGATCAGCTGTGCCACCAGTTCCCACTGGCACTCTCTCATGGCGAGGGATCTTCGGATGCCAACTTTTGTCACTGTCTCATCCGAAAGGACGGCCTGCACCGGGAGTCTCTGCTCAAGCATAGTGAACGTTGAATTCCAGCGGGTCGTTTTGGAGTTTGTGTACTTTTACTCCAAGCTGTTCTTGAAGTTTCTTCAAAGTACAAAGTGCTACTGAGGAGTGACGAAAATGACTGACAACATGCCTGGCAGCATCTGTGGTCTTGGCGATTTCCGGTGAGTGCAGCCCTGCATTTATTGCTAGTTGAATAGCGTGTCCTGTGTGCGAGATTAACTGGTTTATGGTCAGACGTGTCGGGGGCGTGGCCTTCGACTGAAATACACATTTTGATTGCTTCTTCTGTCGTTTACATACATCTTTTGGTATATTTAACTCGGTAGGAAGACATTGATGCACATTCAGTACCAGTGTGTGAGGTTGTGGTTACGATGGCGATATCCGGACGCGTACAGCGAGGACTACAAAAAGACAAACGAGTTGACTGGGGATGTCTGTTCAAAACATTGCGAGCTCGAATAAACAATTTAAACCAGCTATTGTTGCCAGATTTATTACTGAATATCGTTCTTAATGTGATACTGCTTCTGAGACCTGTGTACATCTTCAGACAGCCTCCAAGTGAAGCAAACGGTGTTTACTCAGTTTGAAAGCAGCGTGGAGAAGTCTTCAGCTCTGGTAAACTGTGATCTGCCCGTTAAACTGTGTTACGACTTCTGTGGCTATCTACCAGCGATCATGTTTAATATGAAAGACTACACAAACATGTATCCCTTATAAAAACGGTATTCTGCAGCACTCATGCAGATAAGATGTGACTGTTAACTCGTTTTGCAAAGATAGCAGCAGACATGTCATTGCTGCATGTGCAGGGATATTTAGACTTTAAAATGGGCGACGTGATGCCTATGCTGTTAAGTATTTTATTGTAGTTAGTCTGTCGTAAGACGGAAAAGACAGGCAGTCAGTCTTGCTAGAATATAAAACAATTTTTAATTGCATTCTATTGCATTCTAACAGCTTTGGTCCAGGTTTACATCCTATCAGCTACTGCATTAGCAGACATAGCAACAGTAAATGGGGGCCTATTTAGAAAGTTAGCATTTAAAAATGTCTATATTGTGAGGCTAAATATTATATTGTATATCATAATCATGCATGGCAATTATATATATATAACAAAACACATGGCCTGATTTGCATATTGGAACTTTATGTGTGCACTAGAACATATTTATATGTACAATTAATACTTATCACAACATAATGTGGGCTCACAGGCTGATGAACTACACTATAAGCCCGGATAAGTTGAATCTGCTTAAAAAAATAGAGGAAAAAGTGGTTTCCTTTAAAAATGTAAGTAAAGCATCATGAAAACTTGAGTCAATTAAACTTAAAATAATCAAGGACTTGAATTGTTATTTGAAGTACAATCCACTTCATGTCAAGTTGATTTTACTTACATTTTTAAGTCAACCACTTTCTATTTTTTTAAGTAACGCATTAGGAAAACTTGAGTGAATTTAACATAAATTATTCAAGGTCTGGAATTTGAAGTACAATGCACTTCATGTGAAGTTGATTTTACTTAAAATATTGTGTGATATCAATTGCTTTCCCAATTATTTAACTTAGAATTTTTAATTGAAAGTGGTTACATTTAGTAAGTTTTCATTAAAACTTGTGTGTTTCATTTGGATACAATGAAATTGAGCTTCCTATACAAACTGTGTCAAAAATATTGTACCATACATTTTCCTGAGAACATTCTTCACATGAAACAATAGCAATCTCTCTATATATAAAGATATATAGTTATATATATAATAAGTATAGATCTATATATCTATGTAGAGCTCATACAAAATTAAGAGACCTCTGTAAAATGATCAGTTTCTCTCGTTTTACTATTGGTAAAAACTGGATTAACATTTGTGTTTTATTCTATAAATTAATGACTGGCAACATTTATCCGAAACTCCAAATATTCTCATTTAGAGTGTTTATTTACAAAAAATACCAAATGTTCAAAGTAACCAAAAAAGATGGAGTGTTTTCAGACCTCGAATAGTGCTAAGAAAACAATTAAAAAATCCTTTTTCAACAACACAACACTAACATTTTAACATAGGAAGGGCTCAGGAATCAATAATTGGTGAAATAACCCAGATTTTCAATCACAGCTTTATTGCGTCTTGGCTGCTCTGCACCACCTTTCACATTGCTGTTGGGTCACTTATAGCCACTCCTGGCACAAAAAAACACATTGGCTTTGTGTGATGGCTTGTGACCATTCATATTCCTTCATATTCCCTGGCCGGTGGGGCATGGAGCATTGTCCTGCTGGATAAACTTACCCTCAGCTCAATTCAGGTGTGAATGGAGGAAGACCAGATCAAGACCCTGTCATGGAACAGTTGGAACCCCACTGAAAACCTCTGGATGTGATCCAGAGGAAGATGGATGGTCACAAGCCATCAAACAAAGCCGAGCTGCTTGAGTTTGTGTGCCAGGAGAGACATAAAGTCACCCAGCAACAATGTGACAGACTGGTGGCGAAAGCTGTTATTGAAAAATCTGGGTTATTCCACCAAATATTGATTTCTGAACTCTTCCTAAATTCAAACATTAGTATTGTGTTGTTTAATAATGAAGAACTTGTTTTATTTGCATTATTTGAGGTTTGAAAACACAGCATTTTCTCTGTTATTCTGACCAGTTGTAATTTTCTGCAAATAAATGCTCTAAATGACTTCTTTGTTTTGTTTGGAGTTTGGGAGAGATGTTGTCAGTAGTTTATAGAATAAAACACAAATGGAAATGCCAACAAGCTTAATAGGTCAAACAGTGCAAACATGCAACAACAACAAAATGCAATATGGAAGCCTAAATACTTGCCATATGTAACAGTAGCCATCTTTTCAGAACCCCGTTTCACAATGTAAGCTGATTTTTCAAAGTCTGAATTTTGGGTGCCATCTCAACTTTACCAAGTTTTAACATCATCTGCTGAACAAAGTGGAAAGAGTTTTCAATGCACTAGGGGTACTCCAGTTGCAGGGCATAAATGAGTCCGAACAGGACACAGAAGGCCTGAGGCAGGTTAGCCGGTCCATCCATCACCACATTCCCCTCCAAGACGATTGCCACACTGGATGGGTTGAGCTGAGGATTTTCTCCGACACAGTGGAGTTTGACTGTACACCTCCTTAACAGCCGAATCCTAACAGAAAAATAAAGAGATTGACAGATAATTCGACATCGTCCACCAAAAAGTAGCGTCCACTGTTTATAATGAAAAGCATCATACAACATAAAAACCAAAAGTAATAAATAAAAGGACAATCTGGGCCTTAAATTGGCCTTATGTCAGACGCCATAACTGGATCTGTACATTAGAAGAACTAGTTGCAAATTGTGCACCAAATATGGTTTTGTATGTAGCTTGGCTGCCATGAATTTGTGAACATTTGATGCAGACAATCTTCAATATTCACCTACAACATATTTGGTGTTCGGGTCAAATTTACCCGATTTCCATTTTCAATGAGTACAAAAAAATATAAGGATATTTTTGTTCAACCTGAAACTCCATGGGGCTTATTTATTGTGAAGGACATGTGGAATTCTTTTAATTTTCACACACACACACACACACACACACACACACACACACACACACACACACACACACACACACACACACACACACACACACACACACACACACACACACACACACACACACACACACACACACACACACACACACACACACACACACACACACACACACACACACCCACACAACCTGCTTTCCCTTGATCTTACCCTTTGTGGTGTGTGCACAAAACTATTCCAGAACATTATAAACATTTTTAACGAACTGTCCCCCTCGCACCTGCATGCCGGAGGAAGGACTAAACAGACACATAACCTCACATTACAGTGTATAGAGCAAAACTACAATTATCTACCAGCAAAATGGCCAAAATATATGTATTTTTCGGATTCACTGTATTTTATGAACAGTGACTATTAATTGTTTATATTTGCTTTGTGTTTATATCTGTTCTGTCATTTATATGGATGTTTCATCATCTATAGATATTTCACAGCCAAACACTTGGATGTGTGGTTGTTGTGTTTCATTTGCTGTTAAATTGCTATATTTCCTCGAAGGCTTTGATTATTATAAGACAAAGATTACAAATAATAACATTAATGAAAAAAAAATGAATTTGCATTTTTCCTGGAAAAGCATGAACATGTAAACTTAGTTTTTCTTACATAAATTACATTTGTATTGACACTTCCATTGTTCAATTTGATCTAGCAAAGAGCATTTAAAAAAACGTATCATATTTCATTTATATTGTTGGTGAATTAGTTAAAGACAATATATAAAAGGAATTGTGTAAGTTAACACTAGAACCGCCAACGGGTAAATTTTACCCGCAGCTGTTTTTTGATTGTATGTAACTCTTTTTCCATAACATATTGAAGTCTCCCAGTCCGTGACTTTTCCTTAAAGTGTGTTATATAGCACCCTCTGTTGTTAAAAATTGTCAATAGGAAATCAGATTGAAAAAAATCGCCAAAAAAAATGCCGCTTATACCAATATCGGCCAGCGGCTAATATTTACCTCATAGAAAATGCAGCAAACACGACGTGTTGCTATAGCAACGCCTTTTGTCTACTGCGGTTCCTTATAGATAGAGAGATAGATAGATAGAGAGAGAGATAGTTATAGATAGTGTAACATCTTGGAGAATACAAGATCTTGGATGACTGAGCTCACGTTGAGGACGTAATGCATGTGTGCAGGTTACGTGCCAGTTGAATAAAGATGGACACTCGGAATGAGAGAAGAAGTCTGCGTCGTCTGTTTATGTAGACAATTATATATCCATAGAACAGAACATTACAGATGGATCGATAGATAGTTATAGATAGAGAGAGAGAGATAGAGAGATTTGTACCTAAACAAAACACAAGTCTAACACCAAGCGTTTAAATCAGCACTGGTAGCGATATGTTATACTTCATGCTATCTGCACAAACTATGTCATATGAAAAGCGGTTCTAGTGCTAAATTTAGTTCCGTATTTTTTTAAACTCTGAATAATGTCCTGGGTCAATTTCACCCAAACATTACCAAAGGGTGCAAAATGTGAACATAACACAAGGGTTAAAGTAACTTACGGTGCAGGTCTTGAAGAAGGCAGAAGGTTCATCCCCCAAGATGATTGGCAGTCCCCGAACACAAAGGCATCTGATGTCTGTTGGCTCAGTGGTCTAGAATATAGTGGAGATAACAAAGAATGGTCATATATTCATCAAATACATTCTACAAACTCTACACAATTACTTTATTGCAAATATACTTGAAAGTAAAGGAGAGGACATGATAGGAGAGAATAGAAAAGGGAGAGAACAGAACTCCATAACTTCTTCTTGACCAAAGAATAGAATAGGAAACAAAACAAGATAGCAAAGCAAAACGAAAAAGGGGAAAGAAGAAACAATGACACATGAAGAGATGAAATTAAATTGACAATTGAAGGATTATTTGAATTATTTGAAGGATTAAAGTAACGTGTTATGGCAGGAAAGTTAAATCTGGTATATTCATTTTAATGTCACCTTATATATATTCATGTGTGTTAAATTTGAAGGGACAAAGTATCTTTTCCCTCCCCCAATATATTGAGGTGAAGTCCTTGTGCTTAGAGAAGAGATGGGAGCATGGGACACCCTTATTTGGGAATAGGGCCAAGACTCTGGAATGTTTCCCTCGTAAAAGAAGGGTGTGCGCTATACAATCTTGTAGCAGATGTGTGTGTGTTTTCATTGAAGTAAATATAAGTGCTACATGATTACTGGTCAACTATACCTCTGTTCTTATTCTTTCATGTGTGGGTACTAAATGGCTACAAACATTGTGGAGAAATTAGCTTAAACATCTTTTATTACTCTATATGAAATGGAAGCAGTTTTTATGACAGGGACGAGAGAGGTGGGGGAGGGAGCGCATTCCGAGGAGTTTCAGCATATCAATTGTCAGGGGAGTCGACTTGTTTTCAATAGAGGTGTGTGGTTGGTTACTTTGTGTTAATAATAGCAGTATGTGTAAAGGAAGCTGGAAATATACAATGTGAAACCTTTTATTTGAAGTAAAGATGTGAACAATAGCTCAAACAAATGGAAGGGCTATATGAGGCCTGTGTGAAGTTTGACTATTTGAAAAGCATCTCTAATACTGCTTAAGAGCATAGGTAATGTGTTCCTCGTTATTATTGATATGAAAGTAATTAACATGTATTACGTATATTTAGCCAACTATAACAACTATATCTTAAAACATACTTTTAACTTGTGTGTGGCAGTCAGGAGGCGGGAAGATGGACACAGGGACAAAGGGCCATAAACGGGATGTGTGTGTGCTGGCTACAAGCTGCTGTGTCGCACTGATTGGGTGCGACAGGCCATGTGTTGGTCTCTGCCAATAAGATGACCTCTGGGGGAAAGCAGGCACACACCTCCTCCTGTGTTTTAGTATGAAAGACTGTGTTTTCCTTTGGTTCGCGCTCTTGTTTTTCACCGGCCGTTCCTGAGACCTGTCTCACACGGGGGTAGAACCTGAGCCCGGAGTACTCTGCAGAGTGCTTCGTGATTTCTTTGTATTTGTATCGTTACTGTATATCATTAAAGCAGGATTATTGTTTAACTTGTATTCTGGTGTTTCTTAATCCCTTCCTTTTCCCGAATTCACCCAGCTTATCAAACGACACGCGGAGACGAGGTTGGTTTTCAACATCCTCCAAATCTCCATCACAGGACAAGAGGAGAAGACAGAGAACAGACGAGAATCTTCAATTTAGCTAGTTTACCACAATGTAGTTGCCAGTATTTTCTGTATTTTGAAACTGCTAAACTGGGTTATTTTAAGGCTGTACACTTTTATTTAGTTTGAAACACGGCAATTTGATGTTGTATTGGTTACTATGTGATATGCACCATTTCACCAGTAGGCTATAACAGAAAAAATGGCTTCTTGGTGAATACAATGATCGGTAAAACGGACTAAAAACCTCTTTCAGTGCACACTAACAGCCCCTCAAGTGGAAAAAGAAATGCAGCAATGACTATGAGAAAATTACTATCTCAACCTCGTACTCTCTCACTCAGGTTAAAATTACCAAAAGCGAGGGAAAACACATTGCCTGACTCCGCAGTAGCTTAGGAGTGCTGCAGTTAGGCAACGTTAATCAACAACATCTGAAAATGTAATGTGGTCGCTAATGTTCAATAGAGTCTGTATGCAGAAAGGGGGTGGATCCTATAGGGGGCGTTTCCTAAAGGGTTATGAACCCCGCCCCCCACGTATTTCTTAAAGGTATATGACGCTCTGTTTCTCATTTATTTTAATGCTTTGAATGAATCATAAAGGAACTTTGGAAAATAATAATTATAATTAATTTGCATAAAGAATGAAGAGTATACAACCCACAGAGAAGACAAATTAATTGACCTATTGACAGATCATAATGAATACAGAGTCAACCCTAACCCTAACCGTAACCCTAACTCATAAATTGTAGGCATATAATTGTTTACTGTTTGTGCAGTGGTAGTAATTATTATTCAAATCAATCAATTACGTTTTATGGAAGATTTTGCGGTATATAATTTAACAACATGAGTAGAGGTTTCTGTACACCTAAAATACTGAAGTTGAAGTTACTGTCCTGATGTGTATCATTCATTTGTTCATGTTGTGTCTGGTGGTAAGATTAATGAATTAATTAGCGTATTTATTATTTTTCAAACATTACAATACACATCAAATACTAAACATGAAATGTATACTACATACCAATACATTGTACAAAGGAAAATATATACAGTACATACAAAGAAGAAAGTCTTCATTAAACATTGTGATATATTTATTTTAATGTCACCTTATATATATTCATGTGTGTTAAATTTGAAGGGACAAATTAAATTTTTCCTCCCCAATATAGAGAGGTGAAGTTTTTGTGTTTAGAGTGGGATGTGAGAAGGGGACATCCTTATTTGGGCATAGCTCCAAATTTCTGGAATGTTTCCATCGTAAAAAAGAGGGTGCATTACACATGCTTAGGGCAGATGTGTGTGTGTTTTTATTACAGTAAATATTTGTGCTGCGTGATTACTGTTCAACTATACCTCTGTTTTTATTATTTCATGTGTGGGTACTAAATGGCTACAAACATTGTGGAGAAATTAGCTTAAACATGTTTTATTACTCTGTATGAAAAAGGAGCAGTTGTGGATGACAGGAGACATTCTTCTTAAAAGATCTCCAGCATGTCAAATATTAGGGAAGTCTACATGATAAATATATGTGTGTGTTTAATTACTTTGTATCAAGAATAGCAGTAATGTTTTCCTCGGTATTGTGGATATTATGGTAACTCACATGTGATATTTGTATAATCCAACTATATCTTAAAAGATGCCAAGAGAAGGTGAAACGAAAGGTGCTTTAACAACTGAGCGGGGGAAGATGGCCACAGAGACAAAGAGCCATAAAGGGGAATGTGTGTGTGCTGGCTGCAAGATGTGAAATAAGATAAGGAAACTTGTTATTTAGAGCAGGTTCGTTCCAGACACCAAAAGGTATCTGGTTTTCTTCAAACTGAAAGAGACTTTTTGTTTCTGGGTTTCTTCTGCTGAGTCGCGCTGATTGGGTACGACAGGCCATGTGTTGGTCTCTCCCAATGAGATGACCTCTGGGGGAAGCATCCACACACCTCCTCCTGTGTTTTTAGTATGAAAGCCTGTGTTTCCTTTGGTTCGCTCTCTTCCTTTCTTCATATGGCCGAGGTGGTAAGACCTCTCCTGCGAGAGGACCAGAGCAGGGGCACCCGAAGGGGGGCCCCTTTTGAATTGTTTTGTGATGTATTGTATGTCCCACCATTCAAGCAGATTATTGTTTAACCTTTATCCTGGTGCTTTGACTTTTCCTTCTTGTAAAACAAACTCATAGAGGAACGCGCGGAGCAGAGGTTCTGCCTCAACAACATAAACATTTTAACAATTCTGATTCCTGCTTGCAATTTTCAAACTCACAAACAACTTGGTGGCTGTTTCCCCAGGTGAACTGCTGTACATGAATGGGGTTTCTCAGCCCAGAAAATGTTCTTCCAACAGCAAAAATGCCCTTTTTGAGGTCTAAGGATTGGGATGGAAGATGGTGATTAGAAGTAATATCAGGAACAGATTATGAGTGACGTCGATCCATCTGGGTCTTGAGGTTTTTCATATATAATTCAGTTTTACACAAAGGGCATTTTGTCCTTTTGGCCCTTGACTGGACTACTTTGCTGCAATTTGGGAGGCTGCAGAGGTGACAGGGTAGGCTGAGGAGGCCACCGTGGAGGCTGAGGAGGAGACAGAGGAGACTACCGTGGAGGCTGTGGAGGAGACAGTGGCGGCTGTGGAGGAGACAGAGGAGGCCACCGTGGAGGCTGAGGAGGAGACAGTGGCGGCTGGTGGGGAGACAGTGGATAGATTACATTATAGCAGTATAGTTGTATAATACATTTTCCCTATGTTTTGTTTAAGTTGTTTTTAGGGGGAATAAGGTTAGGACCACTGCTTCTGGTGTGTTCATGTGCATCACTTACTCTGGCGAAGCGATCCAACGCTGCAGGCTGCCCCTGCGCACTTCTGAACATGTTTCAGAATAGTGGGGTGGGTTCTGATCTCCCCACAGTAGAAGCAGTGGAAATGCGAGGAATTGCAACACACAACATTGCACCTGTACATTGTGAATCCTACAAAGAGAAATCCAGTTTACAAATGACTTCATTCTTAAGGCAATATAAAAATGTAAACTGTATTCAAATTCACGTTTGAATAATATTAGTTAGTAATAGTTAATTGGTTAGACTAACTAAAATTAGTCAACTATTTGTACATTTTGGAAGATCTGCAACATTTATTTAGATTAAGAAATACCTCCATTTTTAACAGCCGTTCTTCTATGGGTCTGCAGATGTGCCACAATATGGCCATAGTCCCCCACCTTGCTGCAGAATGTGCACTTGTTGATACGATGGCCTCGTAAGAACTCAGATGCTCAATTCCGTTGCTTGGTAATCTTCTTTATTGTTAAGAAGACCAAAGCTATCAATAATGACTCCTAGGCTCTACTAGGATTCTCCATATAATCACTAGGTTCAACTAGGTAATGTAACATGAATCTCTGGTAAACAGGCATAGAGATAACGACATCACAAGACGAACCGACACCAGACCAAGGGAGAGAAGGACTAAATATACACATTAGGCAATGGGGCACAGGTGGACACAATCAGGGGTGGGAACAACAATCACTCTAGCAGGTGCCACACGGACAGGAAGTGCCGACACCTGGAGAGAGAGAGTAGAGTAATTAACATCAAAAGACAGATATACAAAACACTAAAACACAACAGCTAACAGGATACTATCGCCAAAACCTTACACTTGTACCTATTAGGGCCTTCACAAAGGGGTGTTAGAAGGGCATCCCCCTTGTAAACAGTTGGGTGAATCTGGAAGAAAATGAGGAATTGTTTACTATTCAAACCTTTTTATTTGCACTTTCAACAGTAACCATTCATAAATGACAGGAAAGTTTTTGAATGAGCTTTGATATTTATATTTTAATTGGATTGCTTATTAGTTTATGCAGCTCAAGGGGTCACATAATTTTTATAATATAACTAGTGTTTTTGCTTATCGATATTAGGTAGTTTTTATTATGTTACATTCTTTAACCTGTCTTTAATAGAGTTAGGTGAGCTATTAAGCATGTGTTAGATGACCAGTGACTCTTCTCTAATCATATTACTTTACCACATTTCTGATGAAACCATAACTAATGTTACATAATTATAGAAGACACATCCGAAGTGCTATTTTTACATATTGATTAGCAGCCGACATTTACTGAAAGGATGCGTCCGTCTCTCGTCTGGTTCATTACAACCAGTAGTTACAAACTGTTACAGTTACAACCTTAATCAGTACCGCACATCTTATTACTCAATTCAACCAACCAAAGCTAGCCATGTTGTCTATCCGAATCCATATCATATTATTTGATTAAGTTACAGTATGCAGGGCAGGCCTACTTATATTTCCAAGATAATACAACAGTACACAACAGTACACTAGCATCATGCTAAGTGCTGGTTAGCATCACAGCATATGCGCTAACCTTAGGTCAATTAGATGATCCGAGCCTGATAATCTATTGACCTATCTAAGCTTAACGTTATTACAACATTAGAGTAGGCCCGGTTGCAAACGGGACTAGGCATCAACGTGTTTATAGCATAATGCTAAGTTAGCATTTAATACCACAAACATTTTTACCACATACAACTATTATTTACTTTATTAACGCTTAACGAGGTTCGACAGTCGATGTTGTACTTTGATAACGGGACAATTGTGTGTTAAGAAAAATGACATTACAATAAATATAAACATGCATCTCTGGAAAATACTATTACTGCTGTTTCAACGTGTTGTTTGGCCATCTTGAAAGAACGAATGACTTCTTCTGCGAGGATTTATAAAAGCAGCTGGAATCCCTTAAGTTGCATTACTGCCACCTACAGTATGTATTTCTGCTGAGTGTCATTATTCTATTGGATAGGGGATAGATAGGGGAGGATCCTATAGATATAGGATCCTCCCCCTATAGGAACCGCCCCCTGCCTGCGGTCTGCATCCAGACCCGTCTCCTAATGTTAGCTAAATGGCGTCTCACCTGATGTAGTAGCACAAAGCAGCCGTCCAAGCGCCACCCTCCTCTCCCTATGATGGAAGCCTGGGACAGCCTGTGGCAGGGTTCTAGCATCCGGCGTTCAATGTGGGGTGGTGTCCGACTCACACGACTAAAAGAAAGGTGACAAAAACAGCAACAGGGTGAAAAAAAAAGATCTACGTCTTTCAGCGAACACGAACAAGTGAAAAAAGTACAGCACTATCTGTTTAAAACTATCTGCACCTCGTAGCCTACTATTGCTCAGTAAAAGTTAACAAAAGCGAGGGAAACACACATTGCCTGACTGCAGTAGCGTAGAAGTGCTGCAGTTAAGTGACGTAAATCAACTGAAAACTTAATGTGGTCGCTATTAAGATCTAGATCCCTCCGCGGGCTCCATGATCACACTGCGGGGATTTCCCCCCCCCCCCCCCCTAATGACCACCTAGCAGCACATTATACCGCTTATTACACGGCTACATACTAAAAAAACAAACAAATGATTCATAATATCAATTTTAAAATGATTTAATTGACTTGAAAACGATCGTAATGCTTCCGCCAAAATAAAAAGTCTGTTCCGCGGCGCACCAACGAATGGAACTTTAATTCAGAAAATAAACGGCAGCATTATTCGAATCTACCTGTAACTGTCAAAGTCTGTTAACATTTTATTTTCCTCTAACAAGTACTTAAACAATGCGAGAGAAGCCCACACCGTGTTCCCGCCAGTTGATACTTCCTGTGGCTGTGTTACACCCATAAGTATGAGAATTCAACCAAGCCCTGTTAGCTAAATCACTTACCAGATTCAGTAGATAAGGCAGCCGTGCAGCGTCACCCTCCTCTCCCTCCTTTGGAAGCGTAGACAGTGCGGTCAAAGGGTGTGTTAGGAATTAAAATCAATGTTTTGATGGTATAATGTAGGTTAAACATAACATCAGTTTAAATGCTGTTTTATACTGAAAAAAACAGAAATTCTCGTGAACAACCAGTTCTTAAGCTTATATTCTGAAAATCCTTCATCTCCGGTTAGCATTTAGCATGTGGCTAATATACTATTTCCTAAAGAGGTGAATTTAGTAGCGAAATGACATGGAGTGATGCACACCGAAACCTACTGATTTAACACTACAACTATAGATGTCGAGATACGACCATGCTGAATATTAAATGAAGGTACAGTTTATTTGAATACATTATTGTTTACAGACGTGGGTAGCATGTGACAACATCCGGAACTCCACCGGAACTCCACCGGAAACCAAAATGCCGTGAAGTATTTCCAGTATTTTTAAAGTATGAATTACAGCGTTTAGAATGTGTTAAATGAAAAGTGATGAAAGAGAATATGAGGAGAAAAGGCATGTGGAAGTAAGCAATTAATGTAAAATGTCGGAATCCTCCGTATAACGCAATATCGGACTCAGAAGAACGAGGGGGGAGTCCCCTACGTCACTACGGCTCCCAGAGAGGAGGAGCGAACAGCCAGCAAGCGGGAAGTACAAAGACTTGTGTGCTCTCTTCTTCACGGCCGCCATTGCGAGAGGGAGCTGCAGCTTTTCTCTCCTCACCTGAACAATATTCTGCTTGTAACACTACCGCGCCTTTTTTAATTAAAGTATCCCATTTGAATCTTCTCAGAGACTCCATTTAGTCTCATTTTTAAAGCTTCTCTCCTGGACACGAGAATAACGAACATAGTTAACAATTGGAATGACCCCGACGTGATCTCGTTCCACCGGGAGAGCAGTTGCAGTTTTCAAAGGAGCTTGAACAATGCTGGCAGACATACTCTCGGGCCCATACAGAAAGGTAAAGAAGTACCTGTTTATTCAAAATCTTCAATAGATTACATAGTGAACAATAGGAGTGTGTGTCTGTCTGGTAAGTTGGACTCCTGAGAAAGACTGCCTAAATTATTGTTAAAACAAGCCTAAATTGATAAACATTGGTATCCTATAACACGTGGCGTTGCTTTGTCACAGGCGGGGTGAGTTCACTTTCTTTTTTCTTACATTTAACCCTGCATGCTATTCGTTTGTCTGTTATTACATGTCGGCTAGAGGCCAATAGCTTCAATAAGTGTCTCTTGTTACGTTTTAAGTTAACGTGAATGGTTTTAGGCCATTAAGCAGTTGGGACTGCTTGAGGCAAAGACACAGCCACATTTGGAAGCTGAGGTTATTGGAGTGAGTGTTTGTGTTAACAACAGTGTGAGGCTGTTTTAAAAAAAAGTCCTTTGTGTGATGAGGCCAACCACTTCAATGACTGTCTCTTGTTACGTTTTAAGTTAACGTGAATGGTTTTAGGCCATTAAACAGTAGGGACTGTTTGAGGCAAGGACACAGCCCCAGTGGAACCACCACTGAGGATATTGAAGTGAGTGTTTAAACGACAGTGTGAGGCTGTTTTAAAAAAGTCCTTTTTCGAGGAAAAGGCCTGAGGACTTTGAAGCTTTCAGTGGTTACTTTTTTCTGTTTTCAACAAGACATTGCGTGTGGATTACGACGAGAAAAAGCGACATTCGTGCGTCAGATAGACGATATTCTTCTGATTGTGTTTGGATAGTGTCACATTTTGCCCCATAATAGCGTGTTTAACCTCTTAATTAAGAGGGTCCCCCCAGTGGACCCCCCCCACCGTTTTTTTACGAGACTATGTCTCAGGGCTTCTTAACATTTATGAAACTATTAATGTTCCATACCCTTTTAACGATAAGAAACTCAGCTAACTAACAATATGAACCATTTTTAGCTAAAAGAAACACAAGAGTAATACCAAGCCTTTGAATTAGCATGGAGCGAAAAAATGCTAACTAATGCTAACGGACTTTTGCACAGCACTCACGGTAGCAATGCGCTTATTACTTATCGTCACTGCACAAACAAGATATCTGATTAAAGCTGAGACTCCACAGATTCCACACATGTAATGTCATCACTGTAGGACCCCAAATTGCGGAGCTATCAGCCAGAAAAGAGAAAGTAAACAACATCCGGTTTCAAAGATATTACAATAATTACGTCTTGCCTTTTTTCGATTTGTGATCAAAAGTTGTGTTCACCGGAATAAAAACGCCGCTCAAGGTTAATCCAATGTCTTTGTGTCACGTAGAATGTTTTACTGATAATCCACCATCATATTTATGGCAATATACTGGGTATAAAGTTTTGCCGTCCAGGCTTGTACTTTCAGATGTGCTTTGTTTGCTTCTCTATTATATAGTTCTAAGGTAATGTTTACGTGGATTTGGGAACTGCCCCTCGATTCTATTGGATATTTTGGTTAAGAAAAAGGTGTAAATCACCCAAATCGACCAATGGGTTCCAGAGATATGGTCCTGCGTAAAGTATGAAGAATGCCAGCCGGCGTAAGCACTTTACGCAGCAGACTTTACTTATTGTTTACTACGTAAGGAAGCAGGAATTGCAGGACCCAGAGCCCACGGGGCACAGAGCGGACAGCAGATAATGGAATTGCAGTTTTGTTGCTTATAGATTATCAGAACATTTCAAAGGGGACACAGCCATATTGGATATTAACCTATGGATTAACTACATCAATATTGTTATCGTTTTAATGCCATTGAAGACCAGTTTAGACCAGACAAAGACAAAGGTAAACCACGTTAGCATTGTGTAGCTACTTAGCGCCACTTCTTTTGATTTACGTTTTTGTTGATAACGTTGCAAGTGTGTATCTTTCAGTGTTGAGGTGGGCACCAATAGATTCTGTGTCTTTACGATCATAAACGATTTGTTGGATGCGCAGCTGGGATAAGTAATAAGGGAGCTAGGAGTGATTTCCGGTGCATAATAGGTTAGTATTTTTCGCTCGGGGCTAATCCAGAGGCTCATTGTTAGCATTGTGGGGCCTAAGAGGATAACAGAGTATGTTTTTTTAAGTTTTTAATTTTTAATTTTTTCACAACAGCTGTATTTGGATGGAATGAATACCTATAGTGATAATCAGGGCTCTCAAGTTTTGAACCGAGTTCAGAGTGAGATTTTGGCAGCGGTGTTTGGCTCCCGTCAAAGTTCCCATGAAGCCCTCTGAACCGCGAATGTCAACAGGGGGTGCTTATAATTTACATGTTTTTACTATGTTCCATCTGAATTTACTTTAAAATAAAAACATCTAGATTGATTCTGACACTTCTACATCCAACTCATAGATGTAACCTTGCTTTGAGAGAAAAGATGATTAATTTACCCCTTTTAGAAGTGAAGATATAGTCTTTGCTGTGTTAGTGGCATTTTGGAGCCTGAAACCTGAAAAACAGGCTCAGTGCTTAAGAGGGTAAACAGAAGAGATAACCATACTGCCTCTTAAAGTAAAAAAATGTACGTACATGGGTTGAGGCAGCGCCGGCCCGTAGCACTTTAGATGTTCGCCTAGGGCGCCAGATCTGGGGAGGCGCTGCGCTGGTAGAAAAACATTTTTGACCGTTGGTGCTCATCCTAATTTTCGTCCTTGATGTAACAACATTCATAATTAAGTAAATTTAACACCCTTTTTTGACCCCGGTTACACTTTTCATTTGCCCTGTACGATGGGCGCTGTAAGGGATGAAAATGGGGGATGTTGGCTTATCTGGCGCCCGCAGCTCACAGCCAAAGTGCGAGTGAGCTTGGGAGCGAATGAGGGAGAGAGGGAGGGTGCAACGGTACCGGCGCTGTTGTTATTAGAATCTGGTGCTAGCTGCTCTAACGGATATTAGAAGAAGACGTTTCTGCAATAATGTGGAGAGTCCTCTCCAGTCAGACTGAGAGGCTGATAACTACAGCTCAGTGAGGTAAAGGACTCTTGAGTGTTCAGATAGTTCACTTTAGTCTACAGTAAGTTATCTCAGTGGGTCTCAAACGGTTTGGTCACAATGTATGTAAACAAATATTTCCAAGGCACTCCTTTATAATTATTGGGATAAAACAGGTTTGAAATAATTTCAATGTATAACCAAAAATATTGTTTTAAACTGGAGAGATTTAAAAAAAATGCACGAATAAATAAATGTTAATAGGTCAAATAAGATATGAATGAACAACAAAAATAAAATAAGTTACATGTATTTGTTATTGGCTATGGTAGGTTATTGGTTATGTTCACATACTTATTTGATTAATAAAATGTAAACCAATCTTTTTCATATGGGTGTTTAGAGTTGTACCCCCTAGATCTAGTAGTAATTCTGCTTAAAGTGCACCAGATTGAAGCATTTTACTTTAAAGGTCACATGTCATGGCCATTTCCACTGATCATAATTCCATTGTTGAGGTACTTAAATAGTGCAATTTTCCAAACTCACATTGGTTTCGCATACAGCATCTCTGTAAAGTATGTGTATCCAGACCCGGTAAGGACACTATCGATACTGACTCAGCAATCACTGTAAGTTATATTCTTGTTTAAATAGACTTCTCTGTTTCATTTATTCTACTCTGTATAATTGTTCTGTAGTTATTGTAGCTAAAACGGCGATTTCTGAGAGATTTTAAATCTCAGATCTGCTCCACTCAACCTGTAACACAGGTCTCAGTGGGTCACGCGCCTTAACCCTGCATTAAAGGTGGGCAGGAACACTCTGCTGTCGCCCATCAGCAGAAAATAGTTAACTAATTAGAGGGGCGTGCCCCCACAGCTGTGAGAACTGAGCAATCAGGTGTCCATCTTAGATTGCTCTTTCCTGGAGCGTCAGCTTCAGCGTCAGCCAGACGAAGACTGACAAAGACATTGGAGTCCTGTTGGAGTCACGAGGGAGGCAAAGACGAGGCAACTCCTACTTTGATTGAGCTAAGTATCGCTGGAGTTTTCTTTTGTTTTATTCAATTCTCCTTGGTTCTCTAGCCCCTCATGCTATAATCATGTGTATTTTCTCCATCCCTGTTCATGTGTCCTCTCGCAATTATCACTGGCCCCGTGTATCTCCTAATCGATTTAACCGGCCTGCTCTTGTCTATCCCACATGCTCCACTGACATCCAACATCTCGTTTCAGGGGGCCTGTGGAACTGCCAGTCAGCTGTTCCTAAGGCTGACTTCATCTCTGGCTACGCTTCCCTGCAGTCTCTGGATTTCCTTGCTCTCACGGAGACCTGGATCACTCCATCCAACACATCCACCCCAGAAGCTCTCTCCACAGCATATTCCTTCACCCATACACCCAGACCCTCTGGCAGAGGAGGTGGCACTGGTCTCCTGCTCTCTCCCAACTGGAGCTTTTCCCTCTTCAAGCTACCTAACTTCACTCCTTCCACCTTTGAATTCCATGCCGTCACAGTAACCCATCCTATACAATTAACCATTGTTGTTCTCTACCGTCCACAAGGCGCCATGGGGGACTTCTTGGAGGAGTTAGATAATCTCCTCTCACACATCCCTGAAACTGGCCCTCCCGCTGTACTTCTCGGAGACTTCAACCTCCAGACACGGAAGATAGACGAACTAACATCTCTGTTAACCACCTTTGCTTTCTCACTGTCTCCATCCCCACCAACTCATAACGCTGGCAATGTCCTTGATCTCATATTCTCAAGGAACTGCACTACTTCTAACCTCTCTGTAAACCCGCTTCACACATCCGATCACATCTTCATTTCATTCTCTCTACCCCTTTCCAAACATAACAACCTAATCTCTTCTAATTCTGCACCTATCCGCCGTAACCTCCGTTCCCTCTCCCTTTGCCTCATCGGTGCTCTCAGCCCTCCCTTCCTCTGATTCGTTCCAACTCCTGCCTCCAAACTCGGCTGCAGAAACTCTCCTCTCTACTCTCTCTCTGTCCTCTCACATCTCGGCCGGCTCGTCAGTCCCCTCCTGCTCCCTGGCTAAATGACGCACAGCGTGCTAATAGAACCATCCTTCGTGCAGCAGAGTGGAAATGGTGGAAATCCAAACACCATGACGACCTCCTAACCTATCAGGCTCTCCTCTCCTCTTTCTCTGCTTCCATCTCTCAGGCAAAAAGCACTTTCTTTCAAGATAAGATCCAATCTTCCTATTCCAATCCCAAAAAACTATTTTCTATCTTCTCCACCCTCTTGGACCCCCCCAAAGCCCCTCCCCCCTCCTCCCTTCTGTCAAACGACTTTGTTAACCACTTTGAAAAAAAGGTTGATGATATTCACTCTTCTTTTTCTGGCTCACCTTTACTCACCGCTGGGTCACCAGACCCACCTTTCCAAGTGAGGTTCTTACCCTCATTTCCTCTGCCCGTCCTACCGCCTGTCCTCTGGACCCTATCCCCTCAAACCTCCTTCAGACTATCGCTCCTGATATTCTACCGTTTCTCACCCATTTCATCAACACTTCTCTAACTTCTGGTCACTTTCCAAACAGTCTCAAGGAGGCAAGAGTAAACCCTCCTAAAGAAACCCACTCTCAACCCGTCTGATGTTATAAACTACAGGCCTGTCTCTTTCCTCCCGTTCCTGTCTAAAACACTTGAACGCGCTGTCTTTAAACAATTCTCCTGTTATCTCCATCAGAACAACCTTCTGGATCCGCACCAGTCTGGTTTCAAGGCAGGTCACTCAACAGAAACTGCTCTCCTTGCTGTCTCTGACGAACTGCACACTGCTAAAGCAGCCTCCCTCTCCTTTGTCATCATTCTTCTGGACCTGTCTGCTGCATTCGTCACGGTGAACCATCAGATCCTCCTTCGCACTCTCCAAGAACTTGGAGTTTCAGGCACTGCACTTTCCCTCCTCACCTCATACCTCAAAGACCGCACCTACAGGGTTACTTGGAGAGGGTCCGAGTCCGACCCTTGTCAATTAACAACAGGGGTCCCTCAGGGCTCTGTTCTTGGTCCCCTCCTCTTCTCCTTGTACACAAACTCGCTCAGGTCTGTCATTAGCCCGCATGGTTTTTCATACCACTGCTACGCTGACGACACCCAACTAATTCTGTCCTTTCCCCGCTCAGAGACCCAGGTCGTCGCACGCATGTCTGCTTGCCTAGCAGACATCTCTCAGTGGATGTCTGCTCATCACCTCAAGCTCAACCTTGACAAGACTGAACTGCTTTTCCTTCCGGGAAAATATTGTCCCACTCTTGACCTAACAATCAACATCTGCACCTCTGTTGTTTCCCCGACTCAGACTGCAAGGAATCTGGGTGTGGTCCTAGATAACAAACTGTCATTCACTGCAAACATTGCTGCAACAACCCGCTGCTGCAGATACACGCTTTACAACATCAGGAGGATACGTCCCCAGCTGACCCAGACATCAGCGCAGGTTCTGGTCCAGGCCCTCGTCATCTCACGCCTAGACTACTGCAACTCCCTCCTGGCTGGTCTACCTGCATGTGCCATCCGACCTCTGCAGCTCATCCAGAATGCAGCGGCTCGTCTGGTCTTCAACCTTCCTAAATTCTCCCACACCACACCACTCCTCCGCTCCCTTCACTGGCTTCCAGTAACTGCTAGAATCCACTTCAAGACACTGGTACTTGCGTACCATGCTGCGAATGGATCTGGCCCTTCCTACATCCAGGCCATGGTTAAACCGTACACCCCAGCACGTGCACTCCGCTCTGCATCGGCCAAACAGCTCGCTGCACCCGCACAGCGAGGGGGACCCAAGTTCCCGTCAGCAAAAACACGTGGGTTTGCTATCCTGGCTCCAAAATCGTGGAATGAGCTCCCCATTGAAATCAGGACAGCAGAAAGCTTACACATCTTCCGGCGCAAACTGAAAACTCATCTCTTTGGACTCCACTTCGAGCGATTGAATTACTAACAAAGCACTTATATACTAATAAAGGGCTGGCTTTCTAAAGCCAGTTGAGTAGCACTTGAAATGTTTGGCTCTATGAAACCTGATGGACTTATATGATTCTGTTTTCTTCAAGGTTGTATCTTCCTGGTCGAATGCACTTATTGTAAGTCGCTTTGGATAAAAGCGTCAGCTAAATGCAATGTAATGTAATGTATTCAGCAGTATTCACTTTCTCCACTAAACGGCTCACTGCAGCTCCTCCCTCCCCCCCCCCCCCCGCCCCTCTGTGATTTCCTTGTTTAGCGATACACAGCCAAACACAGCCAAACTCAAACTGAACACACACAAAGTCACAGCCGAAATAAAAACTATAAGTGTGGCTTGATATTGAGTAAGAAAAAGGTTGATAAACGCTGTGAGAATGGGTCTGCAGAGAGAATTTCGCACGATCCCAACTGTCTTTTATCAGCCTGCAGCACGGAGCAGAAATCAGCAGGGCTGCCTGCACTGAGTGTGTGTGTGTGTGGATTGGTCAATTTGGACCAATCAGCGGGGGCTTAACGTAACGGCTAAGCGGACGTAACGTAACGGCTCCACGGATTGGCCCATTTAGTTCTGGGTACGTGCTTTCGTAAGCACGTACCCGGAAGAATCAAATTGATGATGACGTCATGATGACGTTTCACCAACGAGGCGTTTTGGGGAGGTATTTTCTGTTTTAGAGTTTTACTCGCTACAGGGTGTACTTTGAGGGTTTTGACTCTGCACACCGTTTACATGCAGAAAAACCTTCATAACACACAAGGGGACGGGTAATAACTGGAAAAGCATGACATGTGACCTTTAAAACTTTAAAAATATCTTCCCGGGGGGGCATACCTCCGGACCCCCCTAGAGGATGTGACGTCCACCCCCCATTCTATTGTGTATTCCTTAGATACTCTATTGATCTTTATCTTTTCTATTGTACGATTCTCTGGCTGGGGCGCCAACTCAAATCTCGCCTAGGGCTGCAAATTGTCTAGAGCCGGCCCTGGGTTGAGGGCTATGACGTAAGGGTATGAGGCCCATTTATCATTGTAAACTAAATAGAAATGTTATTTTAAAACTACAGTGTTGTTGTGTGTTGAATTTTCTAGACTAAAGATCACCCCACCATTATGTCAACTCCGCTGTGAGAGCCACGAGGTGTGTTTTGAAATCCCTTTGTTCTTCAGGTTAAAGGTTGGATCAGTTGCCATCTTGTCTTGCCCTCATGTTCACAATTAACCACACGGCAGTCGCCATTTCGTGAAATGCTAATTGAAAGTACTCAGTTTGTTTTATCAAAACCCAATCTGATTTTGGAATTTTGCTTGCTTGTGTGTATTGGCGGTTTTTTGAAATATTCCTTTTTGCAAATGTGTTTTGGCGGTTATGTGCTGTGTTGTTTTACCATAGTGTAATTTTCTTCCCATTTTTAAGAAGGAAAATAAACTTTTTCTTGTTGAATTGAGGTCAGTTTTGCAACAGTTGTCCCTAGTGGATTGAACTGTAAATTACAACAGCGCACTCTGCTGGTATTACAGAATTATTACACAGATAGAGGAAACACCTCTTAGGAAAAATTCAATTGCATTTTGAAGTTTAATTTTAAGTGTTATAAATAAACACATGTTTGATCGCCAAGATAGAATTGCAAGTGGTTTGTAATTATAAGATAAGAAACTTTAAATAATTCAAATAAGACTATAGAATATTCAAAAAGCTAACACAAGTTATGACATTTACATAACTCCATACACTTCGGTATTGAAGGATTATTTGAATTATTTGAAGTATTAAAGTAACGGGGTATGACAGGAAAGTAAAATCTAGTATATTCCTTTAATGCCACCTTATTTATATTCATGTGTGTTAAATTAGAAAGGACAAAGTATCTTTTCCTCTCCCAATATATTGAGGTGAATTCTGTGTGTTCAGAGAAGGATGGGAGCAGGAGATCTCCATATTTGGGAATAGTGCCAGACGCTGGAATGCTTCCCTCGTAAAAGAAGGATGGGTGTGTGTGACACAATCTTGTAGCAGATGTGTATGTGTTTTCATTGAAGTAAATATAAATGCTACATGATTACTGGTCAACTATACCTCTGTTCTTATTCTTTCATGTGTGGGTACTAAATGGCTACAAACATTGTGGAGAAATTAGCTTAAACATCTTTTATTACTCTATATGAAATGGAAGCAGTTTTATGATAGGGACGAGAGAGCTGGGGGAGGGACGCATTCCAGGAGTTTCAGCATGTCAATTGTCAGGGGAATCGACTTGTTTTCAATAGAGGTGTGTGGTTAGTTACTTTGTGTTAATAATAGCAGTATGTGTAAAGGAAGCTGGAAATATACAATGTGAAACCTTTTATTTGAAGTAAAGATGTGAACAATAGCTCAAACAAATGGAGGGGCTATAGGTAAGCCTGTGAGAAGTTTGACTATTTGAAAAGCATCTCTAATACTGCTTAAGAGCATAGGTAATGTGTTCCTCGTTGTTATTTATATGAAAGTAATTAACATGTATTACGTATATTTAGCCAACTATAACAACTATATCTTAAAACATACTTTTAACTTGTGTGTGGCAGTCAGGAGGCGGGAAGATGGACAAAGGGCCATAAAGGAGATGTGTGTGTGCTGGCTGCAAGATGTGAAATAAGATAAGGAAACTTGTTGTTTAGAGCAGGTTCGTACCAGACACCAAGAGGTGTCTGGTCTTCGTCAAACTGAATGAGACTTTTTGTTTCCGGGTTTCTTCTGCTGTGTCGCACTGATTGGGTGCGACAGGCCATGTGTTCGTCTCTGCCAATAAGATGACCTCTGGGGGAAAGCACGTACACCTCCTCCTCCTGTGTTTTAGTATGAAAGACTGTGTTTTCCTTTGGTTCGCGCTCTTGTTTTTCACCAGCCGTTCCTGAGACCTGTCTCACACACGTGGTAGAACCTGAGCCCGGAGTACTCTGCAGAGTGCTTCGTGATTTCTTTGTATTTGTATCGTTACTGTATATCATTAAAGCAGGATTATTGTTTCACTTGCATTCTGGTGTTTATTAATCCCTCCCTTTTCCCGAATTCACCTAGCTTGTCAAACGACACGCGGAGACGAGGTTGGTTTGCAACATCCTCAAATCTCCAACAAATGGTGAACCCGACGTTTCTGAGTGGGGTGTTTTCGGGGAAGAGACCACCAGCGGCAAGCGGACGGAATAGTCCAGGGCTAAACATCTCGGCCTCTTCTGACAACTACAAACAGAGCTCTGTACAATAGGCTACCAGGTGAGCAAACACGATTTAATTCGAAACCTGTGATTTGACCATATTCCAAATTTTAGGGTTGTCAGACGAAGTTTACAGTGTTTTTTTATAGTAACAATGCAAATGCGTGTTTTAGTTGTTAAAACCGAATATTGAGTTTCGGCAGGCCAGAAGGGTATTAAAGTCCCTGGCTTGGAAGTGGAGGTATAAGAGTCCCCACAGTTAAAATCGGATATCAAGTTCCGACAGGCCAGAAGGGTATTAAAGTCCCTGGCTTGGAAGTGGTGGTGTTGAGTCCCCACAGTTAGACTGTCTAAGAGTAGTCAGTTGGTTGTATTAAGTCTCCATATAAGACTGACCCAAAATAACGAATCCACAGCTCGACGGGGCTGGAGATGAGTTATTTGTTATAAGTGATCCAAAGGAGAGTAACGCAAACTTCAGAAAGTCATTCTGAAGTGACCGGGCCTCACTATATCCTTTGGTGTGTTGTGAATATTTACTGGTAACAAGGACAGTAAGTCAGATCAATAGATATGAACTCTGTGAATATTTAATGGTAACAGAAACAGCCTAAGTCAGATGAATAGATACGAAGTCATAATGTAAGGAGAATTTTAACGAGAGGAGCGTGAGTTAAGAGCTTACGAGGACAGTGGGTTCAAGCAGAAATATTGAATAAAAGGATAGCAGAAGTGTTCATTGTTGAAAGAAGCCCCCCTTTTCCAAAGGAGAGGCTGAGAGCTACAGCAGGGGAGAGAGACGGGGGTGTCAGTATTTGTCTGTGAAAGTTCCCCCCACCCTTTTTCCTCTCGAGAGCAGCAGCAGCAGCCCGGAGTGTGTCTGCTTGCTTTTTTCTCTAGTGATCTGAAGTTGGAGCGAAATACATAGAAAATGAACAGATCAAGGTGTGATTTGAAGTGGTAGATATATTGAAATAAATAAGAAACAATGGTTTGCTGCTATTTAAATATAGTCTTTGAGAACTGATTGATACCGTTGCATTGCGTTGTGAATTTCATGGTATTTGTCATTAACTAAGGATTGTACTTAATTATATTCCAAGGGGAAAATTATATTAAATACAGGAACAAAAGAGTAGAAAGTAAAGAGAAGATTTTTGTGAGTTCGTCAGAGGGAATCTGTTAATGTTTAAGCATGACAGAGGTCCTGCACGAGGTTTTGCTCCAGGCATCTCACACGGTTACACAAAGGGGTGATTTATGAGAAACTTGTGGTCAGGAGAAATGAGATGTTTTGGAGAGTAGACAGAGAGAGAGAGAAAAGTAAGGTTGTTGCTAAAATATAGAGAGTAAAAGTTATATAAAGTTAACTACTATTCGGGAGAATGTCATATTGTTGAATGAGTAACCTAAAATAAGTGAAGATGGTGAAATAGTTTTATTAAGGATACAACCGGTAACAACTGATTAAATACACAGTGATGGTGTACATGAACATTGAGAGTAGATTAAGTTGTTTTGTTCTTCATGCTTTTCACCAGAAGTCATTTGAATTGTTATTATTTTTAAGTCGTGTTGTTTTGTGTTATATTTCTAGACTATAATGTACCCACATGCATGTGGTTTCTTTGTCCCAGTTCATTTTAAAGTCAGCCGCCTCATGGCTAAATCTATTTGACCCCATGAGGTCAAGAGTCATTCTGTTAGACCACCATCTTGTGAAAGACAAATCATTGTTCTTTTGTCACATTTTGAATTAGAAAAGAGTTCATTTTGCTAGATCAATTTATCTATAAATGTTGTAGTGGGAGTTTTGTGTTTGCTAACATTTTTAGGAACGACAACACTAGGAGATGAGTAAACTCAAGAATCCGTGGAGTGTAAATACATTGAGAAAAACACATTTTTATACTCTAACTTTTTGCACATCATAGATAAGGTATTTAGACAATATAAATAAATATTCACCAAAAGTAATAAGTAAAATGGAAAGTAGACATGGGCCTACACTTGAGTCAAAGTATATTACTGTGATCTGATCAGTGTGCTCTGCAGGTTTACTATTGTTCTAAGTAACAGTGGGATTTAAAATATTGGAGAAAGTATGGAGATGTTCTTTCGTAGTGTGTGAAATATGTGATGCTTGAAACAGGTATTTCAATTTATGGAAGAAAATGGTTTCCTGAAAGAGTCAGGTTGGGTAGATATGTAACAATGGATGAAACAATTTATAGAGGGAGTTTTTGTAATATCATTAGTAGACATTAATGGTGTTGTTTAGATGGCATTTAGCAACTAAGACAGATAGTATGATTAGAAAGAGACAGAGTGGAAAGGGTTGGATTGATTCAATCTCAGTGTGCTAGATTTCTTATGGATAATGCGTCCCGGGACCTGGACTCCCCCTCTGAGTTAGAAAGGCTACGACCCCGTCCCTCCAAGCAGACAAAAGACCCAACCCAAAAGGAGGCTCCTCCTTCTCCATCAAACAGACAGAGAACCGGAGCTGAACCGTCTCCACCTGAGGCATCCAGAACCAAACCGCTTGCTGACATACAGAAATACTCTCATCAGTCCCTCAGACAGGGCATGAAGCTGAGCCACGAGATTTGGCACAGGAGCAGAGTGGGGGACATGAGAGCAGAATCCGCCCTCCATGAAGCAGCAGAGAGACTGTAAAGGGGAGATGAAATGCAAAGCAGTGCAAGAACAGTGGCATGATGTGGGCTGCAGATGTGACTGGGCCAAAGGCTGCCTAAAACAGTTACAGCGGATGGATTCAAGAGCTGATGGACTGAAGAGAAGACAGAATGAGAGGAGTTGGCATAGTCGATTTGAAGTGAGGAGGTCGGGGTCACGGCTTGAGACAACCAGGGGAGGAGAAAAGGAAAACGGGAATGAGTGAGTTTACACATAAACACACTTATTCACAAAACGCGCATAGAAGACACCACATTTAAAGAACTTGAATTGACTTGATAAATAAGTAAAGATAAAAAGAGGTATTAACCATGAATTAATCGATTGGTAAATTCAAAATAGCAGTAAAGAGGAAACTATTAATGTCAAATGAGAAAATCATCCTAAAAACACACTGAGGGTTAAAGGGGGAGACATGAGGGAAATATGCACTACACTTTAAGCAGGGGGTGTTTTGGAGTAGCACAGTGTAGAACCATATTCTTCAATCTTTCCATCATATTAATAAATTATTCTTCAAGAGATTTTTATTCATGTGTGAATAAAGCAGTGATTTCATTTGTTACAATATTGATTTCACCATTGTGGCATAGTTATTACCATAGGAGGGCTTTAGGATGGAAACTGTTTTTAATCCTTGATAGAGTAAAGGGTGATGGTTGCATGTTCGGACACCCAAGGTTCCACACACTGCTAAAGAGTTTAACATTGTTTTTAAGTAGACCAGAATTGAAGATAAATGAGTATAATGAGCTATGAAATGCAGAGCTACACAGATCCTAGTAATGTTTTGACTTAAGATAATAGTTATGTACACAAGTTTCTGAATTAGATTTCTTAGACATTTTAATACTACTTAGTTGTAAATAAATTGCAGTAGTAGTAGTACTATTATGAAGTGAGTTTTGTACCAAGTTGCAGGAAATGTGGGAAGCAGCCGTCCCGATGACAAGTTAGAGATATCTGACTTAAGGTGGTAATCGTGAATTGATAAATGATGGCGCTCCATATATGACTGATTTTTGTAGACAGAGGATACTGGCCTATGCTGAAATATCAAAGTCTCTGCAGAGCACGACACATGGCCAATGAATCTGAGACCAAATGACCTTTGACCCTGACTGACAGTGTGACTTGAGAAAAGCACTATCAATGACTGACTCTGGGGCTTACCGAACTTGACTTTACAACCTGACAGTGTGGGTGTGAATGAATTTCTGCATGTGATCAGTGTAACTGCATGATTCTAAAACAATAACTAACCGAGCATGTCTTTGGACTAATACATTATTTTGGAGTTCCATGGGAAACACAGGTTTCCTACAATTTCACACATTTGGAAAAACGCACATGTGACCCGTTTCTAATTCCCACAGGAGTTGGCGGTTTGCAAACGTAAAACTCAAACTAAAATCTAAAGATTCTGTTTCTTTTAGGACTGCCAGCTGGAAATGAACACTTATTTTCCCTGGAGTGTTTACTGTGAAAGATGATGGATATACTTTTGTGAATGATGTTTGGTATTTTCTTATAACCACTGGTTACCTGAAGGTTTTCTTCCCATACAGGATTTTATTACACATGTTTACATGTGTAAAAAGGGGGAGTGTGGGATATTTTCATTTAGGGACTGGAAGAAACCTGCCGCCCCAACTCAGATGTTCAATCTGACCATTGATTGACAGTTTTAGATTTAACCTGCTCCATATCTGGGGATAAGATACTGTTTGATGAATGTTGACATGTTTCTAATATTGATTGAGTTATAACAGGTAACACAGATGCAGAATCAGTGGCCAAGGGGCTACTGAGAGAGAGGTAATTCCAGAATGAGAATGAGAAGGTGAACTGTGATAATGAAAACAATTTGGTAATATTTCAACAGGTATTAAAGTAACTGAGGTTTGAAATGTAGAAAGAACATATTACAGCTAAGTTAAAACATAGTAATGTAATGAGATAGAATTTAATTTAGACAACATCTTGTAACTAGTCTGGTAAAGAAGTAAAAGCCATAGACTGTTTAGATCATTATGGGGATGTACATTTAATTTAAAGTCATAATAGAAAGACATTTGATGACAGTATGTTGGATTTCTGTATTCATTTTTCAGCTTGATAATATCCAAGCAGTGACAGGTAGAAGCAGTCTCGCCTGGAAATTATTCACTTTGTCAGTATCATGATTTTAGTTGTTTTTAATCCATAACATTAGTGTGTTTCTTTACCAGAAACATTAGCAGTTCATATTATATTTAGATTTTAAATGGGATCTCAAGGATTTCATTTATAATAACACAGATGCTGGTCAGGAATTCAGAGCTATTGAGATATGTTATTTAGTTCAACTGAAGATGTTGGGGTTTATTTTGTTGACACAGGCCAAGTATTAGAATTCTGAAGCGGCCTACCAGTGGTGGGTCAAACACCTGAGGGCCCAGAAGCACTGAGCGTAGACTTGAGGGGTGGGTATCAGATTTCTCCACACAGGTTGCTGACGCCAAAAGGGGGACCCGAGGAGCAGGAGGCCGACACAGCGGAGTTCGTCAGGCCTACGTGACTCAACCCCAGGCTCTCCGGCCTCTACAGAGTGACCCAGAGGACATCTCATGCCGTCCGCCGAGGAGCAAAGGGGGACATCTGGTACTACTGGAGCCAGTGTGCGGCGAGGAACACTCCGGCTAGGACCTTGGAGGACATCAGGATGGACCTGGCTATCGTCAACGCGGACATCCCTACAGCAGACGACTTGGAAGCAGGCATCAGCGGACTGGAGGAGAAGGACCTCGCGGACATCCCTACAGTAGACGACTTGGAAGCAGGCATCAGCGGACTGGAGGAGAAGGACCTCGCGGACATCCCTACAGCAGACGACTTGGAAGCTGGCATCAGCGGGCTGGGGGACTTCTCGAGGCAGCAGAGGAGTCTACTTCTCTCTGATCAGATTCATCAGTTCCACCTTTGAAGGAAAGGCCGCATCTCCCCCTCCCTATCAGCTGCCCTTGTTGCCGTATTCCGCTGAGGGGGGGGCCCTGATGATTCAACAACACGCAAGGATGCTGCTGTCTGGCACTCAGGCTCTCACTCTGATAGTTTCTTCACTGTCATTGGAGGTTGTTTTCTGTTCTCAAAGGTTTAATGAAGGGGGACAGACACAGTATCAAAGAATGACAGTAGTTTGTTTCAAATGTCTTATGTGTGTTGGTCTCGTTAATGCGAGACCAAAAAGGGGGAAATGAAGGATTATTTGAATTATTTGAAGTATTAAAGTAACGGGGTATGACAGGAAAGTAAAATCTAGTATATTCCTTTAATGCCACCTTATTTATATTCATGTGTGTTAAATTAGAAAGGACAAAGTATCTTTTCCTCTCCCAATATATTGAGGTGAATTCTGTGTGTTCAGAGAAGGATGGGAGCAGGAGATCTCCATATTTGGGAATAGTGCCAGACGCTGGAATGCTTCCCTCGTAAAAGAAGGATGGGTGTGTGTGACACAATCTTGTAGCAGATGTGTATGTGTTTTCATTGAAGTAAATATAAATGCTACATGATTACTGGTCAACTATACCTCTGTTCTTATTCTTTCATGTGTGGGTACTAAATGGCTACAAACATTGTGGAGAAATTAGCTTAAACATCTTTTATTACTCTATATGAAATGGAAGCAGTTTTATGATAGGGACGAGAGAGCTGGGGGAGGGACGCATTCCAGGAGTTTCAGCATGTCAATTGTCAGGGGAATCGACTTGTTTTCAATAGAGGTGTGTGGTTAGTTACTTTGTGTTAATAATAGCAGTATGTGTAAAGGAAGCTGGAAATATACAATGTGAAACCTTTTATTTGAAGTAAAGATGTGAACAATAGCTCAAACAAATGGAGGGGCTATAGGTAAGCCTGTGAGAAGTTTGACTATTTGAAAAGCATCTCTAATACTGCTTAAGAGCATAGGTAATGTGTTCCTCGTTGTTATTTATATGAAAGTAATTAACATGTATTACGTATATTTAGCCAACTATAACAACTATATCTTAAAACATACTTTTAACTTGTGTGTGGCAGTCAGGAGGCGGGAAGATGGACAAAGGGCCATAAAGGAGATGTGTGTGTGCTGGCTGCAAGATGTGAAATAAGATAAGGAAACTTGTTGTTTAGAGCAGGTTCGTACCAGACACCAAGAGGTGTCTGGTCTTCGTCAAACTGAATGAGACTTTTTGTTTCCGGGTTTCTTCTGCTGTGTCGCACTGATTGGGTGCGACAGGCCATGTGTTCGTCTCTGCCAATAAGATGACCTCTGGGGGAAAGCACGTACACCTCCTCCTCCTGTGTTTTAGTATGAAAGACTGTGTTTTCCTTTGGTTCGCGCTCTTGTTTTTCACCAGCCGTTCCTGAGACCTGTCTCACACTGGGGGTAGAACCTGAGCCCGGAGTACTCTGCAGAGTGCTTCGTGATTTCTTTGTATTTGTATCGTTACTATATATCATTAAAGCAAGATTATTGTTTAACTTGTATTCTGGTGTTTCTTAATCCCTTTATTCTCCCGAATTCAGCCGGCTTAGCAAACGACACGCGGAGACGAGGTTGGTTTTCAACATCCTCCAAATCTCCAACAGTATGTACTGTACACAGTAGATTTTCACCAGATTTCTAATTTTAAAAGTCAAAACCATACACTGTACAATTTTTATTTTTAACATTTCATATTTTAAAATTTGCATAATTTTTATATTTTAATTCACTTTATTAATATTTCCCCCCAAAAAAAAAAAAAAATCTATAACTTAAAAAAAAAAAAAAAAAAAAAAAACCTTGAGCAACTAAAAAACAAACAAACCCAGATTTAAAGTTAAGTTCGGATGACATAGGATATTATTTATCAGGAACGAAGGTGCTAGTCGGAGGATTAGTGCTTCGATCTTTGATAACTTCGTTCGAATAGGAAGAGAGCATGTCACCGAAAGAAACTAAGTTGAGACCAGACGCAGAGCCAGTCTCAACTGCAGATATCAAGGAAAGGGTAAAAATCAGATCAGATGCTTTGACCTTTCCAAGTAAAAGACAGAAGAGATGGAACCAAATAGAGAAACTGTTGGAACAGTGGCAAACAAGAGGACTGATTCCAGCAGATGATCAACCTGGACCAACAAAAGCCCATAGAAGAACAGTACTCCACTATGAGCACGAAAAATGCCTACAACAGCTAACCATGGAGGGAAGCTGAAAAAGGATTTATAAGAGATACAAGTCTGATACTCCACCTGGAATATGCCAGCCTATTGGCAGACAGCATAAATGTGGTCCAAGTAGCAGACCTGGCAGTGAGGGAAGACATAGCAGAAAAAAACAAAGAGGCTCCAGTTATCCAAACTCCGAAGCTGTATCTAAGCTTGGCCGAAGTCCCTCCTCCCTCCCCGAATGTTGGTTTTATAGGAGAAGTCTTGCAGTTGAATGGAGTCTCCACGGACAAACATCTCAAATAATTTGCGTATGAAGTAAGAATGCTAACCAGTAAATCAAAAAACTTGATGGAAGAGAACATACGATTAGAAGAAATCACAGAAGAAAGACGACGACAAAGAGAAACACAAAAGACAGAAATGGTAGCATTACAACTGAGACTCTTGAAGATACAAATAGCTGAGAAAGATACCGAAGCTAATAAAAAAAAGAAAGCGGCAAGGCAAATGGCAGCTACATCAAAGATGGCCAAAGAACCAGAGAAGGCAGGGCAAACACCTCAAACAGTTCAACCTCGAGTAGTGCCAGAGATTCAGATGCAGAACCGACAAAAAGGAGGAAGAGGTTTCCGGTTTGAGAGATGTTACCATTGCTGCCAAATGGGACATTGGTCCAGAGAGAGTCTGCAGAACAATACACCAAATAACGGCCCTCCATGCATTTACCCCAGGGGAGGTTTCCACGACAGAAGCAGGGGGTCCCAGGGATGTCAAAGATGAACAGCATCGCCAAACATGAACCAAATACCACTGACAGCCTGGTATCAACCACAACAATGAGGAAGTTCAGAGGGCCAGACCACAAGGTGATGCATCTTCAGCACAAGGGTATTTAGAAAACCAGCTACATAGAGCCACATATGTCACCACAGGAGGGAGAGGTTGAATGTTATTTAAAAGATAGTGAGTAGAATATTGCATTTACACATAGAGCATCCACAGATTAGAAGTAGCAGAGTTGAACATTTAGCAGACTATTTTTGTAATTATGAGAAGGATACAGATTACAAGTGATGTTGTTCCCCCACACAGAAAACTATTGTGTCGACACAGCTAGTGAGGTCAAGACGATGGGCTTCCACCCCAAATATGCAAGGGGCGGCAATACACCTGACGTGAAGCTGTCCAGACCTGAAAACAGAAACTCGATTCTGCTGTGGTGAGGTCTGGCTACAAAGGGAGGTGTTCCAATAGGGTGGCTTGTCTCAAACCAGTGAAGAAGTCAACAAGAACCCAGCTGAACTAGAGAGTGACTGTTAGCGGGAGAACTGTGACGGAGCGACAGAGACTGGCCCAACATTTTCCAGCCAGTACATAGATAGACCCCGTCAGAAGACCGGGGCTGTGTTTAAAGGGGAACTTCATTTATTCTTAGCCAGAAGTGTAGTTTTTAATCAAACAATTATGTGATTTATGGAGTCAGATTACATTTTTCTCATAAACACAATTTTATAATCGGAGTGCTCTAAACAAAGTCAAAAATCCTACATCCAAACGGAATAAATATAATTAATTATTATTAATACGTTAAGTCTTGTTCATTCTTTTTCACTTTTATTAAATGTTTGATATTTCCTGCACAGACCCTTTCATACCGGCAATGCGCGATAGAAACAACAGAAAGTGTGACAGTTTAAAGAACCTGTGACAGCATCCCAACAACTGTTGTGCAATGAAATATTGGGCTACTAGTCATCTCGAACCGTCAGTTTAAAAAATAAGGTGCGATATCGCTCCGATAAATATCAATAATTTCGAACATTGCGGGGAAATTCCTTCGACTCATTTTGAAGTTTTGGGGGAAGCTGGAAGTGATGTCAATGCGGGAACGCTTCACTGTGCAGCGAGAGAACCAAACACGGACAAAGTTTGTTGTCATGCGTAGAAATGGTGAATTTCTGAGTTTAGGCACGTTAATAACGTTTTAATGAAGTTGACTACAGTATATTCATATTTGGCAGTGCTTTCATGTCAATTCGGGGAACATAAACATAAATGATCGTGGTGAAGATGATGATTAAATTAGGATTAAAAATCGGTAGTGAGAGCTGCTGAATTTTCTCCCGTAGGATGTGATATAAAAACAAATCGATTATTTTTGTAGTTGTAAACTCAAGTGGATGAAACTACATTTATTAGTGCTTTCATGTCAATTCGGCGAACATATGATACATTAAATGATCGTGAGGAAGATGATTTAAAAATCCTTTGTTTGAGCCGGTCTGCATTTCCTGATCAGAAAACAAACCGATGCTTTTTGTAGTTGTAGTACACCAACATGGATTAAACGTGTGGTTTTTTTACCACAATGTTGGGGAAATTAATGGATAAAATTATTATTATTCCCACTCCGGTCAGGACACTAGGTCCACCGTTCCCCCAGCAGCGAGGCTCCCCTCGTTGACAGTTTACGTGGGCTGGGCTGGGTGCAGTGGCGGACTGGCCATCTTGTCTGTCAAAATACATCTTACGTTTCTAACTTGCAATATCATTATTTCCGATCTCTTCACTCCAGAAGAGCGATCTCCCTGTGTCTCTCTGTGTACGGGGGGCGGGGCCTAACAGACATGCTGCAGCCAACACAAACCTACATACTGGGGGTTGGGAGATCACAGGAGGGGGGGGGAGCTGTGGAATGTGAGCATCCCCCTTGGGACACTTACTCCACACATTCCGATGGCCAATTGGCTTTAAACAAAGAGTTTGCAACATGGGGGGTGGGGACTTCTCAAAAAAGAAAATGCAGATATAATTCACTCTCTCGACTCGCTGGTATCTCGAGCTGAGCGCTCATTGGTGGTTTGTACCCGCTGCTGATGAAACTCTCCATTGGCTCGGCAAAAGTTTGTTGTTGTTTTGTGTCAGTTTTACGTCGCCACTTCCATTCACATTTTTCATCATTGTTCCACAATGTTGATCATGAAATTAATATCCATATATTTTATACTATACTACATCCCAACCCTACCGATTTGGGCGGTAGTCTACCGCTTTTGACATGTTTCTACCGCCTACCGACTTAGCTGGCTTTCCCTACCGATTTTCAATCTTCCCAAACTATAACAAATAAAAATGACACTCCATAGACACTGGACTTGACTTTTGGTGGACATCGTTTGCAGCTCGATCGCATCATACAAACAGTAGTCCTCTGTGTTTCTGAAAGAGAAACAACGTGCAGACCGGGGGTAACGCTGCGGGAAAGGCAGCGTTACCCCCGACGAGGCAATTGAGTCCTGAAGGATTTCCCTGTTAATATTAGTGTCTCGAAAACACATGTTGGCGACTGAAAGACATCCAGTGTTTGGTCTTTTCCGGAAGCATCCTACAGTGTCTCAACTGAAAGAGGACCACAAACACACACAAAATATAATGCAATTTTGAGATTTGGGGATATTTATCTCCCATTCTTTCACTTTTTCTGACATTTTCAACAGCAAACATGTCTTTAATGTGTTTAGTGAACTACAGCAATCTGAAAGCCTGTACATTATTTATATCACACTCTATCAGTATAAAAATGCAGGAAATGACTTTTTTAATGCAGTATTTTCTTATTTATGGCGCAACACAAAGAAATTTCGCTCTGTGCAAACCTTTGACTCTAATATGTCAACAACATGAAACAAGAATATGAACCTGGCTTTATCCAATGTTCACACAAGAGTTCTGCATCCTGACACATCCTTCATCTACACGGTCTAAACTGAAAAAGGACCAGAAACACATACAAAATATAATAACATTTGGAAACTTTGGGATATTTATCTCCCATTCTTTGACTTTTCGGGCATTTTACAGACCGTTTTTTTACACTGTTTACCAAACTACCACTTTTTCTGAAAAATTCATAAAATGATGCATTATATTTTAAATACATGGTTTATACATGTGATTACTTGGGTTCCATTTATTCTGATTACCTAATTTGGGCGTGCACATTTGCCCCGCGCAAACCTACCTCTTTTGGATTTGGAAAGGTTGGCATGTATGCTATACTTGCACTGCTTACTGTTTTCATACTTTATATATCTTAGCATATTCATACACACTGTTAATACTGTTCACAGGCTGCTGTGCATATCTAGTGTATTCATACCCCTCACTGTTTATTCATCATTCAATTAATTCTATATTTTATTCTGTAGATTGTACTTTTCACTTTACTGCTTGTTGCACCGTTAGAAGCTAAACTGCATTTCGTTGTCTCAGTACCTGTAATCTGTGCAATAACAATAAAACAGGCATCTTTATTGTTGCCTCAACAATCAAGTTCTAAGTAATGCAATATGAAATAAAAACAACTACACTCTTTGGGCATTGTTGTGGTGCCGAGAGATGGGAGTCGGAGGCGGGGTATCAAAGGTACAAGCTAGACTTTTATTTAGCATCTGAAAACCATTGTAAACAACTTCATGCCCGGGAAGCGAAGACCGGCGGAAACAGGAACTCCGGTTCACTAAAATGTCCGTGCAGAACAATACCCCAACCCATAGATCCGTGGGTGACTAATGTCAATCACCACAGTGTACACATTACCAACAACTACACTATTTTGGCAGTGTAACAATTAAACAAGAACTACACTCTTTTGGCAGTAACAATTAGATAAATAATAAACGGTCAGACTGACACTGAAGACAAACAAACAATTTTCCGCAATCAATCTGTTTAGTTGACTCTGGGTGACATGTGGCGATTTAAAATAATCGTTTTTTGGCTGTTTCGATGGTGTTGCTCCATCTGGGTCACTGCCGGTGGTTGAGACGGTGGGGTCTTTGGCTTGGGAGGAGATTGGCATTGCTGTTATTCGATGTGGACAATGCTTTCTGTCCTGCACACAGTTTACATTTGACCGTAATATTTTGTGCGTCCTTTATCCCCACAAATTGAAAATAGTGGTTATATCTCCAAGTTGTAAATGCGCTGCTGCTCTCGCTCATACTTGCATCTGCTATAGTGTGTGTGTGCTGGTGGTGGGCCTTGCCGTGTATGTGTGTGTTAGCCTTAGCAAATGTTTGTGTGTCTGTGTATTTTCCCCATAAGGCAAGACCCGCCCCACTCTGTCTCTGATTGGCTTACCCTGAAATGTTATCCCGCGTTAACCAATCATCACTCCTCTCTGGTCACTTTCACTTTTCCATGGTACTGTGAGAGGACATCGCTGTATTCGCCTATAAATTACATCCGCAGGGAGATTCGGATCAGTTGGATCACATAATGTGACGCAGTAACGCACCCATTTAAATCACAGTAACTATAACGGCGTTACTGAATGGGGATAGTTAACTAGTAACGTTATTAGTTACCGCAAAAGGTAGTTGTGTGCGTTAGTTTGTAACACGTTAGTCCCAACACTGGTAAACACACACCTGATCACCTGAGAGCTGCCGTTTCATTCAGACTGTTTAAAAAAAAGACAACGGTCTGATTTTAACAACTCAATGTGTGATTGTTATAGCAGTAATATTAGACACTAATAATACAGTAAACTATTAACACTGTACATATTATTGTTTTCCCTTGGGATTAGGATTATCGGTAGTGAGAGCCGTGCTGCATTTTCCTCTGGTCGGATGTGATATAAAAACAAAGCGATTATTTTTGTTGTTGTAAACTCACGTGGATTAAACTACATGTATTAGTGCATTCATTTCAATTCGCAAACATATGATACATTAAATGATCGTGAGGATGATGATTGAAAATCGTTTGTTTGAGCCGGGCTGCATTTGCTGATGGAAAAACATAGCGGTGGTTTTGTACTTACACCTACGTGAATTAAACAACAGTATTTTGTTAAATAAAAACATGGTGATGTTTTGTAAATGATTACATGTCTCTTATTTAGCACAGAATATGATCCTATCCGTGACATATGGATCTTAACAAATATCCGCTATATCAGACACCTGTAGATCTATCGGCTGTTTATTTCACATGAGTTCCAGTGTGGCAGCTTTTCACAGCTCCCCCTGGTGGATCCATGATCCATTGCAGCTGGTTTCATTAAAATAACATTTATTTATCAAGGGGGCGTATTAAGTCCTGCGGAGGGGGTTTCCTTTTCAGCAGGGGCCCACCCCGTGTAGATCACGGACCCGCACGGCTAGGCGTCTGAAATGAAACGCTACATCTGTATCAGTCTGCACTTCAATGGAGCTGCCCAGTTGACATTATTCCTTTTTGAAGAAAGAAATAAAATAACTAGCCTGTTCTTCTGTATCAAACATGTCAATCAAAAGAGAAAAGCTTGGACATTCGGCGTTCCGGCCCAGAAGTTCTTCTCTGAATAACTGACATGCTTTTTCTGGGTCCACTTCACTGGTCCAAGCTGAAAACATAATTTGAAATAGTAATAAAGTGGTTAGTGTTTTCTTTTGGGATCATTGTTTTGTAACAGTCTTCGTGAGTAGTAATTTAACCATTTAGAGCCCAAAAAAAGTGGTCTATTTTAAAACTACAACATAGCAGTAAGTGTTCTGAATAAATAACCTGCTGAATATGTTGTTGACAATCGTGGAAATGAAGGTCCTGGCAGTTCCTCTGTCATTATGAGACTGGCTGCTTCACTTTGGTTAGCGATGTCAGCTCTAAGAAAAGACAAACAAAAATAAAGAATGGCAAATAGGGACAAATCATTAGCTATGATTATTTTTCACATATTTATTCCTGCATATCGTCTATCATACAAAGCAATGTAAAATCATATCCATCAAAAAATATTTCGCTTTATGTTTTTTACATATCTGGAGATATATTACCTGTCACCACATGTGCTTGAATGTGTTGCAAGGACATCTGCTGGGTATAATCCAAGACTAATTGGGCAAACCTGCTAAAGAATAGCACATACAAGTGAGTGTGTGTTACAGTACAAAAAAAAAAAGTTTGGTGAAATGTGTTATTCTCTACACATGCACACTTACCTCAGAGGATTCTCCAATCCCTGTGGTACGGGGCTCAATCACTTGGCATTCTTCATCCATGGAAACCAGAGATTCAGTCTCCTAGAATAAAGAGAGAGCTAGTAGTATAGATAAATGTTTGAAACAGTAATTTGCACAAAAACATATTTACATATTTATTTGAGAAATAAAACCAAATGTTGGAATAACTGCTTTCAGGCATTGTGGTGTTGCATTCCGCCACATGTAAAGGCAACAGCATCAAAGGCATTTGATTGCCACATGATGTGCAGCTTGACTGTGGCATCTTTGTGAACTCGGCTGAATCATATGGCAGTGGTTCTATGGAGAGCTGCTCCTGTAGTGGAACCACAAACACTACGCTTTTGCCATTGTTGGTGGCTGATTTCAGGAGCCTTGTTGAGTACCCTTCCGAGTCTGTTGGGATTATTGAAAGCTTGCGACGTCCACTACCACCTATTTTAAAATGGAAAGAGGAACGACAGAAAGTGTCCTTTAAAACAGTCTTACTATTAAAGTAACGTGTTATAGCAGAAAGTTTAATCCAGCCTATTTCTGGTATATTCATTCAATTTTTTCCTCTTAATTATAGAGGTTTTTTATATATATTCCTAAAATAATGTCCCATTTTAAGTAGAAGTAGATTAGCGCAAATGGTCTTTTCTTCCACTTTTGTATTATAATCAAAAGGTTTTTTTTTGGCTATTTGTGAGTAGGTAAGGTACAGTATAACCTGTGATTTCTGCCTTGAGTAAAATGATTACCCGTTGATAATTATTTTTCAGAAAGTCATTTTGGGCTTTCAAGGGCAGAAGTCAGTAGGTTATCTGTAAGAGTTTTTTGTATGATCTGGAAACTTAAATTAATAAAAGGAGGACATGTTATGTCAAGTCTTGGATATATAACTGTACTTTAATTACAGTTTCCAGATATTAGAAGAGGCTCATGAGTCTCTTCGCTAATTATCAATGGTCTTTGCAATTAACAGAGGAACTCCAAGAGAGGGCTTCCTCAGATATGATACAGTTAAAGTCTTGTTAGTTAGTGGTTCATATCCTGCAAGACTCCTAAAAGAGGCCTTGAGACGATTGGGTCACACAGTTAGAGAGACAATGGTCGGTCTGAATTATCAATAGTATTCATTCCAAGTGAGCTGACTTCGAGGTGGGAGGAAGTTCAGAGAAGGCCTTAGGGTATAAGAACACTTAACCTTTGTTAGTTAACTAATCCTAAAGATGTCATGAGACGAGGACGTTTAAAACATATACAAGTATAGCTTTAAGAGGGAAACACATGTGTGACATTTGTGTGGTGGGCTGCATGATAAGATGTGTGTGTGTGTTCATTGCAGTGGCTATATGTGCTGTATGATTACTGCTCAGCTATACCTGTGTTTGTGTTTTATTGATTTCTCTGTTTTATTCTTTCATGTGTGAGAGCTAAATTGCCACAACATTTTGGAGTAGTTGGCTTAAACATATGTCTGTGTGTTGAAGATGTTAAAGGGGAATGTGTGTTCATTCTGTCACGACTCCAAAGCATTGTTGTGGGACTGCTTGAGGGCAGAGGGATGTAGACACACACACACTGTAAGGAGATGGAGCGAACCAGAAGGAATCAACAACTACTGACTCATTGCCTAGGGCCCCGCCCAGGAGTGAAGCAATCAATTAGAAATATGAAGGGAGGAGCAACCGACAACTCCTCCCCACTTGTGTGTATAAATATTATGATATCCTTATACACGGTGCTGTCTTCTGACTGACCGTCGGTGGTAGAATTCATCCCGGAGTGCTCTGTATTTTGTACTGTTGCAGAGTACTCTGTATTTGTATAGTTGTTTTTTACCATTAAAACAGATTATTGTTTAATCTTTATTCTGGTGCTTTGAATTCCTTCTGTTATAATTTGACCAGCTCATCAAGGGACGCGCGGAGCAGAGGTGAACCTTCCAACCACTCGATTGGGTGGTGCTCCAACACCATGTGTACATTAATGCATATACATTATACTTTTACAGGCAAACTACAGTTGTCTTCTACGACTTTAAAAGATGATAGTAATATTCATTTAAATGTAGGATATCACATAACAGTTATTAACAGCAATATATTTTATAATTGGAGATACAAAATGGCTACTGTACCTGTCGACTTGTAAAACATCCAGCCTCCTTTTAACGTTTTGAGTTTAGGAAATTCCTCTTGAACTACAGCCACAATCTTTAAAACAAAATGAAATAAGATTCACTATAGGCTACAGCAAATGATTACAATTGTTAATTGTTTTTATAGCGCTTTTCATGAAACTCAAAGACGCTTTGACAGAGAATTTAAGAAAACACAACAAAAAAAAGACAAAGAAATACAAAAAGAGATAAACAAAACAGAAAAAATACGGGGGGAGTGGGGTGGTCAGTGGTTGAATGCAGTGTTGAACAGGTGGGTTTTGAGTGATGTTTTGAATGCTGTGAGGGAGGAAGAATCTCTGATGGATTGTTGTAGTGAGTTCCAGAGGGTGGGTGCAGCAACGGAGAAGGCTCTGTCGCCCCAAGACTTGAGGTTGGTCCGGGTGGGGAGGGACAGGAGGTTGGCAGTGGCAGAGCGGAGGGAGCGAGTGGGAGTGTGTCTGTGGAGGAGGTCAGTCAGGTAGGATGGGGCCAGGTTATGGAGGGCTTTGTACGTCATCAGGAGGATCTTGTACTGAATTCTCTGGGGGATGGGGAGCCAGTGGAGCTTGATGAGGACGGGTGTAATGTGTTCACGGATTCGGGTGTGGGTGAGTAGACGGGCGGCGGAGTTCTGGATATATTGAAGTTTGTTGAGGATTTTTGTAGGTGAACCATAGAGGAGGCTATTGCAATAGTCCAGACGGGAGGTGATGAAGGCGTGGATGAGGGTTTCGGCAGCAGTGGGAGAGAGGGATGGACGTAGACGGGCGATGTTTTTGAGGTGGAAGAAGGCTGTCTTTGTGATCTGTTTGATGTACCTGTTGTAGGAGAGGGTTTGGTCAAATATGATGCCTTTTGTGTGTGTGTGTGTGTGTGTGTGTGTGTGTGTGTGTGTGTGTGTGTGTGTGTGTGTGTGTGTGTGTGTGTGTGTTTGGTCAAATATTGTTTTGTATATATCAGGGTTCGTACGGGTGCTGGAAATCCTTGAAATTGTACGAGGTGTTTTCAAGGTTTGAAAAGTCCTTGAATTTTGGGATAAAGTGCTTGAAATTGTAAATGCTTTTTAGATGAAAATAAAATAAAGAAGTCGGAGCGCGCTTAATTGCTTCGCTTTTACATAAAACAGCTCCGCTCCGGCCTTCCCGCGCTATGCGCATGACCGGCAAATGTTTTTTTTACGTGTGACCTGGGCATTCTGATGAGAGTGATAGATGACAGTATGCCAGAAGGTTGCAGTTTCAACGAGCGTTGGCTAGCAGAAGACAAATACAAGCCATGGCTAAGACGAGGGTCAAGCCCACGAGTAGCCTCCTGCAACGTTTGCAAAAAATAACGATGGGAGAGTCTGCGCTAACGAGCCACATGAAAGGTACGCCGTAGTAGAGCATAGTAGATTAGGCTAACGTTGCATGTTACGTTTGTTTAAGCTAACGTTAGCAAGCTGAATAGCGAACTCGATGAGGGATAATAATAATAATTGCAGGGGACAATCATTTCAGAGGAGCGTAGGCTACCTATGTTAATATGTGTGTTACAGTTGCCATCCTGTGGTGTTCAGAAGATGAAGCACTAACTGTTGTAATTCAACCCAGTCTCACAGCATTTCGTGTTATAGTCACGAAATATAATCTATTGATTCGACACAGAGCGATTTTAAAAGCAATGTATTTCTACTGGTAGTATGTTTCGTGCCTAAACCAAATGTGATTTTAGATGAAAATAAAATAAAGAAGTCGGAGCGCGCTTAATTGCTTCGCTTTTACATTGCTCTATCGAAATCAGTCACATTGACCCGAAGACACACTTTCGTTTGTATTACCGGTCTGGGGGAAGCTCGCGAGTGTGTGTGTGTGTTTGTGTATTTTTGCGTTTGCGCAAGAAACACCGGCTGTTGTTATGCTTGCTGTCACGTCAAGTTACTCCGTTCTCCGCTTGTAATTATGCCGTTAAAAGCTTCAAAGTTGTATTTGCCGAAACAAGTTTAATATTCTGAAAGCCAAGACTTTGTTTATTTGAAAACATATGAAAACAAATCAATAGATTACATTTATTTTGTGACTATAGCAGGAAATGCCGTGAGACTTGGTTGCGTCATTAGACCTTGGCTTGTTAGTATGTTATAAATTATAAACTGAGGATTTGACCGCGTCGCTATGGTTGATACTTTTAGAAACAGGCTTTTATATTAAATCTTGAAGTATTATACAAGTAAAACTACATTTTGCTTTAATCCCATCATGTAATTGTAGAATGAACAGTCTTCCTTTGAAGAAGTCAGGTGTCTTGAGTAGTCAAAATTACCTACAAATCATTGTACACATTTGTAAATATTAGTTACCTTTGTGAGTCTATTTTTATCCAGCTCTGCGTGATTTTGTGGCTACAATTCAGGCTAATACGCTACCAGACGTGGACTAAGTATTCAGATATTGTACTTGAGTAAAATTGAAGTACTCAGATCTTATAGTGAAAGTAGAAGTACTCAGATCTTGTACTTGAGGAAAAGTAGAAGTATCAGAGTGTAGGAATACTCCTTCACAGTAAAAGTCCTGCATTCAAAATGTTACTCAAGTAACATTTGAAAAGTATTATCAAAATATAGTTAAAGTAGCGACAGTAAAAGTAGTGATTGTGCAGATTGGTCCATTTCTACGGAGCCCTGGAGGGTTCATAGAGAGACAAATAAATAAAATGTAAGGGCTTAAATATGTCTCATAATTATTTGTGTGAACATAAAAATGATTTGTGTGTAAATATGTGATTTGGAAATGGAAAACACCATCTACAAATGCATTTAAAAGATTTGCAAACTCATAAATAAATTTGCAAGTGTAAAACAGATCTGCAAATACGCTAAATATTTTCACAAATAAAAAAAAGATCTGTGAATATCTCTTGTACATCAACATGTATCCCCTCTTCTTCATGTCTCTTGTACATCAACATTTGTCCCCTCTTCTTCATGTCTCTTCTACATCAACATGTGTCCCCTCTTCTCCATGTCTCTTCTACATCAACATGTGTCCCCTCTTCTACATCAACATGTGTCCCCTCTTCTTCATGTCTCTTCTACATCAACATGTGTCCCCTCTTCTTCATGTCTCTTCTACATCAACACGTGTCCCCTCTTCTTCATGTCTCTTCTACATCAACATGTGTCTCCATGTCTCTTCTACATCAACATGTGTCCCCTCTTCTTCATGTCTCTTCTACATCAACAGGTGTTTTCTTTCTCTTTTTGTCCTGATCAATTTCTATAAAAACCTGTCTGAAAATGAGCTGATCAGATTGTGGCCACTTGATGATGTCATAGTGATGTCTTGTCTTGTTCCATGGCTCCCCCCATTTCGAACACTGGTTACTCCCCCTTAATATAATCCAAAAGCATGAATATGTCTAAACACAGTAGAGCTTATATTTGATTCAACAAAAATATTTGTACATACATGTTCATATACACACTTATTTCTATCTCTACTCACCTTTCTTAAAGCTCCTTTGTGGGTTCCCTGTCAGAGGGAAGTCATGAATCAAAAATGAATAACCCAGTTTTGGCCCCAATCCAAGACGGATAAGCGTTCACAATCTATAAATACAACAGTATCTTTTCAACCCATTTTCTAGAGAATTATCAGTTTTCATACATACATTTTTCTTAGAAAGTAGGCTTACCTCTCCCTCCAACTCCTTTCCCAAAGACCAAAGACTGTTGCTATATACCTTATATGGGCCATACTTGGCCCACAGCATCTCTTTTTTCCCCCCTGCCCATTTTTCTCGGATTACAGTAAAAAAAGAATAAAAAAAGGCATGTTGGTTAAGAATGAAATGCATACTTTAATGGAGTATGAATTTTAAACCGTTGTAGAGATCTTAACCTAGCACCATCATCAATCTGCAACACTTTGCTTAATGACCAAATACATACACAACTAATGATATTCCATCAGCCTCAGCTGTATTTTCAATAAAGTGCTAATTAGCAGATGTTAGCATGCTGACATTAGCATTTAGCTCAAAGCACAGCTGTGCCTAAGTAAAGCCTCCGAGCCTCGTTTAAATGTTGCCTATATGCTGCAGTCACAGGAACACTAAGGCCAGTGAATTGGATGTTAAGCACAATTATAATCCTACACATTAAGCTCAAGTTCTCAAGTATTTTTATCTTAAAATTGTAATGAATCATGAATATAATAATATTTAGCAATATGGCTGCAGGGCATTAGTAGAGAAACCTATCAATAAAAGGAAAAGCAGGACAGATCGTTTGATATAGATGTGAACAGTATTGTGTTCATCAAAATAACACCAATTGACTGTTTCTTTAAGATAACATTTGGTTTTGATTCAAGAAGATCTGAAATGTATTTTGGCCTGAGAATATCGAGTGATTTGTTTTGCAAACTTGGCACAAAAGGGACTTCCAGGCGTGTGCAAGTTAAAAATGAAATGTTTTTACTTACTAACACGGCTGCATACTCTCGACATGGTCTACGAAGTCTCTTCAATTACATTTGTCCACATTATCGAACATTCCTTAAACATAAAATATCAAAACGACTGGTTGACCTTTAGTCAAGCTCATGCACATGAGCATATTTAATAAATTACAGGTTGTTGAATGTGGAAATAATATACTACAACATATAAAGTGATTTTGCAATGTTATACAGTATCATGTCCATTCCCAGGCCCAATATTACGTTGGGTATCATATGTACATACTAGTAGCTGCACCAGCCATAATGGCCACAGTTCTCTTCGTTCTAGCTAGGAACTTTGGCACTGGTGTTTTCAATAAGCTGAAGTTGTTTAAATTGGCAACAAAATAAAGTACATACTATACTAAACAGAAATGGGTTTACACAATGTCATGCCAAGTGAGCACAAAATTAAAGGCAATTTTGTCAGATGTTCTGCCTTTTCCAACAGGCTCCAGTGTGATTTTGCATTATCTGCCCATTAAACCTTGCTTATCCCACTGACTTTCAGCTGATTTAACAACATTATTTCTGCCTCCGGAATAACTTTGCCTCCAAGAAATGTTTGTACAACTCAAACTCCAATCTGCATTTACACCAATGAGCGCAGCATCACGGACACAGACTCCGGCATGAGTTGAAATGGGGCGTGAGCAGCAGCCACCCAACCAAAAGAAGAGTTGTGGTAGTCCACTTAACTGCTTCGGACGTGAATACACACTTAAATGCTTCCAGTGAGAAGAAAATATGGGTCCCGATCCGTATTTTGCAGTGAAATTGTCTGAGAACAATTGCTCTGCAGTGGATTTGAGCATAACTGGTAGCTTAAAGGGCCGGGGGGAGGCCCGGCTTATAGGCTTCATAACCATGTTTTCACAGTCAAGCCAGCGCCGCACAGAAAAGCCTGAGAGGTGAAAGAGATTTTCTGGCAGTCGCTGTAGTAATTTGACATAAGGAGCTGGAGTTAGGAATTATTGATGCAAATACATCAAAGAAGGTTTTCTTGATTTCTGTCAGCCTGGGACACCCAGGAGAAATATAGCAATACCAAGGCTCTCTCTCTCTCTGGGCACATTTCATATCATTATTTGTGTTGTGTAAAGCTGAACAATGTGTATGCAGCTTTATGGTATGAACAAGTGCTCTGCCAAAGAAAATAGATGAGGATGAAAAGAGGTTTGTGTCAAAGAAAAATCTAAATTGTGTGCTGTTAACTTTGTTCGTTATTCTCGCGTCCAGGAGAGAAGCTTTAAAAGTGAGTAGACCAATGGAGTCTCTGAGAAGGTTCAAATGGGTACTTTAATTAAAATGGCGCGGTAATGTTACAAGTAGAAGATGATTCAGAGAGAGGGATGCCAGGAGGCTGGTGAACACAATTTTCATGTTTACATTTGCCTGTGGTCGGCCGAGCAGAAGAGACAACACAAGCATTCATCCTTCCCGCTTGCTGGCTGTTCGCCCCTCCTCTCTGGGGGCTGTGGTGATGTAGGGGACTCGGTCTTCTGTGTCCGATATTGCGTTAAACAGAGGATTTCGACATTTTACATTCATTGCTTACTTCCACATGCCTTTTCTCTTCCTTATCTCTTTCATAACTTTATATGTAACACATTTTAACGGCGTCAATAGCCTCTTTAATACTAATGGACGGTAGTCCCGGATGTCGTCATGAAGGATTTTCAGAATAAAAGCTTGGTATTGAGAACTTCCGTTTTTTTCCAGAATAAAATAGCATTTAAACTGACGGTATGTTCTAACTAAATTATGCCATAAAACATTGCTTTTAATTTCTAACAGTGCAGAAGGTGACAGTCCCTTATATCCATGATGTAAAATGCATCTTGCAGGAGTTTTACTCTTGGGAAATAATAACAAAACAATTATGCTATATGTTTTTTTTTCAAATATATGACCTGTGTCTCGTCAGATGTTAGTTATGTATATGAATTTTGTCTGTCATTTCCTATTTTATTCTGTATTTACCTCTTGTCTCTCATTTCAGGCCCTGTTTCTTCCTCCTCATGTGTGTTTTTCCCGCCATCGTCAGTGTCTGCCCCGCCCCAGAATGTTTCCACCTGTTCCCACTCACCTCGTGTTCAAATAGTCCTGTCTCTCCCCTGATTGTTTCCACCTGTTCCCACTCACCTCGTTTTCAAATAGTCCTGTCTCTCCCCTGATTGTTTCCACCTGTTCCCACTCACCTCGCGTTCAAATAGTCCTGTTTCCACTCACCTCGTGTTCAAATAGTCCTGTCTCTCCCCTGATTGTTTCCACCTGTTCCCACTCACCTCGTGTTCAAATAGTCCTGTCTCTCACCTGATTTTTTCCACCTGTTCCCACTCACCTCGTGTTCAAATAGTCCTGTCTCTTCCCTGTCCTGTGTCAGTTTGTCTTGTTTGTTTCCCCGAATGGTCGTGCCATACCTCAGCTAAGAAAAGATGGCTTTCTCTCATGTCAGGTTTTGTGTTGTTAATTTTGTAGCCTTATGTTTTTCTTAAGTTCTCTGTTTGTTATGTTTAGTTTTTGTTAATTCCAGTACCTACTCTGTTAAGAGGGATTTCCTGATCTTTGGAATTAAAGATACCTTTTTTACATTTAAGACTTTGTCTCTGGGTCGTGCATTTGGGTCCATCAGTTTGTGTTGAGGTCCTGACATGACCTTTTCTTACATTTATTGATTTTTCTGTGTCAGCCACAGCCAAACAGTAAGGGCCAGTTGTATACTGAACGTTTATCTCCAGAGGTATGAAATCTAAATATTTGTTCCTTGGGTTGGCGATTGAACACTACAATTTAGGAAATTAATGAATACATTTTTTATACACTAATGGTGCATTTCCACTACACGACCTCGCTCGGTATGGCAAGGCCTCGTTAGGACTGGCTCACTTTATGGCGCATTTCCATTACAGTTTAGGAACTGGGGTAGTAACTATAGTAACGCAGTGTAGACGGAGCGATCGGCTTTTTGGCGGGCGGAGCTACGCTGCATAAAACTGCCGTGGCGTCATCTTCAATGCGACACAAAACACAACAATGGAGGATGTGGAAGCGATTGTTTACTTGTTTCTTGGTATGTGGCTTTTTATCAGTGCAAGTAGGCAAACTTTGTTTCGAAATAGGCTGCTTATAGCAAGACGAAACGCAGTTTGATGCGCTACCTGAATAGCTAAATATTCATTGTATTGAACATAAATACATCTTTTTTTTCACATACTTTTTCTTTGTCAAATGATTTAAACAACTTTTTTTTTGTATCAGAATGTACTATTTAGTAAATATTCGAATGTCAAGCAACAGTAAACTTCTACTGCCCCATAATAAGAACATTTGACAACATATCAGATCATGAAAATAAAATCTTTCTAATACATTGAGCAAATATTAAAAGCAAACTATAAACATAAATACAAAAGTGTAAAACACAGCAAAACTATATTCATAAATGCAAGTGGAAAATAAGTGTGGAAAATTGTCAACATGGATGGAGGCTAAAGTATCCATAACATAATATGTTAGAATATAACCTCAATCTTTCTAGACATGTTAAAAGCTGGAATGGGTTAAGGGAGCCTGTCCCTGCCTAGCTGATCAGCGCAAGTGTTACGTCCTCTCTAGGGTAGAAGGAAATAACACACCCCAGGAAGGAATTAGGTATATGACAAGCGTTTATTTATATATATATAATATATATAGGCAGAAAATAATGAGGCAGGCAGCCTGGCACAAACAAAAGGCAAAAGAGTACAAAGCTAAATGAAGCTCAACAAAAGAGCCTTGATAAGTAGCCTACAATAACATATTTGTCAATGTTGTTCATGAAGCCTTATCTAAGCTAGATCCTAAGAAACCGGCTGGCCCGGACAACGTAGACCCTTTCTTTTTAAAGATAGCTGCAAATTTTATTGCTCTTCCTCTTACTACTCTTTTTAACCTCTCCCTCAGCACAAATGCAATTCCAAAAGTATGGAAGTCAGCTTATGTCTTGCCTTTGCTAAAATGAGGGGAGGCAACTATTTTAAATAACTATAGGCCAATCTCAAAATTGTCAGTTCTGGCAAAGGAGCTCGAACGCCTAGTGAGTGAACAAGTAAAGGAGTTTTTATGTAAAAATGATATCCTGTCTAAACATCAGTCAGGCTTCAGAAAGCAACATAGCATCATCACTGCCACAATGAAAGTGGTGAATGACATTACGAGTATTTTAGATAATAAGCAGAGTTGTGCAGCTCTATTTATTGACCTTTCCAAAGCGTTTGATACCGTCGATCATCGCATCTTAAAGCAGAGGCTACTCAGTATTGGCATATCCAGCCATGCAGTGGGGTGGTTTGTGAACTACCTCTCTGAAAGGTCCCAATGTGTTCACTTTGATGGGCTGTCTTCTGAGTGGTTAAACATTGCTAATGGTGTTCCTCATGGTTCTGTTTTAGGTCCACTTTTATTCTCCATATATATCAACAGTTTAGGTGAAAATGTGAATGAAGCTACTTTACATTTTTATGTGGACGATACCGTGATGTACTGTGCAGGTCCCTCCATTAACGAGGCTGGTGTTGAATTACAGGCTGTTTTTAACATTATTCAGACTCAGCTCTCTGAGCTTAAGCTTCTTTTAAATGTTGATAAAACCAAGGTAATGCTATTTCAAAAGCTACAAAGACACCAGAGCCTGTTTTAGATATTGTTACTATGCAAGGACAAGTACTTGAAGTGGTTACCGGTTACAAATACCTTGGTATCTGGCTTGATGATTGTCTTACTTTTAAACTTCATGTCAATAACCTGCTTAAAAAGCTGAGGGTTAGACTAGGTTTCTTTTTCAGAAACAAGTCCTGTTCCTCATTTGAAGCCAGGAAAAGGCTAGTCACTGTGACCTTTTTACCTGTGCTGGATGGACTATGGTGATTTGTTGTATATGAATGCACCTGCCTATTGCCTGAACAAGTTAGATGCCGCCTATCACAGCGCACTGAGATTTGTCACAAATTGTAAAGCACTTACTCATCACTGTACCCTGTATGCCAAGGCAGGTTTGCCATCACTTACTGTAAAGAGGCTCAGTCATTGGTACACATTTATTTATAAAGCTTTGTTGGGTAAACTCCCGTATTATATCTGCTCCCTGATAACACAGAGAGTTGCAAGCAGCTATTGTCTGAGATCGCATGATGTACTATTGTTAGATGTGCCAAGAGCAAGGACTGTCTTAGGTAAGACAGATTTTATGTGCGCAGCTCCACTTGCTTGGAACAATCTTCAGCAAGAATTGAAACTGAGCAATCTCATTCCTCTGCATGTTTTTAAAGCTAGGCTAAATGAAATGCTTGTTGATACTATGGGCACTTCTAAAAGTCTATAACTATGTACCGTAATTTTCGGACTATAAGGCGCAACTGAATATAAGCCACAGCAGCTAAATTGAATGATGTGTAAATATATAAACCGCACTGGACTATAAGCCGCACGTGTTTTAATGTTTAATTACCATATGTAAGGGTTCGTGCACAGAGGGGATTGTCGGGAAAGAGATGGCTGTTTGAGGAAGCTCCCATTTATTAACATTTCAACAAACAAGTTGCATATTTGCATAACGTATTCAAGTGTTACCATTAAGTGCAATAGTAGCTACAGAACATGTACTGTGCTGTGCAAACTGTACTGTATGACATAGCGTTTCAGACACACAAACTTTTCAACTTTCAAACTTAAACGGTGCGCTCCCAGGGACAAACTGTCTCGCTCTCGTAATGTCTGTCTGTCTTGCTCTCGTTCTGTCTCTCGTACCACTCTCGGTTCCACTTTTACTTTTGCGCGCTACCTGTCTCACTCTTTTCCGGCCTCCAGCTTTTCCTGCTGGAACCCGCCGCTTAAAGTTGGGGGTCCGCGGACCGGCCATAGAGCCCATAGAGTTAAAGGTGGTGGCCGTTAGCTGTAAAAATCCATATATTAGCCGCACCGTTATATAAGCCGCAGCGTCGAGAAATGGGAAAAAAGGTGCGGCTTATAGTCCGAAAATTACGGTAAATGTATCCTGTAAATATAATGTCCTTTATTGTTTTATGTTTCATTTGGAACCTATATGCTGCAGGTCTCCATTGAAAAATAGATCTATGATCTTAATGGGACCAATCTCGTTAAATAAAGGTTTGAAATGAAAAAAATATTTAGGCTAAACAGAAAGTAATAAATCAACCCTCTCTATAAGATGGGGACAAAATAACAAAAGAAGGCTGTTTAAGAAACACAGCTGTAACATGGAGCAAACAATCAACACAACGCTATACTAATAGGAAGCACACTATATCATGTGACACCAGTCAACACAATGCTCAACTAAAAAGGAACACTCTAACAAACAAAATGTACAAGTCAACCACCGTTGACGGAATTATCACAGCGAGAGCAGAAGTGTGAGGCGTCTGATTAGCACAGCAGACCCTCCCGAATGATGTCAGTCCGCGGCCTTTGTACTCCTGCCCCGGAAGGTGTGCTGGATGGGTGCAGGGATTGGAGGACGTCGATCCAATCCCCTCTTCGGAAACGCGGACGGGACAGCCAATGACATCTAAGGAACCTCACAGCTCATTTGCATACACACAGAACAGAGTTAATGGCACCAGGGAGCCAGCGGCTGTAACAGCAAGCAATCATCTTCTCTATATTTGGTATGATGGTTTGTGTCTGAAAGTCACAGCCTCAAGGTTCAAGGTTCTTTATTTTGTCATACGAACATAGCTACAGTGTAGTTATGACGAGGAACATCTTAGGTCACTGGCTCCTCCAACAGAGCAACACAATAACACAGATACACAGACATATAGTGCAAGTAGATATTAAGCGCTGTGCACCGCTCTCTTTGTATAGGTTTTTCATGTAGTTCTCTCTTCTCTTTGAAATAAGGAATGTGTTGTTTGAGTCTAGCACAGGGGTTCTCAACCTTTTTTGGGCCAGCGCCCCCCTGTCCATTAACCAGGTCTCTTACCGCCCCCCATCAAAAAAAGTAGACTTATTTTTCTTCCCTGAATATTAATGTTGACACAAATTCTGTGTTATATCATTTAAAAAGAATGTCACTGAATGCCAAATAATAGATTTGATTTAACTGGGCAGTTGGAATATCATTATCATTAGTTTACCAGAGAGCAGAAAAGCCATGTGAATGTGAATAAAAATGATATTTATGAGTGTTAAACAAACTCAGACAAGAGCAGAGAATACAAACAGACTGCTACGGAACAGAAGCAATTTCACACATGTCCAGTGCAGAACAAACAGTAGGCTACAAAACTGTAAATTAGGCCTACAGAACTAACAGGTCGGAAAGGTGTTGCATTTCGCCAAATTGCGGGGGGGGGGGGAAGGTTAGTGTGAGCCCTGTGCTTGGTGGTTCTCCGCCAGTTTCTTCACTGCGGGTTGCAGAGAACTTAGTTTCAGTCGCAGTGCACCTGAGGCCGTCAAGTTCAAGCGATTGCGGTACTTGGACTGCATGTGGAGGACCTGGCTGAATCCCTGCTCCACGAGGTATGTGGTTGGAAAAGCCAGAAGAAGCAGCCTCGCTTTCTCCCAGAGAGCCGGGTAATGCTGAGAGTATTTGACCCACATGTTGCCCCAGCCAGAGGTGCGGAAAATAGCCTGGGCCTCATCGTCACTCTGGATGTCGATGAGATGCTCCTGTATTGCTGGCTCGCATTCCGCCACGTCCGCCTGAAAGGGCTGCACCACCCAGGTGGGAACATCGAGGTCCAAAAGATCTCTGAAGCGGATCTTCAAGTCGGCATTCACCATCCTCAGGTGGTCTGTGTAAATGAGAAGGAGCTCATCGGTAAGAGCCTCAGACACCTGCAATGAGTATAACCAGGAAATTGTTATCGGTGCAGAATGTTACCATCAGATTTTAAACTGGTTATTTTATTGCTAATTAGTTTACTAATTTATGTTTCTTTATTCTCATAATACATTCAGAACATAAGTTATTTATACTAACCAGGAACACAAATATAGTGTTGCATAGAGTAGCCTACATTTATTACATGTATTATTTATTATTATCATTATTTAGTAGCCTAGGCTAGATCACCTTGGTCAACAGCGGGAAATGAGCAAACTGCCTCCTGCCTATGCTCTGCCGGTATAGATCCAGCCTGGAGGTGAGACTGTGGATGACCGCCTTGCTCTGGATCAGAGTAACTCCTTTTCCTTGGAGCTTCAGCGTTACTTCATTCATTTTGCCAAAGAAGTCTGTGAGGTACATGATGTCGCAGCGGCTGGATGACACCTGTTCCCCGAGAGCTGCATCCACCTCCTCCAGGAACTCCACGATGCTGTCAAACAGCTCACAAAAACGAGCAAGGCAGTTTCCTTTTGAGAGCCAGCGGACATCAGTGTAGAGAAGAAGACGCTCAAAGGTCTCATCATTTTCCTGACACAGCTGTCGGAACAATCTGTTATTCAGGGCGTGGGCTTTTTTTTGTTTATTGCCTTTACTGCAACATTGAGAGACTTGTGGAGAGGTGGACTTTTAGATTTGGCCACAAGGTTGTGGCGGTGCAAGACACAGTGGACTGTGAGGACATGCGGGACCTGCTCCTTCAGCAGAGTGGTGAAGCCACGGTACCTGCCAACCATGGAAGGGGCGCCGTCAGTAGCACATGCGAGGATGTTGTTGATCGGGATTGACTTATCCTGTAGATAAGCATCCAGTGCATTAAAAATTGTCTGGCCCTTGGTGTCTGTGACCAGATATTTGGAAAATAAAAATTCCTCAGCCATCTCCTGACTGTTGGAGGTGCTATAGCGGACATAGGCCATCAACAGAACATTGTTGTCAGAAGTGGTTGTCTCATCCAGCTGAAGGCTGAATGGAGTTTCCCGCAGGATGGCACACAGCTGCTCCTCTGTATCAGCACCCATTTCATTAATCCTGCGTGCTACGGTGTCATTATTGAGTGGGATGGATTTCAGCACCTGTGTGGGATCACGCTCCATCACAGTAGATATGACCTCTTTGATGGCAGGGAGTACCAACTTCTCTCCGATTGTGAACGGCTGCCCACATTTGGCTATCAGCAAGGAGATGTTATATGACGCTATTAGCCCGCTGTCAGTCTGGGTGGTCTTCCTAGCGAAGAGACTGCTGATGGTGCTCCTACCATGTTTCTCTTTGAGGGCCTGGAAGAACGGACGCTCCTTATCTGCCTTATCCGGGTGGATCTTGGTAAGGTGCTTCTTTAAACGTGAGGGTTTCATTCCCTCATTGGAAAATACATGTTCGCAAAGTAAACACATTGGGAGTTGTGCATTGGTAGGAGACGGTATGAAGCCATAGCTAAGATATTCAATAGAGTACTGTCTGCATTTTATCTTTTTCACGGACATTTTGCTGATGTGATATGATTTTTGTTGTTTGATGATGCTAATATTTAGGGGGGGGGTAGTGTCACGATAACACTAGAGGGCTAGCTGGTGACATGACAAGACATCGTGCCGGGAGCGGACCGGAAGTCGTTGTAATTTTGAACAAACATAGCTCTGTGTGGAGCAGCCTGGCTAGCCAGCTCTTCCATGTCGTAGCAGACATAGAAACTGGTATTATTTTCATAAACTGACCACTTAGTTCGAATCTGTTAGTGGAATTTGTCATATCAAAACATATAAAAATTTAACAAAGTGACACAGATTATTAACAGTCGCGATCCCAAAATTACAACGACTTCCGGTCCGCTCCCGGCTGCTTTTTGTAGGGTACGTTCGTAAATGCGCTCAGAGCGCTCCGAGCGTCCCCGTTCCACAGTCCAGAGCGCTGCGCTCTGAGCGCTCACAGCTGGGTGCTCTGGCGGAACAGACGGGTTGTCCGAGCGGACTGAACGTTCGTGCATTTACGAACGTACCCGTAATAACACTGCTGACAGCTGACCAATCGCAAGCAGAGTTGTGGTTTCCTATAGCAACAAAAGATGCTGACAGCTGCTTTTTGTACAGGAAAAGACGCTGTGGCCAGCGTTTTTCATGACAAAAAGACATTATTCGTGAACGCCCCCCAAGAACACCTCAACGCCCCCCTTTCAAAAATATTGCTTCCAGCGCCCCCCGATGTTCTCTGAACGCCCCCTGGGGGGCGGTACCGCCCCCGTTGAGAACCAGTGGCACAACGAGGTTAATAAGATTGAGCAATTTTTACTACATGTATTATTTATCATGTATTATTCTTAATACCATTACAAAATAAATATGTAATGTAATAATGTTTTAGAGGAGGACCTCAAGCTAGCAAACTCAATGTATTGCTTTAAATCTCTTAATATTAACTTTTATCTTATGGGCTTTTTCCTAACTGATGGTGTTTGTTATTGCTTTATAGATTCATGTATGTTTATATCTTCTCAAAATCAAGATTGTGCGAATCTGATGCCATCTTTCTGTATGATCGCTGTTGGGTGCAATTATTTATCAACAAGAGATAAGATAAGTCAAAGAAGTACTTTATTGAACCCAATTTGGGAAGTGTTTTATTGCAGCAGCATAAAAAGTCATGGCATTGTAGAAATTAAAATAAACAAGAAAGTACAAATGTTGCATTTACAAATGAACAATAACAAGATATAAACAATATGATAACAATATATTCTCAGCCAGAGGTTATTTGTTTGTTTTATCACAGAGGCTCGTCTTCCTGAGGAGACGGGCCACGCCGGCTGCCCATTCCCCCTCGCACCTGGTCAAGACTGCAGGAAGGCTAAGTTAAATGTCTGTGCTTGAGCGGCCTCCTCCCTTCTCAAGGTCGCATCCATCTCCCTCGACTAGCAGCAGCCGCTCCATCTGGGCCACATCCTGTCCTCCTCGTTTCCTCTGGCCTGGGTGACTGTTACGTGCTTGTGTTGCTTTTCTCCGTCTCTCTGCTGCACAGGTACACCTGGTCCGCCCCTGGCTCCGCCTCCTCCAGGTGTCCTAATGACATTCAGTTGGGGACTTTAAAAGGAGAAGCTGGAGGAGAAGAGGCCCTCTGAGTGGGTGCTCGACACACGTGCTGAGACTGAGTAGACGGAGATAGGAGTGAAAGTTGAAGTGAGTGCGAGATTGAGAGCAGCTGGTGGAATGGCGTCTTTGAGTCCTGGAGAGGAGAATATGGAAAGTGCATCTGAAGGAGGATGGAATGAAGTAAGGAAAAAGACTTCAAGAAAGAAGAAAGACATGTCAAGTGACAGTCTTAGTGAATCTGATTCACAGAATGAATTGAAGAAAGTAAAGAAAAGGATTGAGAATGAAGAGTGGAAAGTGATTGTGGAGTTTAGTGAGCAATCCGCAGCTAAGCTACATCCAGTGGCCCTGACTAAAGCAGTTCACAAAGAAATTGGATCGATAAAACAAGCAAGATTTCTGAGCAAAGGACGGATGTTGGTTGAGTTGATTAATGCAAAACAACAGGAAAAGTTACTGAAAATGAAGACCCTGAATGAAGTTCGAATTAAATGCCATGTTCCTGGAGCAAATCGGAAAATACTTGGAGTTATCAGTGGAGTTCCCATAGAAATAGGCATAGAAGAACTCAAGAAGGAAATTAAAGGGGGGAAAGTGACTGTAGTAAAGCGTCTTCCTACTAGGTATCAAGGTAAGATAGTGGATAGTTTGTCTGTTCTTCTTCAGTTTGAAGAAATAATACAACAAAAGATAATGATCGGTTGCATGGGCTTTCCAGTAAGAGAATTCATCCCTAAACCTCTGCGGTGCTTTAAGTGTCAAAGGTTTGGGCATGTGGCAGACAAGTGCAAAGCAACTAAGCCCAGGTGTCCAACATGTGCGGGGGAACATGAATATGGTAGTTGTACTGCAGGTGCTAAGGTGAAATGTTGTAACTGTGGTGGGGAACATAGTGCTGCGTATCAGGGCTGTGAAGTGCAGAAAAAGGCCAAAGAGGTGCAGAGATATAAAGTGCAAAATAAAGTCTCATATGCTGAAGCAACAGAAAAGGTTTCACTAAACATAGCTACGAAATCCCAAGTAGCATCAAGTATGTTCTCTTCAAAAGATTTTCCCAAACTCCCACAGGCAAAGGAAAGCTCCACAAAGTGTTCACATAAGTGTGTGATAGGAGAGGATGCATTGATTGTTAATAAGTACAAATGTGTGGCCTTTATTGGAAAAGTGGTGAATGTTGCTTTACAACAAACAAAAAAGAGGTCAAGACTGAAAACAATAGTGGAAGCAGCAGGTGAATTTTTGGGGATAAAGGATATAACCGTTGAAATGATACATGAAATGCTAGCCACCAATAATGATGATTCACAGATTAGTGAGTAGATGAATGGTTTTTCTCATTCTGCAATGGAATGCTAGAAGCCTTATTGCAAATGGACAAGAATTCAAGACCTATATATATCAGTTAAAAGAAAAACCAGATGTTATTTGTATTCAAGAAACATGGCTGAAGACTAATTTGGACTTCATAATTGGGGGATATACTGCTATAAGACAAGATAGAAATGATGGCCAGGGAGGGGGATGTGCAATCTTTATCAGAGAAGTCATGTCTTATAGTAAGCTAACATTTAAGAACAGTCATGATTTAGAAATAGTGGGTGTAGAAGTTTGGATTAATAAAAGGAAAATTAGTGTCCTGAATTTTTATAATCCATGTAATAAACTCAAAATAGAGGAATTAGACAGTCTTTGCCAAGGAAATGAAATAATATGGTGTGGTGATTTTAATGCACATAATACAATGTGGGGAGGGAGATCAACAGATTACAACGGACAGGTGGTGGAGGATTTAATGGAGGCAAAGGAATTAGTTTGTTTAAATAATGGGCAAGGTACAAGGATACATTTTAGAGATGGAACAGAGTCTGCGATCGACCTAACTCTTGTAACAAGTGAATTAGCTTCTGGTAGCAGTTGGGAAGTATTGGCAAATAACAGTATTGGGAGTGATCATCTTCCGATTATAATCAAGTTTGATATAAATCATGTGGTTGAGCTAGACGGTATCATGAGATGGACTTTTTCTAAAGCAAATTGGGAGATGTTTGCTAAATTGTGCGATAATGAATTGGATCAGATTGATATGGCAGAAAGTATTGATGAAATAAATGAGCAATTTACTTCAAATATAATTAAAAGCGCTAATCAAACTATTGGGAATAAAACTGGGAAATTTAGTAAATGTGTTAAGATGGTACCGTGGTGGAACAAAGAATGTAATGATGCAATCCGAAACAAAATCAGGCTGTTTGGAAAGCTAAGAAAGACACATTCATTACATAATTTATTAGAATATAAAAAGGCACAGGCTCAGGTAAGGAACATTGTTAAAAGAGCAAAAAGGGAGTGTTGGAGAGGATTATGTTCAAGTATTGGGAGAACTACACCATTAGATAAAGTATGGGGAATGATTAAGAAGATGAGGGGAATAAGACAGCAGAGTAACCTGCCAGTATTAGGGATTGGAGGGGAAGTTGCCACTGGTGCTTTGGAGAAGGCAGAAATGCTAGCTAAAAATGTTGTCAAAGTTCATTCTTCGGAAAATGTGACAGAAGAAGGTAAGATCAGGAGGCAGGAAGTGTTAGATGAACATCCTAATGTATATGAAGAAAGACATTCGTCGCAGAGTGTTGTAAATATACCTTTCTCTATTCAAGAGTTGAGAAGAGCATTAAGTAAGTGTAAAATGACTGCTCCTGGGAAAGATAATGTATGTTATATAATGTTGACCAAATTAAGTGATTTTGCATTAGGAAAGCTGCTGGAGATGTACAATAAGATCTGGGAGAAAGGGAAGCTGCCAATAATATGGAAAGAGTCAGTCATTATTCCTATTAGGAAACCTGGGAAAGATCCAACCAGTCCAGGCAGTGAGAGACCTATAGCTCTGACATCACACTTGTGTAAAGTTATGGAAAGAATGATAACAGAAAGGCTGACATACTACATTGAGAAAAATGAACTAATGACTCCTTATCAGAGTGGGTTTAGAAGAGGGCGGAGTACTTTAGATCCACTGCTGTGCCTGGAGTCTGAAGTCAGGAAAGCCCAAGCGAACAAGGAGTGTGTTGTAGCTGTATTCTTTGATGTGGAAAAAGCTTACGATATGATTTGGAAGGAAGGATTATTAATAAAACTGGACATTATGGTTCTGGGAGGTAATGTATATAATTGGATTATGGATTTTTTGTTTGGCCGTGCCATCAGAGTCCGAGTTGGCAAGTCATATTCTCGAAGGCATGAAGTTGAAAATGGAACCCCGCAGGGGAGTGTCATCAGTCCTCTTTTATTTTCTATCATGATCAATGATATATATACACAAGTAGGATCTGATATTGGTAAGTCACTTTTTGCAGATGATGGAGCTAATTGGAAAAGGGGCAGAAATTTAAAATATATTGTAGCTAAGATTCAGGAAGCCATTACGGAAATTGAAAGCTGGTCTCTGACATGGGGGTTTAGATTGTCGGTGGAAAAAACTGAAACTTTATTTTTTACGAGGAAAAGGATAGGTGAGGAGGTTAGGTTAAAACTTTATGGACAAAATCTAAAGAAAGTGAAGACATTTAAATTTCTGGGAATATGGTTAGACGAGAGAGTCACATGGAGTACTCACATTGATAAAGTAGTAGATACATGTAAAAGGTTTTTAAATGTTATGAGGTGCTTGGCAGGCACTAAGTGGGGGGCTGATAAAGCTGCTTTGAGGAACGTATACACGGCCTTAATAAGATCAGCCATAGAATACGGACTAATAGTGTATGGGTCAGCTGCATATTCTTCTCTTCAAAAATTAGATAGAGTCCAGGCACAAGCACTAAGGATATGCTGTGGGGCAGTAAGATCTACACCAGTGTCGGCACTTCAGGTAGAGGTCGGAGAAGTACCTATTTCTTTGAGGAGAAAGCGGTTAATTGTTAATTACTGGGCAAATCTACAGGGTCATAAAGATACTCACCCTACTAAACAAACTGTACAAACAAGTTGGGAAAGTAACAAAATAAAAAAAGAAAGTTTTTGTTTTTGTGTTTTGGAAATATGTAAGGAATTCAAAGTTAAAGAATGGAATATTAGTCCGACGGTGTTGTTATCAGCTGTTCCACCATGGTTGCTACCTCAACCTATAGTAGATTTGTCACTATTGAAACGGGTACATTCAATGAAAAACAAATTCAATGTACAGGCTTATGTGAACACTGTTCTACATGAACAATATGGGCACTTTATAAAAATATTTACTGATGGATCCAAAAATCCAGAAAATGGTCTAACTAGTTGTGCATTTTATGTTCCTGAGTTAAAAGTCAAAGTGGGAAAACGTACAAGTGATCACATTGCAGTATATACAGTAGAGATGATGGCTATCTCTCTAGCACTTCAGTGGGTAGAGGAAATACAGCCAATGCGAGTGGTCATTTGCTCTGACTCCAGTGCAGCTCTGGAGAGTATAAACAACTTCTCTTCAGAATGTCGTCAGGATATTTTACATGAAATTTTACACATCATGTTTAGGTTAGTTCATCTGGGAATTGTTGTTCAATTTGTGTGGGTTCCAGCGCATGTGGGTATTAGAGGGAATGAAGTAGTGGATCAACTGGCAAAATTTGGTTTGAAAGCAAACCAGATTGATATTATGGTACCCATCAATAGAGCAGAAGTGAAATCTTTTACAAAAGTGGTTATCAAGCAACAATGGCAAAAAATATGGGACAGTAACACCAAAGGAAGACATTTATATCAGATATAAAGGGAAGTAGGAACAGGAAGCACTTGGGGGAGTAGTAGAAGAGAACAGAGCATAAACAGCAGGATAAAATTGGGACACTCTGGACTAAACTCATCACTGCATCTGATTGGAAAACATCCAAATGGCAATTGTGATGGTTGCCAACAACCAGAGACAATACATCATGTATTTTTTAGCTGCCCGGATTATAACAGACAAAGATTCATTCTGAAAACTGCACTGGAACAACTCAACATCAAGGACATGGATTTCAAGGCAATATATGAAAGTAAATCAAGAAATGAAGCAAACAAGCTGATCTTCAAATTCCTCAAAAGCACTGGTCTGAGGACAAGGATTTAATATGAACATTTAATAACTCAACAGTAGGTGGCGATATATGCTCCAAGTGGAAGCGATTCACCATTAAGAAGAAGAAGAAGAAGAAGAAGAAGAAGAAGAGGCCCTCTTTTCCCGTCCTGAAACCAAGGGAATACGACCCTAGATTTGCTCTCACCTCATGTGGATTTTTATATATTTTGCTGTATTCTTTTGTGTGAACTCTGGAGGATATTAGTATAGGTTTTTCGCGGCTTTGTTTCCTTCCCAGTAGGCTGTGTTTGGACCTTTGGGTAGAGGAGGGAAGTCTGGATCCTACGGCTCACGGTGTGGCTGGCCCAGGCCCCCTTCTTCTTTTTTTGTTTGTTTTACGATCCTCCAGACTTGGTTCCTTATTGCCGGTAGGCATGCATGTGAGTTACGGCTGTGCTGAAAATAAATGCCCGTCGATAACTAAATTCTGTGTTTGGCGTGGTTGTTTTTATGTTGCGGGTCTTCACACGAGCCACTACCGCTTGGTAGAGGGATGGGACGTAACAGTGACAATAAGATGATTATAGCAATAAGAATTAGCAATAAGAATGAAAAACACAGGACAGGTACAGGTCACACAAGGATATAAGAATACAATGTATAAACAGAACAACAGTAAGGATGAACTAAAGAGCTTCGCTAGATATATGCGACGCTAGGGATTATCTCACGCGCAACGATTGTGACGATTCTCTCTGACCAGTCGACAGTGTTGACGTCACTAGTTTAGCATACTCAGACCTGGTTGTTGGCCTGGAAAGAACCTCGATTTTATGGGGCCAGAAAATCTGGAAATAGTACCCGCTAGCCGGTACTACGCTAAGTGGAAACGCAACCAAAAAAATGCGATTACCTCGGTGCTAACTTGTTGCTTCTCTTGTGAAGTTGTCCGTGGCTAGCTTCTTGCTGTAGTAAGTGGTGCTGGTTTGGGGGTTAACCCACCTCTGTAGCCCACTGCTGTCCCTTCTTGATAGTGCCCCCAGAGTCTAAATTCTTCACTTCTAGCACCATTAGCCTAATCTGCCATTTCAAGTTGTATTGAGGGTATTGTAGGCACCAGTGCTGTGTCTCAATATAGGTATACTTTTACACTATCTTAAGAGGTGGAAATATATAAAACATATATAACACAAAAACACGCCAGTGGTGGTATCAAAACGGACACTGTGACAGACTCCAGCATCAAATCACATTAACATATTGTACAATGTTTCCCCACACAGGTACAATAATGACACAAATGTCTTTAATAGGGTCTTTGACATGATTTTTCTAAATGTTCATAGTATTTACTCCAAGTGAAAATAATACAATAATTATATAGGACTCTGTAAGCTATAATGGATTTCTCTACATGCTTTATACTAGGACAAATTCATTTGTAATACATTAGGTATGGAAGTGCTGCAACAGGTCAGTTACAGCAGTGGTCACTGCAGAGGTGTGTTTGAATGTCTGCTGAAAGCATTTGGCTGAGTTGGTGGCATTAATTGCTTCCCAGAGAACATTTCATCTTGAGTACCTGCAAAAATATGCGGACGGCACTTTTCTTTTTAGTACTTAGTAGACCCATTTGGAAATGAAAAAATATAAAAGATTTGTAAAACGGGCATTTCACCAGCTTTAAAGTCTGCCAAAACTATTTAATATCACACCGATTTAAAAAAATGTGAGCAAATATAACAAGTCGGAATCTGATTATTATTAAATTAAGGTGCAAATTTAACTCAATAGGACGGTTTCATTAAACGGAATGACTCATGGGAAATGAAATGTCAGCAAAGGCTCCTCAGTGTTTCATCAGGAGACATGAATAACTTAGTTTCATTAAAGCCAGAGCAAAGGGCTCTCTGGAGCTCCATTAATAAATAACTGTAGTGGACTGCTTATTTCAACATTTACTGCAGCAGTATTGGCAGACTGCATCGAACCAGGGTAGTTAATCATTCCGATTGTGATGATGTACAATTTCCTCTATGGAAATAACTATTTCATTTAATAACAATAAAGTAAATGATGTCTGTAATTTCAATTGAATAATATCCCAAGTGTAAGTTAAGTGATGTTTACCAGAATGTGCACATGCTCAATTTCCCATCATATTCCATGGCATGATGGGAAACATACTTGTCAGTTCAATGGTCAGGTCACAGGGGTGGACACACTGGTTCCGCGAAATGTTTCTACACGGACCACAATTGCGGTAAGCATGTTGTAACTTCCGGTTGTTGTGGTCATCTCCGGGTATCCCCTGTGCCTGTTCTGTTGCTGATAGCTTATTATCTTAACTTAATCGATCGTTTTAAAACTCTTGATCACTGCAACTGCCTGACGTTGTAATCACACGTTACTACAGCTTAAGCACTCACAACTCTCCTTCTCTTAGCGACTGTAACTCCACAGTTGCCTACACTCTTTTCGGGTTTGCTAACGGTAGCTACTTTAGCTTGATAGCTAGCTATGGCTCTTTCCCCACCCTCGGGTGCTATTTCCTGCTCTAACTGTCTCATGTTTGGTTACTTCCCTACTTCCTTTACTGGTACCGATACATGTGTTAAATGTAGTATAGTTGTTAGGTTGGAGGCGGGAATCATAGCCATAGAAGCCCGGCTCCGCATCTTAGAAAATAACTCAGCTACAGTAAAGCCCATGTTAGCCGGTGCGGACCGGCAACAGGTAGCTCCTCTTAGCCGTCCCCAGGCCACTCCCGAGCAGCAGGGAGATTGGGTGACTGTTCAGAAGGGGCCTAACGCAAAACCCGCAGGTCCCCACGAACCCGTTCACGTATCTAACAGATATTCCCCACTCAGCGAGACACCCGCTGAGAAGCCAACTCTGGTTATTGGTAGCTCTATTATGAGACACGTGAATTTAGAGACCGAAGCCGCCACAGTCACATGCATTCCGGGGGCCAAAGCGGGCGACGTTGAGGTGCATCTTAAACTGCTGGCTAAAAATAAACGTAAATACAGTAGGATTGTTATTCACATCGGTGGTAATGATGTTCGTTTACGCCAATCAGAATGCACCAAACTTAATGTGGCGTCGGTGTGTAGTTATGCTGAAACAATGTCGGACACCGTAATCTTCTCTGGTCCCCTCCCCAATCTGATCAATGATGACATGTATAGCCGCATGTCATCATTTCAGCGCTGGTTGTCTTGGTGGTGCCCAGCAAACAATGTGGGCTTCGTAAATAATTGGACAGCCTTCTGGGGAAAACCTGATCTGATTAAGAGAGACGGCATTCATCCTACTTTGGAAGGTGCAAATCTCATTTTGGCAAACATTTCAGGGCTTTGTGGACTTAATCCATGACAAACTGGAGTTGAGACCAGGAGGCAGAGTCACAGTCTTACACGCTTCTTTGCGCTCTCTCCTAGGCAGTCATCCATAGGAATCCCGAACCCGATAAAATACCCAATATTAACGGTGTGTGTGTCTGCCCAAGGACAATTTAAGGTAAAACCTAATAGAGGTGTCATACATAATAACCTAATAAAAGTAAATGTAACAACTACTACAGTGCAACAAAACAGGAAGATTAAATGTGGTCTCTTAAACATAAGATCTCTAGCATCTAAAGCAATATTGATAAATGATTTAATATCAGATTATAAAATATGCTGTCTCACTGAAACTTGGTTGAGACATGAAGAATATGTCAGCATAAATGAGGTCACTCCACCCAACCATATCAATACTCATATTGCCCGAGGCACGGGCCGAGGAGGTGGAGTTGCAGCAATCTTTGACTCAAGTTTACTTATCAATACTAAACAAAGATTTAATTATACCTCCTTTGAAAGCCTCATTTTTAGTCTTACACATCCGACCTGGAAAACTTTGCAGCCAATCTTATTTGTTACAGTGTACCGTGCACCATGTCCTTATTCATAATTCTTATCAAAATTCTCTGAGTTTTTATCAACTTTGGTACTTAAAACAGATAAAGTAATTATCGTAGGTGACTTTAATACTCATGTTGACGATGATAACAATAGCCTTACTGTTGCATTTAACTCTATATTAGATTCTGTTGGTTTCTGTCAGAGTGTAAATAAACCAACCCACTGCTATAATCACACTCTCGACCTTGTTCTGACTTATGGTATTGAAATTGAGCAACTATTAGTCAAACCGCATAATCCTGCTTTATCCGACCATTTCTTAGTAACTTTTGAAGTACTGTTACTAGACTACAAAGCATTAGTCAAAAGCTCCTGCAGCAGAAACCTATCTGTTAGTGCTATAGCCAAATTTAAGGAAGAGATTCCACCAATGCTTAACTCGATAGCATGTCTGCATGTAAGGGAGGAAACTTATACAAAACGTACACCACCCCAAATTGATCATGTTGTTGATAGTGCTACAGATGCGCTGCGAATAAAATTAGACTCTGTTGCTCCTTTGAAAAAGAAGAAAATAAAACAACATAGATTAGCTCCATGGCATAATGCCGAAACCCGCAAAAATAAAGCAAAAGTCGAGACAACTTGAAAGGATATGGCGTTCCACTAAACTTGAAGAATCTCGTTTAATTTGGCATATTACTCTCAATGAATATAAGAAAGCACTGCGTAAAGTGAGAGCAGCCTACTACTCTTCATTAATAGACGAGAATAAGAATAATGCAACATTTCTTTTCAGCACTGTAGCCAGGCTGACAGAGAGCCACAGCTCGACTGAGCCTTCTATTCCCATAGCACTCAGTAGTAATGATTGTATGTGCTTTTTTAGCGATAAAATGTTTACTCTTAGAAACAAAATCAATGACCTCTTGCCTTTGACCAGTATAGTATTATCAACAGCTCCCGGAAATGTAAGTTCTAATATTACACTAGATAGTAAACTAGAATGCTTTTCAGCCATAAACCTTGAACAATTAAATTCAATGATTCTCTCTTCTAAACCATCAATGTGTATCTTAGACCCAATTCCAACAAAGCTGTTAAAATAAGTTTTTCCATTAATTAGCACTTCTTTATTAAATATTATGAATATGTCTTTATTATCAGGCTATGTTCCACAATCATTCAAAGTAGCAGTGATAAAACCACTAGAGACTAGACTAGAGCACTTAGTTGGCATACAGGGAACTGCTTTAGGCTGGTTTAGGTCCTATCTATCTGAACGCTCTCAGTTTGTACGTGTCAATGATGAATCTTCCATGCAAACCAAAGTTAGCCATGGAGTGCCACAGGGCTCAGTGCTTGGACCTATTTTGTTCACACTATATATGCTTCCGTAAGGCAATATTATAAGGAATCAATCTGTAAACTTTCATTGTCATGCGGATGATACTCAACTATATTTATCAATCAAGCCTGATGAAATGAATCATCTAAATAAAATTCAAGACTGCCTCAAGGACTTAAAAACGTGGATGACCTTACATTTTTTTATGTTAAACACGACCAAAACTGAAGTTATTGTTCTTGGCCCGAAGAATCTACGAAACAAATTATCTAAAGATATACTAACTATGGATGGCATTAATTTGGCCTCCAGTGAGACTGTAAGGAATCTTGGTGTTATATTTGAACAGGATTTATCCTTTAACACCCACATAAAATCAATTTCAAGGACCGCCTACTTCCATCTACGTAACATTGCAAAAATCAGGCATATCTTGCCTCAAAACGATGCAGAGAAACTAGTCCATGCATTTGTTACTTCAAGGCTGGATTATTGTAACTCCTTATTATCAGGGTGTACCAAGAAGTCAGTCAAGTCGCTTCAGCTGATTCAAAAGGCTGCAGCTCGTGTACTAACCAGAGTTAGGAAAAGGGACCACATTACTCCTGTTCTGGCTGCCTTACACTGGCTCCCTATAGAACACAGGATAGAATTTAAAATTCTTCTTCTCGCCTACAAAGCCCTTAATGGGCAGGCGCCATCTTACCTTAAAGAACTCATTATACCCTACTGTCCTACTAGGGCATTGCGTTCCAAGAATGCAGGGTTGTTGGTTGTTCCTAGAGTCTCTAAAAGTGCAATGGGAGCCAGCGCCTTTTCTTATCAAGCTCCACTTTTTGTGGAATCAGCTTCCAGTTTGTGTTCGGGCGGCAGACACCCTATCCGTTTTTAAGAGTGCGCTTAAGACCTTCCTTTTTGATAAAGCTTATAGTTAGGGCTGATTAGATTCAGCCCCTAGTTTTGCTGATATAGGCTTAGTTTGTCGGGAGACATCTTACTTCTTCCTTCTCTCTGTCTATACCTGTGTACTCTCATGTTCCGATTAACCCAGCTTCCCCAAATTTCTTTCTTTTTGGTGTCTATATACGCCGGGATCCGGAGTCATGGATGATCCTGCGGTCCTGTGTCATGGATCGCGAGTCCTGGATCTTGAGTCGTGGCTGTGGTCCTGGATCATAAGTCCTGGATGGATATCCTCGTGGATTCATCTTCCTATTATACACACATGCATTTCCAAACATTTGGACTACCTATGTTGCAAATGTATTATCTTTTCAATTTACACACGGCATCTATTGCACGTCTGTCCGTCCTGGGAAAGGGATCCCTCCTCTGTTGCTCTCCCTGAGGTTTCTCCCATTTTTCCCCCTTTAAACTGTGGGTTTTCTCTGGAAGTTTTTCCTTGTACGATGTGAGGGTCTAAGGACAGAGGGTGTCGTATTGTCATACTGATATTCTGTACAAACTGTGAAGTTCACTGAGACAAATGTAACATTTGTGATATTGGGCTATATGAATAAACATTGATTGATTGACTTGGATATAAAACAAAAAACAGCTGCTTTTATAATGAAAACAATAATATAGATCATCAAATAAAAAGGTTATAGCTCATGTGCAGCCGATGTGGAAGTGCCTTAAACGCTTTGTAACGGCCAGCCGGAAGCAGCACGACTTGTTGCAAAAAGAATTCCGTTTATTTAGATTATATGATGAGATAACCTTATTTGTAATTTGACATATTACTTAAGTAATCCTTCTTGCTTTTTTAAAATATATTTTTGGGCAACCAGTCACTCTATTGTAGAGCCAGAATGGGAACGGGGAGACAGAGGGGACGACACATGGCAAATGGCCCCGGGCCGGAACTGAGCCTGAGTCCGCCACTTGGGGACCAAACCCCAGGTGAATGGGCCACCAGCTCTACCAACTGAGCTTCCTTTTCCCAGAGATGGCAAAAGTACACACATCCTTTACTCGAGTAGAAGAACAGATACTGGTGTTTAAAAATACTGTGGTAAAAGTAGAAGTACGGACTAAACTTCTTTCCTCAAGTAAAAGTAAAGAGGCTTTGAAATGTAGGGGAGACCGGGGTTGGTTGTCACAATTTTTACTCATGCATGAATTGCTCATCTTCAAAAACTCTTTCAGCAGTAACTCCTACATGAAATGAAAGCTTGGGGTCTTGGCTTTAAATGTGTATCATTTTTACTTTTAGAATGTATTGTAACAGGGAGCAATTAACCATCAAAGACACTCTGACACAATGTGACAATCAACCCCATCACGGGGTTGGTTGTCACAGGGTATGGGGTTGGTTGTCCCTATAGAGTTTCAACGGGATTTCAGTGATAAAAAGGGATGTTAAAAAATGTGTAACTTTTTCGTTTTTTAAGCTAGAAACTGCAAATAAGTTTTAATATGAATACCACCCCTATGATAGTTGTCATCAATGCCCCTTATGTTTAAACAATGGGATTAAAGGAGGTGATCAGTTACTTGAATTGTCTACTGTGTTGAGAAATAAAATTAAATCATTTTCAGTGCTAAAACCTCTTTATTAGCATGTAAGTTGCCTAACAGCAAACAAAAACAAACAGACCAACAGTCTTAAAAGGTTTACAATACAATATTCTCAACAACCTACTGAACTAAACTAGCAGGCTGTGCTTCATTCAGTCACAAGAATCACAGTTGTGACAAATGTATGCCCCTGGATTGCCAGGGGTACAGTCTTTGTGGGCCCACATTTGTCAGCGAACACATCTGAGCCACACTTCCCTGGACTTGCTATTCATTATGTAAGTTATAACAGTAAACAAAAACAAGCAGACCAACAGTCTTAAAAGGTTTACAAGACAATATTCTCAACAATCTACTGAACTAAAGTAGGAAACCCTGCGCAGGACAGGCTGTGCTTCATTCAGAGTCACAAGAATCACAGTTGTGACAGATGTATGCCGATGGATTGCCAGGGGTACAACCTTTGTGGGCCCACATTTGGCAGCGAACACATCTGAGCCATACTTCCCTGGACTTGCTATTGCTGTATGGCTCAATGCAGACCAGGCAGAAGCATTCCTCCTCCTCAGACTCCTCTTCTAGCTTTAGCTTCTTGGCTGCCTTCTTTTTAAGAGGGGCTTTTCTTTTTGACAGCTGAGGAGCATCTTTGGTCACAACAATTTTCTTCCTAGCAGCAGCAGACCTTTTCTCATTTTCAATTTGGGCTTTCACGGGAGTATCTGTTAGTACAGCACTTGTGCGTTTTCTCCTATGCTGGACCAGTTTCCTTGGGCCCGCCTTTGGAAATGGACGGATATCTTCTGGGCTTGACCAAATAGTTGAACAGGTAGCGGTGGGAGGGGACAGTGGCTGCTGTTGACTGGTGGTGGGAGGGGACAGTGGCTGCTGTTGACTGGTGGTGGGAGGGGACAGTGGCTGCTGTTGACTGGTGGTGAGAGGGGACAGTGGCTGCTGTTGACTGGTGGTGGGAGGGGACAGTGGCTGCTGTTGACTGGTGGTGGGAGGGGCCAGTGGCTGCTGTTGACTGGTGGTGGGAGGGGCCAGTGGCTGCTGTTGACTGTTGGTGGGAGGGGCCAGTGGCTGCTGTTGACTGGTGGTGGGAGGGGACAGGTCCTGCTGTTGCACAGTGGTGGGAGGGGCTAGGGGCCGATCTGTAACGAAAGATGGGGCAAACTCATAGTCCTCAAACACATCCCTGTTAAATGGGTAAATGCCCGAAACCCTGAAGCCTGACTGGATGTTGGTAGGGGTTGCAGCCAGTGGGTAGGCAATGGCGACAATGCCTGGAATGTCATAAATTGACATGGTCTTCCCTGGGTTTTGCATCATCCAGGCGTGACAGGCAGAGCTGACATGCTTCTTAAAAGGTCCATACACTGACCTGTCAAGGGGCTGAAGCTTGTGTGAGCAGTGTGGATGAAAGGACAAGATGACCACACCATTTTCTTTGGCATAGTCAAGGCCATCCACAGAGAGATGTGATCCGTGGTTGTCCAAAAGCAGCAGAGAGGGCTTCTCTTTTGAACATTTCGTGTGGCTGACAAACTGCTTCAGAAAATCCACAAAATGCTCCTCCTTCATCCATCCAGACACGTTTGCTACACCTCTACTTCCAACAGGCCCATTTTTAAGGAAGTGATCTCGGTAATTGACTCTTGGGAAAACAAAGAAAGGGGGGATGCTGTTCCCAGTGGCAGAAACAGCTGCAGCGATTGTGACAAGTGTTCCCCTTTCGGCGGATGTGAGGCTGCCCACTTGTTTGTGGCCCTTCCGAGCCACAACTTTATTTGGCTTATGTACAGTGGTGACACCGGTCTCGTCCATGTTCCAAATATCATTAGGCCCAAATTTGTACTTCTGCATGACCCTCTCCAAGTTGTCAAAGAACTTGGCAACATTCTCCCTATTGAAGCTTGAGGCTCGTGCCAAGCTTGTGGCCTCAGGTGATCGGATGGAGAGAGAAGGATGGCGCTTGAGAAAGCCACTGAACCAGTCAGCACTGGCTTGACTAGTGTCACTCCAGGACTGTGGAATCTTAATTTGCTGTGACACAGAAAACTGGTAAGCCAGACAGCGCACTTCTTTGGGAGAGAGACCATAATAGATCTCAGAGGCCTTTAATATGTAATCTCTCAGCTGCTGTTCTTGGTGACTGTTGAAAATCTGGCGATTTTTTCTATATCCAACTGGCACTGAGGGAGTGGTAGCGCCACCCTGGATGTCTTCATCTGACATTTTCTGGCAGTAACGGGTCAATGTCCTGTAGTTAATATTGAATTCTTTAGCTGTCCTACGTATGCTTTTGCCTTCTAGCTTCACCTGCCTCACAGCCAAAAGCATAATGTATGCTGGTGTTCTGCCCCTCTCTGTCTTTCTCTTGAAGTTCCTGACCGTTCTACCAACAAAGACACAAGATATCACTGTCTGCACATCCTAAGTTGAAAAAAAAACCTAATTCTAGTACTTGAGGGGTTGGTTGTCACCTGTGACAACCAACCCCACGAACTATGTGACAACCATCCCCAACTGACCTCTTGACAAAGATGCTAACCTAGCTGCCACATGGCTTTAACTTGATAGCTAAAATATGACTCAAAATAAAGCGACTACCTTTGGCTTTTTAATGAGTGTTTTGTTTTTGAATGACTAATATCCTACAAGCTCTCAATACAAAAACAACACCAACATGAAAATTTACTCTGACCCATGAAAATTAAAAATTGTCTCCTCACCTCAATGTTGTGTGTCTGCTCAGCAAAATTCCTAGTGCAAATGATTAAGCTATCAAAGGTTAACAGTTTGATATCAAAATGTTACCACAGCGCCACCTAGTGTGCCTGGAATAAGCAATGTGACAACCAACCCGTGAGAAAACCAGCCCCGGTCTCCCCTACTTCAGTACAAAGTACCCATAACTAGCAGCTGTTTTAAACAGTACCTAACCTCCCTTTATATTAATAGAACAATAATGTCATTCTTAGCTAATGAATGTTTCCATGCTGAACAACGGCAACATGATAACGTTTTCATTGGTCCCTCTTCTTTAGAGAAGACCAGGAAATGAGGGATACACGGATCGTGTTCAAATCAATAGGCATGCAATGACTCTAAATAATAATGATCACGCCACCAAACACACATTCAAACTAAAGGAACCAGCCTGTTTGGAAAATGTAAGAAGTAGAAAGTACAAGTATTTGTGTCGAAAATGTAAGAAGTAGAAAGTACAGGTATTTGGGTTCAAAGTGTAAGAAGTAGAAAGTACAGGTATTTGTGTTCAACATGTAAGAAGTAGAAAGTACAGGTATTTGTGTTCAACATGTAAGAAGTAGAAAGTGCAGGTATTTGTGTTCAAAGTGTAAGAAGTAGAAAGTACAGGTATTTGGGTTCAAAGTTTAAGAAGTAGAAAGTACAGGTATTTGGGTTCAAAATGTAAGAAGTAGAAAGTGCAGGTATTTGTGTTCAAAGTGTAAGAGGTAGAAAGTACAGGTATTTATGTTCAAAGTGTAAGAAGTAGAAAGTACAGGTATTTTGGTTCAAAGTGTAAGAAGTAGAAAGTACAGGTATTTGTGTTCAAAATGTAAGAAGTAGAAAGTACAGGTATTTTGGTTCAAAATGTAAGAAGTAGAAAGTACAGGTATTCGTGTTCAAAGTGTAAGAAGTAGAAAGTACAGGTATTTGGGTTCAAAATGTAAGAAGTAGAAAGTACAGGTATTTGGGTTCAAAATGTAAGAAGTAGAAAGTACAGGTATTTGGGTTCAAAATGTAAGAAGTAGAAAGTGCAGGTATTTGTGTTCAAAGTGTAAGAGGTAGAAAGTACAGGTATTTATGTTCAAAGTGTAAGAAGTAGAAAGTACATGTATTTGTATTCAAAATGTAAGAAGTAGAAAGTACAGGTATTTGGGTTCAAAATGTAAGAAGTAGAAAGTACAGGTATTTGGGTTCAAAATGTAAGAAGTAGAAAGTGCAGGTATTTGTGTTCAAAGTGTAAGAAGTAGAAAGTACAGGTATTTGGGTTCAAAGTTTAAGAAGTAGAAAGTACAGGTATTTGGGTTCAAAATGTAAGAAGTAGAAAGTGCAGGTATTTGTGTTCAAAGTGTAAGAGGTAGAAAGTACAGGTATTTTGGTTCAAAGTGTAAGAAGTAGAAAGTACAGGTATTTGTGTTCAAAATGTAAGAAGTAGAAAGTACAGGTATTTTGGTTCAAAATGTAAGAAGTAGAAAGTACAGGTATTCGTGTTCAAAATGTAAGAAGTAGAAAGTACAGGTATTTGGGTTCAAAATGTAAGAAGTAGAAAGTACAGGTATTTGGGTTCAAAATGTAAGAAGTAGAAAGTATAGGTATTTTGGTTCAAAATGTAAGAAGTAGAAAGTACAGGTATTCGTGTTCAAAGTGTAAGAAGTAGAAAGTACAGGTATTTGTGTTCAACATGTAAGAAGTAGAAAGTACAGGTATTTGTGTTCAAAATGTAAGAAGTAGAAAGTACAGGTATTTGTTCAAAATGTAAGAAGTAGAAAGTACGGGTATTTGTGTTCAAAATGTACAAAGTAGAAAGTACAGGTATTTGGGTTCAAAATTTAAGAAGTACAGGTATTTGTGTTCAGCATGTAAGAAGTAGAAAGTACAGGTATTTGTGTTCAACAAGTAAGAAGTAGAAAGTACACAGGTATGTGTTCAAAATGTAAGAAGTAGAAAGTACAAGTATTTGTATTCAAAATGTAAGAAGTAGAAAGTACAGGTATTTGTGTTGAAAATGTAAGAAGTAGAAAGTAAAAGTATTTGTTTTGAAAATTTAAGAAGTAGAAAGTAGAGGTATTTGTGTTCAAAATGTAAGAAGTAGAAAGTACAAGTATTTTTGTTCAAAATGTAAGAAGTAGAAAGTACAAGTATTTGGGTTCAAAATGTAAGAAGTAGAAAGTGCAGGTATTTATGTTCAAAGTGTAAGAAGTAGAAAGTACAGGTATTTGGGTTCAAAATGTAAGAAGTAGAAAGTGCAGGTATTTATGTTCAAAGTGTAAGAAGTAGAAAGTACAGGTATTTTGGTTCAGAGTGTAAGAAGTAGAAAGTACAGGTATTTGTATTCAAAATGTAAGAAGTACAAAGTACAGGTATTTTGGTTCAAAATGTAAGAAGTAGAAAGTACAGGTATTTGTGTTCAAAGTGTAAGAAGTAGAAAGTACAGGTATTTGGGTTCAAAATGTAAGAAGTAGAAAGTACAGGCATTTGGGTTCAAAGTGTAAGAAGTAGAAAGTACAGGTATTTGTGTTCAAAGTGTAAGAAGTAGAAAGTACAGGTATTTGTGTTCAACATGTAAGAAGTAGAAAGTACAGGTTTTTGGGTTCAAAATGTAAGAAGTAGAAAGTACAGGTATTTGGGTTCAAAAAGTAAGAAGTAGAAAGTACAGTTATCTGTGTTCAAAATGTACAAAGTAGAAAGTATTTGTGTTCAAAGTGTAAGAAGTAGAAAGTACAGGTATTTGGGTTCAACATGTAAGAAGTAGAAAGTACAGGTATTTGGGTTCAAAATGTAAGAAGTAGAAAGTACAGGTATTTTGGTTCTAAATGTAAGAAGTAGAAAGTACAGGTATTTGGGTTCAAAATGTAAGAAGTAGAAAGTAAAGGTATATGTGTTCAAAATGTAAGAAGTAGAAAGTACAGGTATTTGTGTTCAACATGTAAGAAGTAGAAAGTACAGGTATTTGTGTTCAAAACGTAAGAAGTAGAAAGTACAGGTATTTGTGTTCAACATGTAAGAAGTAGAAAGTACAGGTATTTGTGTTCAACATGTAAGAGGTAGAAAGTACAGGTATTTATGTTCAAAGTGTAAGAAGTAGAAAGTACAGGTATTTTGGTTCAAAGTGTAAGAAGTAGAAAGTACAGGTATTTGTGTTCAAAATGTAAGAAGTAGAAAGTACAGGTATTTTGGTTCAAAATGTAAGAAGTAGAAAGTACAGGTATTCGTGTTCAAAGTGTAAGAAGTAGAAAGTACAGGTATTTGGGTTCAAAATGTAAGAAGTAGAAAGTACAGGTATTTGGGTTCAAAATGTAAGAAGTAGAAAGTACAGGTATTTGGGTTCAAAATGTAAGAAGTAGAAAGTGCAGGTATTTGTGTTCAAAGTGTAAGAGGTAGAAAGTACAGGTATTTATGTTCAAAGTGTAAGAAGTAGAAAGTACATGTATTTGTATTCAAAATGTAAGAAGTAGAAAGTACAGGTATTTGGGTTCAAAATGTAAGAAGTAGAAAGTGCAGGTATTTGTGTTCAAAGTGTAAGAAGTAGAAAGTACAGGTATTTGGGTTCAAAGTTTAAGAAGTAGAAAGTACAGGTATTTGGGTTCAAAATGTAAGAATTAGAAAGTGCAGGTATTTGTGTTCAAAGTGTAAGAGGTAGAAAGTACAGGTATTTATGTTCAAAGTATAAGAAGTAGAAAGTACAGGTATTTTGGTTCAAAGTGTAAGAAGTAGAAAGTACAGGTATTTGTGTTCAAAATGTAAGAAGTAGAAAGTACAGGTATTTTGGTTCAAAATGTAAGAAGTAGAAAGTACAAGTATTCGTGTTCAAAATGTAAGAAGTAGAAAGTACAGGTATTTGGGTTCAAAATGTAAGAAGTAGAAAGTACAGGTATTTGGGTTCAAAATGTAAGAAGTAGAAAGTATAGGTATTTTGGTTCAAAATGTAAGAAGTAGAAAGTACAGGTATTCGTGTTCAAAGTGTAAGAAGTAGAAAGTACAGGTATTTGTGTTCAACATGTAAGAAGTAGAAAGTACAGGTATTTGTGTTCAACATGTAAGAAGTAGAAAGTACAGGTATTTGTGTTCAAAATGTAAGAAGTAGAAAGTACAGGTATTTGTTCAAAATGTAAGAAGTAGAAAGTACGGGTATTTGTGTTCAAAATGTACAAAGTAGAAAGTACAGGTATTTGGGTTCAAAATGTAAGAAGTACAGGTATTTGTGTTCAGCATGTAAGAAGTAGAAAGTACAGGTATTTGTGTTCAACAAGTAAGAAGTAGAAAGTACACAGGTATGTGTTCAAAATGTAAGAAGTAGAAAGTACAAGTATTTGTATTCAAAATGTAAGAAGTAGAAAGTACAGGTATTTGTGTTGAAAATGTAAGAAGTAGAAAGTAAAAGTATTTGTTTTGAAAATTTAAGAAGTAGAAAGTAGAGGTATTTGTGTTCAAAATGTAAGAAGTAGAAAGTACAAGTATTTTTGTTCAAAATGTAAGAAGTAGAAAGTACAAGTATTTGGGTTCAAAATGTAAGAAGTAGAAAGTGCAGGTATTTATGTTCAAAGTGTAAGAAGTAGAAAGTACAGGTATTTGGGTTCAAAATGTAAGAAGTAGAAAGTGCAGGTATTTATGTTCAAAGTGTAAGAAGTAGAAAGTACAGGTATTTTGGTTCAAAGTGTAAGAAGTAGAAAGTACAGGTATTTGTATTCAAAATGTAAGAAGTACAAAGTACAGGTATTTTGGTTCAAAATGTAAGAAGTAGAAAGTACAGGTATTTGTGTTCAAAGTGTAAGAAGTAGAAAGTACAGGTATTTGGGTTCAAAATGTAAGAAGTAGAAAGTACAGGCATTTGGGTTCAAAGTGTAAGAAGTAGAAAGTACAGGTATTTGTGTTCAAAGTGTAAGAAGTAGAAAGTACAGGTATTTGTGTTCAACATGTAAGAAGTAGAAAGTACAGGTATTTGGGTTCAAAAGGTAAGAAGTAGAAAGTACAGGTATTTGGGTTCAAAAAGTAAGAAGTAGAAAGTACAGTTATCTGTGTTCAAAATGTACAAAGTAGAAAGTATTTGTGTTCAAAGTGTAAGAAGTAGAAAGTACAGGTATTTGGGTTCAACATGTAAGAAGTAGAAAGTACAGGTATTTGGGTTCAAAATGTAAGAAGTAGAAAGTACAGGTATTTTGGTTCAAAATGTAAGAAGTAGAAAGTACAGGTATTTGGGTTCAAAATGTAAGAAGTAGAAAGTAAAGGTATATGTGTTCAAAATGTAAGAAGTAGAAAGTACAGGTATTTGTGTTCAACATGTAAGAAGTAGAAAGTACAGGTATTTGTGTTCAAAACGTAAGAAGTAGAAAGTACAGGTATTTGTGTTCAACATGTAAGAAGTAGAAAGTACAGGTATTTGTGTTCAACATGTAAGAAGTAGAAAGTACAGGTATTTGTGTTCAAAACGTAAGAAGTAGAAAGTACAGGTATTTGTGTTCAACATGTAAGAAGTAGAAAGTACAGGTATTTGGGTTCAAAATGTAAGAAGTAGAAAGGACAGGTATTTGTGTTCAAAGTGTAAGGAGTAAAAGTAAAAAGTCGTCGAGTAAAGTACTGATACCAGAGAAATTAACTTAATTTCAGTAACTAAGTATTTGTACTGCACTACTTGCCACCTCTGCCTTTTCGTAATGAGTTTATTATCTCAATACAGCTGTTCCGCCTTTGAGTAAAATAGATTGGGTACATTTTAAGAAGTTGCTTCCACTGTTGGTTGCTACCGCAGCCTTGGGTTTTACTCAAAGACTCTCTTAAGAATCAGCTGTTTGTTTTCGGTAAACATTTTTCAGTTCACGCCTGTTTTCCATTTAGCATCTTAATTGCACCAAGTTTACAGAGCCAGTTGGCTAGCTGGTGAATGTGCTAACGGTACGTAAAGCTGCTGGGCCTTGCTCCTCTACAGCAGTGGTTCCCAAAGTGTGGGGCGCGCCCCCCCTGGGGGGCGCAGAGGCATGACAGGGGGGGCGCGAGAGACCAGGAGGAAAAATGGTTATAAAAAAAAATCCTAATTTGAAAAATTATTGATTCGAAAATAATATTATACAGTACAGTACTATTAAGTCTGGGTCTCTGTGTTTCATTAAAGCTCGGCTCTGTGTGTGTGTGGAACGAGCCATTAAGTGTGCGCGAGAGAGCACACCGGTACCAGAGATCGTAGTTGTTAGCTTCTGGTGCTAGCGAGCTACGCTAACGGATATAAGGAGTTTTTTCAACAACAAAGTGGAGGGGAGTCCTCTCATGTCAGACTGAGAGGCTCAGTGAAGGACTCTCTCAGTGTTATCTCAGTGGGTCTCAAACGTTTTGGTCACCATTAATGTAAACAATTATTTCCGAGGCACTCGTTTATATGATCATTATAGTTATAAAAAAATAAGAGAATAAATGAAAAACAGGAATGAAATACTATATTACAGTAAAAAAAGAATACAGTTTAAAAGGGTGATTTGTAAAATATCCATAAAGAAAAAGTAAATCTGTTTACAGTTCTGTTTCATATGGGTGTTGAGAGATGTATCCATAGATCTCTCATATTGCTCTCAAAGTGCACCAGATTGATGCTTTTAACTTCAACATTTAAAAATAAATCTTCCCGGGGGAGCTTGCCCCCGGACCCCCCTATGTTAGGTCCACACACCACCTATAAAAATAGCACTTTACCCCAGCTTACACCTATATGCCTTGAGCCTTCATTGTAACTGTCTCCCTGTGTATTTGCGTGGGGATTGTTGCAGTCGAGCATTTCACTGTAGCGCCCGGTACATTAATGGGAAACCCTAAATGTTTGAACACCCTCTATGAAACGTCAAGCTACCCCACAGCACCCCAAAATAAATATCTCGCGCAGCCACTGAGCCTGACTATTTGTGTTGGGGGGGCCCGACTTGTTTTTTTCTCCAAAGGGGGGGCCTGACAGAAAAAGTTTGGGAACCCCTGCTCTACAGCTTCATCCTCACAGCAAAATATGGTTCCGTCGAAACAAGATGGCAGCGGCCAAAATGCCAGACTTTAAGCATCATTATGATAGTCAATGTGGCTAAGTCCACCTCTTTTAAACAGTATGTGGAATTAACATAAACTACTGGTGGAATTTGCTAAGAAGAAAATGTCATGGGTAAATGTTGCCTAGAATGTGCTACTTCAAGAATAACATAAAACTCTCTCACATATGCTTCAGGAGATCTAAACACTAGGCTGCAATAACATCGTTTGAAATCCATTGTAGTGATTGAGACCGGTTGATAAAAAACCAGCAGACAGATGTGCCAGTTGCTCAGAGGAGTGATGGATGATGGGAAAGCGTGACTCTGTAAGAACAACTCCTTCCTCACAGAAAATAAATCAGGTTTAGGAGCTGCATAAAATATAACGTCTTAACTTGATTATGCATGCTGACAAAGCGTATGTTCTGCAGGAAGTGGGCTCTTGAGATCTACAGAGAGGCTGGAAACAAATAAAGTTAATAGAATAAAGATGGTAATATAGTAAAGAAGGATCAATGTAGCAGGTCGACAAAGTACAAATCATCAGATAAGGGTGTTACTGCATGTGGAGGTCGTTGATGGAGATTAGCCTCATGCTTGCAGACATATTTAGACACACCACAGAAAATGCAGAACCAAATTCAAACTTGTTTTCTAACTGTGGGTAGTGGAAGCCTAGTCATTGAAGATAAAGATTTGCTTGCCGTTTTGGAAATTACCCCAATTAAATATAACATTTTAAAATGACAAGAAAATGGGACCACTCTCTGGATCATAAAGCCGTTTGAAAAAGACTTGACTGTCAACGTTTTCTGATTTAGTGACAGTGTGAAGCTATTTTTTGTCCTGCACAGTCAACAAGCATCTGCTGAATGGCTCCTCTACCCATTCAGAGAGAGGCTGGATGAGAAACAGTGAGGCAGACAGAGATGAGATGGGAAGGGATTGCTTCCTTGTAACAAACAGAGCTGAGCTCAGACTGGAGGCTGAACAATGCCGGCTTCTCTGCATCCATTCTGTTGTGGGAACCTACACAGCATTGTGTATTGTGCAGGTTTAGGACTGTTGTTGCTAGGTGACTCGTGACGAGCAGATTGGAGACTGCCAGCTTTCAGTCGAATACGTCTGAGTCAAGAACTCTCACATGTATTGGAGGGGTCACAGAGACTGGGAAAGGTATGCAGTCTGGATGTCATGATGGAAGCAACAGTACCACAACAAGACTTTTGGAAAAGTGAACTGCGCAGCTATAAAACACAGTTATGACACATTTCTGTAGGCCGACCACAGTAAGCATCGCAAAGGCTCCCTTGATTATATGTTCCATTGGATTTAGGTATTTATCTGATCTGTGACAAAACCCTTTTTTTGATACTAACACGCTTTGTATGTGCAAACGTTATAAACAAACTAAATGACTATCGTACTCATGTTCCTCATGATGACATTGAGTAGTCTCATTTAACCACTTCTTAGGATGCGCTGTTTTTAAGATATAAATAAATAAGGACATCAACAGAAGCAAAGCTAATGAGGGCATGATGTGCAGGTGTACATAAAGGCAGGTTGTTGCAGGGCTAATGGGGAACAAACAACATCAAACCAGGTGGGAAAACACACAAGATCAGGAAATAAAAACAGACGCAGGCGTGGTATCTTTGCTAAAAAGCAAACAATAAACAGAAAATACAAAAGCGTGTCTTTCTTCCAACACAAGGGTTAAAAATGAGACATGACAATGAGATGTAAAACGCTGTATGTGTATGGTCTAAGTGCTAAATGCCTTAGCACAAAGTTAATTCCAATACATATGTCTCTTTAAAAATGTCCTACACCATTTTAAATAAAAGCATTGTTGGGAATGCACCATTATTCAAATTCACAATAACAATACACAGAACTCTCCCATGTGATCTTAAATATCTGCTGCACATCAGAGTACCACACACAGATCTCAGTGTCAATACATTAAGTGCTAACCGTAATGAATGACCTTGTTAACAAGAAGCTTTAGCCTCCCCATCAATACACAATGTCTCTTCTATTAGTACCAGAGTCAACAAATGGCTTCTGTGACAATATGTACCCATTATCTTTGCTTTTTCCAATGTTCACCCTGTTCCAGTGGAAAGCTTCCACCATGCTGTCTTTGCTGAACATGTTTCATGACAGCAGAGAAAATGAACCCCAGGAAAATGTAGCCATTCTCTGCTCCCTGTCAATCCCAAAAAGTGATTACATTTTCCATTTCTGGAGGGCTTGTCAGGGTTTCAATTAATCTTCAGCCAAAAAGCAGGCCCAAAATAGGCTTCATTCACTGGCTCACCTTTTTATTAACACACTTCCATTCATGGCAATAACACAGTTACCTTCTCTTACAATTTCCATGCCTTCTACCTTACTTTTCTTTATCGCCCGCCCCTGCCTTATTCCAGTCCCTTCTCTCCCGATGTACTTCTCCTCCATCCATCATGCCTCTTGTCTCAGGCTGTCAGCGCAGCAGACACCTCTTTAAATTCCTTTGGTAATGAAACTCTGACACCCATCTGCAAATCAACTCACTCACTGCGTGAGCTATGCAGGTAGGGATGGGTCCTGTTGTGTGGAGAATACACTACCTCATATTACTGGGAGTAATCTTCAAATAATGGAGCTAGCAATTGATGTAAAGTTTCCAAAAAAAAGATTTCTGTCCAATGCTATCAGTGAGGTGTGGGCCATTTTCCTTTTTATTTTCTTCACCACAAGGCTTTATGACCTGATATTCGGTAAACTGATCTGTATTCATTTCAAACATTGTGGACTTGACTCGAGATCCAATTAAACAGAAATTCCATTATTCAGCTACCGCATATAGATCTGCATTTGAGTGAAATGTGCTTTGCTCTCTTTTGAGAACAGATCAGTACACAGAGGGGAGAAATATGTTGTTGCTCTAGACCAAAATCCATAGTATAGCCTGTAGCTAATATAATACAATGTCATTTCTAACCATTTGCAAGTCACATTTTAGAGGCAGCGTAACAGCATGTTACAGAGTCAATGCAAATGTAGTGAACAAAAATAGAATTGTACCTGGTAGAGTGAATTGCCAGAGTTTAAATAGGTTTGAGTTATTCCTCCACTTTGAACAACATTCAGGAAGAACAGCAAAGAACAGGCAGACACACTGGAACCAAACACTACAAACAGCTGTTGTTGCTGATGAGGCCGGAGATCAGTCAGTTCCTCAAACTACTACAACCCTATATTTCTAAGCTAGTTATAGCTCAAATTCCTTGAGTCCAACACATTTAAAAACGTAGTTTAACAGAAGTTCTTGGATAAATCCAGGAACAGAACTTGGTTTGGGTTAAAATAACTTAAAGGTCTCATGTTATGGCCATTTCTACTGATCATAGTTCCATTGTTGAGGTCTACTAGAATACATTTACATTGTTCAATGTTCCAAACTCACATTGGTTTCTCATACAGTATGTGTATTCACTCTCTGTCCTACACGGCTTGTTGGAGCTCCTTCCCCCCCCCCTCCCTGTGAGCCCACTGGCCGTCTGCAAGACAGGGAGACACAGCGAAACCCAGCCCGAACACACACACACACACACATCCGCAGCCTGGCTGGGAGTTTGTGTGTGTGCTCACACACCGACTCACAGCCTCGCCGCGTCCATCCGTCTCAGGGAGGAGAAATCAGCGGAGCTGCAGCTGAGAAAAGATTGAGTGTGTGTGTGTGTGAGGCCTAACGTAACGGCTCCACGGACGTAACGTAACGGCTCCACGGATTGGGTCCATTTGGGTATGGTCACGTCACTGTACCCAGGAAGACAAAGAGAAAACGAGGCGTTCTGGGGCAGCACAGACAGCTGCAGACCGTTTACATGCATAAAAACCTTCAGAACACAAGAGGCGCTTTCACATCGCAGTACTTTTCCCAAAAAGGTTCATGAGAACTCAGTTCATCAGAACTCTTTAGTTCTGATGAACTAAGTACAGATCGCGTTCACACCGGAATAAGTCCCTGGGGGTGGATTAAGCAAATGAAGCCGCTGACGTCACTTCTTCTTCTTCTGCTTTGGGTTTACTGGCAGGCCGCAAACAACTTCACGGCGTATACTGCGGCCCAAAATCCCCGGCCGAAAGTCCCCGGAGTTGGGGACTGGTTTCAGGAGAAGCTGCTGGGACTCCCAGCCAATCAGACATAGGAGCCTTTTTCTCCCACGAAAGTCCCTGCTCTCTAGCAGGGACGGAAAAGGGGGTAAAAAAGGTTCTCATGAACTAATTTTAGTACCGGCTCTTTTTGGTGTGAATGCGACATTTCGGAACTATATCGGAACTAAAGTGGGAAAAGTACTGCGGTGTGAACGCGGCTAAGGGGAAGGGTAATAACCGGAAAAGCATGATATGGGACCCTTTAAATGTGTTACATTTGCCAACTAGCTAACAGGTGAATTACCGCCACCTACTGGACTGGAGTGCGGAGCAGTAGATTGGCAGAAAAAATAGACCCGCTTAATCCTCTCCATTTTGCAAGTTGTTCTTAACAAATGTTTGAAATGACTAAACTTTTTCCCCAATCCCCCAATGTGAGCTACCTTTTTCTTCAGCTAATGCGGATAGTAATACCTTTCTCTAGTTGTCCAAACTGTTGCAGTCTTTGAATACATGTGTGACAGTTTCCTGTTGATTACAGTGTGTGGAGAGTCCAGTTGGTGCTTGCTTATTATGTGGAGTGTTTGATTTAGTCCTGTGTGAAATGACCTTTTCAACAGCCTGAACAATCAAAGACTTGGAGATTACATTATTATTAAGGCTTCCTTATAGCAATAAAAATGACTGGGTCTAATAAGTTAAAGGTCCATTTTTTAAAACTTGTTGTTTCACTCCGAATGTAACCTTGATGTCTTTTCTAAATTATTACTTTTTGTGGAGGGTTTAAAAAGAAGCCCCCCACCCTGCTGTTTTCCTAACATCGGTCAGTTCGCCATACGGTTTGTCAGGCAGGTTAAAGCGGTCGCTCCTGGGGAACCACACAGTATTTAACCAACAATGTGACCCCGGTCTGTTGGCCAGAAGGTTTTCAAAGTGGTTAGTGTTGTCACCTGTCACAGGATGGGGCCCCTGCTACGCTAGCATATGCTCCACACACACACACACACACACACACACACACACACACACACACACACACACACACACACACACACACACACACACACACACACACACACACACACACACACACACACACACACACACACACACACACACACACACACACACACACACACACACACACACACACACACACACACACACACACACACACACACACACACACACACACTCCTTAATGTGCTGCATTTAAATGTAATGTTTAGTTTAACTTTTTAATTAGTGCAGTATAATAGGGACATCTCTGATTTCGTAGCAGTACAGTATGTACGTTTCTCGTACTTTTAGATATACATTCTCAAAGGCAGTTTTTTACGGTTGATCGCTGAAGGAAACAACATTCACACCTTTCTGAAAGGTATTTTATTAGACAAGTGAATTGTTTCGAGGGATACAGCTACAGGACACACAGCAACTGAAGATGTGTCAGAGCCATAATCCTACTTTTGCTTCTGGTTCCTTGAATGTTTGGTTTCGATCATGGCACCTAGCTTATTAATTTACGTAAATATATGGGTAGTTTAATCCCAAATGTTGGTGGGATGGAACCACCAATCCTTCGGTTAACATCTGAACGTGCAGACCAAAAGCTCCCTGGTTTCTTCACTGCCCAATTTACCAAGATGATGCATTTGTTAAAGTAGAGCCATGAAAGGTGTAACGGTCAATCAAGGAAAACTTATTTTCCACAGTGTGTCAATGACCTTGATGAGTCGTGTAATAGTGGCTCTGTTTCTTTTAGATGTGTCAATAAGTGTTACAGTTTTTCTCAATCGCTAAACCCACTTTTTAGAATCTAAATTCATTTCTTCAAAACAAGAGCATAGCCATCTAAACAGAAACACACTTGCCATAACTCTGAATATCTTTTGCAAAATGCACTTACATGACCAAAACTGAAAATACTGGTCACAAAAAAGAATAAGTCGATCGAAACAGAACAAATTGTCCTCTAATGAGACAAATGTGTTTTCATAACTGAAACTCCGGTCACCATAATAACCCATTCTACCATAACAATATACATTTCTTGCAAAGTGCTCTAAGGCACTCAAAACTAAAAATACCCCTTCCAAAACCAGATACCTTCTCCAAAAACAAACATTTGTCAGCTCATGAGAAGACTATTTGAACAGTCATTACTAAGTGGCACACTAAATACTGACTACAATCATCAATACACAAACCTCAAGCTATCGATATTGGAAACTGAACGGAAAACTGACAAGTTGGGAGAAACAAACTTACATATAGGAAAAACAGAGTCTTACTGTAACTATGCCATTGTTTTTATTGTCTCATTTTCAGAAGAGCACCGTAACAGAAACAAAAGACGAATAGCAATACACTGGAAAAAAATAACATGGGTAAATGATGTAAATCAGCAGTAAAGCAGAGAATGAGATCTATATAACTTTACTGATCTGCTCTTTGGCGTCTGTCTGGCCACATAGCCTCATCTACGTCACAGCGTATGTCTTCCCTTGCAAGGCAGCGTGGGAAATATCTCCTTGCGTGTCGACATCACCCTTGACAGGATTCCGCAGAGATGTCCCGACAGCCAGCATTCATTGCGTCCAAAAGGGGCATTCTGTCATGAGGATGATGGTCATAAACCTTCCATCTCCAGGCAGAGAAGAACTCCTCAATGGGGTTTAGAAATGGGGAGTATGGAGGGAGGAACTCCATGGCCATGTGTGGATGAGCCTCAAACCATGCCCTCACGTCACGAGAGTGGTGGAATGCCACATTGTCCCATATGACCACGTGAACCGACCTCACTTGATCCCTCTCTTCTGGTGGCACAAGTCCGTCATACAGGACATCCAGGAAGGCAAGGACACGTTGCGTGTTATATGCTCCCATTAAAGGGATGTGAGCAAGGACGCCTTGTGTCGAGATAGCCGCACACAATGTTATGTTTCCTCCCCTTTGGCCTGGAACAAAGACTGTCGCTCTTTGCCCAATAAGGTTCCTCCCACGTCTCCTCACTTTGGAGAGGTTGAAGCCTGCTTCATCCACATATACAAAAACATGTGGTAATGCATTGCCTTCCAGCTCCATCATTCGCTAAAGAAAATGAAACAAACAGAGGACCGTTTTACATTACTGTAAGCAGTCAGACATACTAAAAATATAGGCAAGCCATCAGTGTGATTGAGGTCCTTACCTGTACATACCGGTGCCTTAACTCCTTCACACGGTCAGAGTTGCGTTCAAAAGGAACCTTATAGATCTGTTTCATTCTGAGGTGTTGCCTCTTTAACACCCGGTCAATGGTTGCAACACTTATAGACTGAATGTTACTGAAGACATCCTGGTCTGCAATTATTCTGGCCTGAATCTCCCTTAAGCGGATTTCATTGTTGGCCACAACCATATCAACAATGGCAGACTCTTGTTCTGGAGTAAAGGCCTTTCGTCTGCCACCAGAGCGGGGTGCTCTTTCAGTTCTATCAATAAATATTTGAGAATGTTATGTACTGTAATATAAAAACAGTGATCGAAACCTACATCAAAATAGAAATGCATGAAGTGCTGTAAAAAAGGGTTACAGTAGCTTACCTATTTTCGTGCCTGAAGATCCTAATAATGGATGCCACTGTTGATCTCGGTATATTGGGCTGAACCCTTTGGCCAGCCTCACTGAGGGACATGCCATGGTTTATGACGTGGTCCACAATAGTTGCACGGGTGTTGTCCGAAACTACTGTTCGCATTGGTCCCCTTTCAACTCTTCCACCACGCATACGTACAGCCCTCCCTCTTCCTCTCTGAACATGAGGGTTCCCTCTTCCTCTCTGAACATCAGCTCTCCCTCTTCCTCTCTGAACATCAGCTCTCCCTCTTCCTCTCTGAACATCAGCCCTCCCTCTTCCTCGCTGAACAACAGGGTTCCTTCTTCCTCTCAGAGCTCCTCTACCTACTCGATCAGCCATTTTGTTTACACAAACATCTTACTGAAGTGAGGGAGGTCTTTTATAGGATTCTCACTAATTACAATTACTATAGGAAATTCATTGATGTCAGCTGTGAGCAATTCATTTACATGGAAGTGAAGTACTCAATTCACCCCAATACAAAAAAAAACATTTCTCAATGTGCAAAAAGGAAAAGACCACAATTACTGACTGTAAAAATGTTGTATCAGCTATAGCTAATCCTCCCCATATGAACATCTCAAAGACCTATGCAAGTCATATCAACACTATTATAGCTTTACCGGCACCATTTAAAAAAATATTTTAAGTACAGTCATGCAAATTCTATCATGTAAATGTTTTCAATGTAACATCATTACTGTAAGGTATACAGTACATTCCATGGAGTTACCTTTTTCAATGGGGTGATTGACTGATAACAAGTGTTAATATTTTGCACATCAAGTGTCAATTAGTGTAGCTATGGTCTAAGTTTATGAGGAAGTGTTATCCACTGTGAGAAGATTATTTGTTGTTTTGTAGACATGAGTTACACAACAGATTTTTGATCTTTGTGTAGAGAATTGTAACTTCAGTTAGAGAATTGTGTGATCTGTTTTGCAAAACACTGCTTAGCATCTGCATTTTGTGTGATATCAATGAGAAATGGTATACTGTTGTAGAGAAATGGTTTTCTGTTTCGATGGCTGTGCTGTTGGTTTGATGAAAGGAATTTTGATTCTAAATAGTGGGTTTAGCGATTGAGAAAAACTGTAAATGAAGGAGTTCATATCTGAAAAGTGAATCAGCCAATGCAGGTTTAATATCTTGATTACAAAAAGTGTAAAACTTGTGTTGTAACTGCAAACAGATATTATACGTAATGTTGGATTATTATTGACCATTCCAATATGCTCACTTTCACCTTAACCTTCAAAAGAACAGTTATTTGATGCTACAATACCAAGACATACACATAGTCTAGGACACATTTAAAAAACTATAGAACTCAAACAGACAACAAATAAATAAATGTTATATCTGGTTTGGAGAATTGGTGGTAGATAAATCTCGACCTGTTAAGGGATATGGGAATTGTTATATGAAGGATAATAAGGACTCAAATAAAAACCCAGTTCACATGAAATGTACTCAATAGATATACAAATAAATAAAATAGTTAATTATGAGCATGAAACAGGCAACAGCAGGAGTCGCCTTACTAAAATGTTTTGACAGTTTATTTTATATCAAAGGGAAGAGTGTGTTGTTCATGATGGCAGGATGTTTGTTGCATTAGTTGGTCATTCTTGTCACTCTCCATCAACCTTCCCCCATCCTCTTCCTATCTATGGCTCACACACACCCTCCCCAGCTGTAGATGACAGATGTGTGATGTGCAAGTCTCCACATAGGCTTTAGTTAAAGCTGCCATCATTTTGTATTATTTAGCTTTCAATAATGAGTGTGTGTGTGTGCGCTGCAGCACCTGTTTTTGTCAGAACTTTTAACTGTCAATTACCGAGTAGTGTTGTTGAAGTTAGTATGCTTATCTCTGCCATGCTCCCTTCTCTCATACTTATAACTGGAAAGGGATGGTTAATGTTTTAGAAATGTTAAAACAGTAATTAAATCATAAAAAAGTGTTTTCTTCTCCACTCTATCGTTGCCTTAATAGGTAGAGGGGTCAGAGCAGCTCTCTTGTTTATGTGACAGTGCCCCTGAACAAAGCACCATGGAATGGCAGCCGCAATCAGCACGATGCGCAACCGGTGTGGGCAGCGCGCGCACATAAGGGCATGTTATCCTACTTTTAAATATAATAAACTGTTGCCAACTTTAGGTTGATTGTGGTTTTTAACTCTGCTCACCCTGATTTTTAAAGAACCTGTCTGTGTAGCCTTTGTGAGGCCGTATGTTTTGAACACTCGGGTAAAGAGAGGGGCAGAGTTGTCAACTGATCACCATCTGGTGGTGAGTTGGATCGAGTGGCGGGGGAAGCCTCTGGATAGACCTGGTAAGCCCAAACGTGTAGTTCGCGGGAATTGGGAACGTCTGGAGGAGGCCCAAGTTCAGGAGGCCTTCAACTCACACCTCTGGCGGAGCTTTTCGGGCATTCCTGTGGAGGTTGGGGACATTGAACCAGAGCGGTCGGTGTTCAAAGCCTCTATTGCCGAAGCCGCGGCGGGGAGCTGTGGTCTCAAGGTCTTAGGTGCCTCAAGGGGCGGTAACCCTCGAACCTCTTGGTGGACACCGGTGGTCAGGGAAGCCGTCTGACTGAAAAAGGAGGCCTTCAGGAATTTGTTATCCCGGGGGACTCCCGGGGCAGTTGCAAGGTCCCGACAGGCCCGAAGGGCAGCAGCCTCAGGCGTGGCCGAGGCAAAGCAGCGGGTGTGGGAGAAGTTCGGAGAAGACATGGAAAAGGACTTTCGGGCGGCACCAAAGTTGTTCTGGAAAACTGTCCGACACCTCAGGAGGGGGAAGCAGGGAACCATCCAAGCTGTGTACAGTAAGGATGGGACGTTGTTGACCTCAACTGATGGAGTGTTAGGGCGTTAGAAGGAACACTTTGAGGAACTCCTGAACCCGACAACTCCGCCCTCTATGTTAGAGGCAGAGCTGGAGTATGACGGGGGATCAACACCAATCTCCCGGGGGGAGGTCCCTGAGGTTGTCAAATAACTCCACAGTGGCAAAGCCCCGGGGGTGGATGAGATCCACCCAGAAATGCTGAAGGCTCTGGGTGTTGAGGGACTGTCATGGTTGACACGTCTCATCGACGTTGCGTGGAAGTCGGAAACAGTACCGAAGGAGTGGCAGACCGGGGTGGTGGTTCCCCTTTTTTAAAAGGGGGATCAGAGGGTTTGTGCCAATTACAGAGGCATCCCACTACTCAGCCTCCCCGGGAAAGTTTACTCTAAGGTACTCGAAAGGAGGGTCAGGCCGATGGTCGAACCTCAGATTGAGGAGGAACAATGCGGATTCCGTCCTGGTCGTGGAACGACGGATCAGCTTTTTACTCTCGCAAGGATCCTGGAGGGGGCCTGGGAGTACGCTTATCCGGTCTACAGATGTAGCGATTCATTTCAGACAGTTTGAAACGCGAGGGCCGTGATTGGTACGTGATCTGCCCTCGCTCAAGGGAAAACCTCCAGCTTGACTTGAGACCGCCCCCGTGATAGATAAATGTAATTATAATGAAGCCAGCTGCAATGGATCATTGATCCACCAGGAGGTGCAGTGGGGTTCCACACTGGAGCTCATGTGAAATAAAGTGAGATACAGTATGCTGGATGTAAAGCGGAACTTTGTTAAGATCCATATGTCACGGATATCATACTACTGTGCTAAATAAGAGACATGTAATCATTTACAAAACATCACCATGTTGTTATTTAACAAAATAATTGTGTTATTCGAAAAAAAAGAACGGGAGGAAATGCAGCTCGGCTCTCGATTTTTAATCCTAATTTAATCATTATCTTCACCACGATCATTTATGTTTATGTTCGCCAAATTGACATGAAATCACTGACACATATGAATATACTGTATTCAACTTCATTAAAACGTTATTAACGTGCCTAAACTCAGTAATTCACCAAAAATATGTATATTTTAATGGAGCTTCGTCGGTCGATCAGGATCCCAAAGTGTAGTACAAGATTTGAGTACTTCTACTTTGACTCTAGTACAAGATCTGTGTGCTTCTACTTTTACTCAAGTACAAGATCTGAGTATTTCTACTTTTACTCAAGTACAAGACCCGAGTGCTTCTAATTTTACTCAAGTACAAGATCTGAGTACTTCTACTTTTACTCAAGTACAATATATATATACTTATACCACCTCTGTTTATAGCCTATGAAAAAAACTATTAGAAATAGAAGGCTAAAGCTAACGTTAGCAGATAGTGACAATGTATGCTAGCTAGCTAGCTCAACGATTCCTTAAATAATATTGTCACAGAAAAACTTTTCAGTTCACATCACGCTCTGCCGCTCCGACAGGGAGCTCTGCTCTGAACACCTGAACAGCCCGTTCTAACAGCTGTTCACCAGCGGTCCAGTCTGTGCCACAGTGACTCCGGACGCACAGTTAATATTAACGAACACACCCGTAGGTAATGTAGCTGCTGAAGCTAGACCATCATCTCGGAGCAGCAGAGCCTTATTATACATCCATGAGCAGAGCCGACAGGCAGGAAGACTCGAGCACACAGCTCGTACTTCATTATAATATATAAAAAAAGAACACCATGCGTGTCATGATGGCACATAAACAGCTCACGGCCGCAGATTACTCCGGGTCCCAGCCCCCCCCATACCCCAAAAATATTTGTTTTGCAGATCTACATGAATCACACAAACGACTTATTTTGGATTCAAAACGGCGAATTTCGCCGAAAGGTGACAAGTTTGCATCACTGAACATAGACAGAGCACAACTGAAACATAACATCTGAAACGATGTAACAACATAATACACTTGTGGGGATGCTTGGGATGTGAGGAGTGAGGGACACGGCTTAGAACGGGCGTGTCGCCTGGCAGGACAGGAGAGTGTGTGCACCAGTCTGCCTTGATCTATGAATTCGTGTCCGTGACACTCACTGCTGCCCACAGCTGTTTTATAGAAGGAAATTCCTTCACTTCATGAAAGTGTTTTAACCACACACACCTCTACACACACATGACGGGTGTTATTTTCCCCATAAGGAACAAGTCGCTGCAAATTATCCCGCTTATTACACGGCCAAATTCTCAACAGAGTAACGACATGACTCCCAATATTAATTGAAATGCTTTTATGGATTTAGAAAATGTTTTTATTGATTTAAAAAATAGTTGTATGTATTGATTTAAATTGACATGCATCCGCTAAGAAAAATAGTCCGTTGTTACAGTTTTTTAAACAGTCTGAATGAAACGGCAGCTCTCAGCTGTGTATTTACACAACTAATGGCCCATCAACCACAGCTCTCTCCCCCCTTCCCCCCTTGATCTTTCTTCTCCAGCAGCTAAATTAACGGTAGGTTACTCTGAGTGACAAGCTTACAGTTAGACACAACACTGTCATTGCAAGTGACCCTCAGTTAGTTGACTTTTATGTTCAACTGCTAAATTCGTTACTGATAAAAAAGGGCTTCTACTGTACCTAATTACCTTAACACTAGAACCGCCAGAGGTTTTTGTATAGGCCTACCTAAACCCGTCAAATCCCTCTATTAGAATGCAATTTTTAACAACATAGGGTGCTACATAACACACTTTCACGAAAAGTCAGTGACTGGGAGACTTTAATATTTTATTGAAAAAAAGTTACATTGCACACACACAACACACATCACACAAATTGACCCAATTGGCGGTTCTAGTATTAAATAAACTCACTAATTAATGAAACCAGTTCAATACGCATTATTCTTATTCTTATCATTCTTTATGAGCGCAGAAATAGTCTTAAAATCAGATCTGTTTTTTAAATGAAATCTGACGGCAGGCAGTTAGCTCTGATCACCTATGACAAATGCGCCGCACCTAATCGCTGGCCATTGAGCCACAGACACTGTTCAAAATAGGGGGGAGCAAGGGGGAGCTTGGCTCCCCCGAAGAGGGAGGGAGCTCCCTTGATGGCTGACTTTGAGATAAATAGGGGGAGCCCAAAACAATCGTGCATATTTGTGTCACACAGATTAGAAACGTTGAGTTTCTGTAAATAACAGTTCTTGAAATAAATAATAGTTATTGTTCATTAAAGTTTCTGAATATTTGTTTTATATTTGTGAATATGTCTGGGTGTTGCCATCTGTATGTGGCGGCGCTGCATTCTTACTTACATTGCTATGGTTATGGCGGTGATGCCGGCGCGGTATTTGAAATGTTCATATTGATATTTTTTTAACTCTGGCTGTGTAATAAAAAAATATGGCAAAACGAAAACAGCCAAGCGTCACAGCTTTTGGATTCACAAGCAAAGAAGCGAAGGACTCCAAAAATGACAACGTGAACGGAAAACAACTTTTAGTTGGCCGGCTGTAAGCGGCGTTAGGGTCAAGTTTGACAGCTCCACACCGAGGGAGAGGCCTGCCGATGCGGAGCCTGAAGAGGCTTCAACAACGGCCACATCCGCCGGCATAGTGACACCATCTGTATTAGTAGAAGAGTGTTTTTATAGCAATTGATCGCATCCACGCTGCTGCGCCAGTCAACAGAGCGTGCGTGTGACATATTTAGTAGCAGGATGTGCTCTGAAAAATAGGGCTCCCCAAAAGCAAATGGGTAATTCGAAAACTGACAGAGCTCCCTCTATACAAATCAAACTGTAGACGTTGTGAAAGCACCTATTGTTTTAAATAATGGTCGGAATGTGACCTGTGAGCCTTCTGAATTACCGTGGGACAGCACATTCTAAACTAAAATGTTCAATCAATAAAGTAACATCTTATCTTATCTTAATAATATCTTCATATTAATAATAATAATAAATCATACAGTATGTGTCCGGAAGGGAGCAGGAGGAAGCAAACACAAAAATATACTGCATATTAAAGCAAACGATTGTAAAAGTTAAAGTATGAGCATAACAAATAAAGAAGTGTAATGTAAACATGTACATTATAATTATGATTATTTAATATATAAAGACTATATATTATTGAATTACAAGATTAGATATACTTTAGTTGATCTAAAATATTGATGTGTTCAAATGCTCTTCAAAACACAACTGAAAGTCCATGAAACTTGTCTTTCTGTATTTGTGAATGAAGCGCCATCTCCTGGTTAAAACCTGAAATTGAAAATCTGGCAACGCCCTCTTGGAAAATAGTGGGAGGGCTTAACATTCCTCTATACTGGTCTTTGGCAGGCCGTAGGCAGGAAGCTGTAAGCTGGAGTCCGAAATTCAGTGCTACATCTGTACATGTGTTTTGTAGACTTGGAGAAGGCGTATGACAGAGTTCCCAGGGAGTTACTGTGGGAGGTGCTGCGGGAGTATGGGGTGAGGGGGTCTCTACTCAGGTCCATCCAATCTCTGTACTCCCAAAGCGAGAGCTGTGTCCGGGTCCTCGGCAGTAAGTCGGACCCATTTCCGGTGAGGGTTGGCCTCCGCCAGGGCTGCGCTTTGTCACCAATCCTGTTTGTTATATACATGGATCGGATTTTGAGGCGTAGTCGTGGGGGAGGGAGTCTGCAGTTCGGTGGACTAAGGATTGCACCACTGCTTTTTGCAGATTATGTGGTTCTAATGGCTTCATCGGTCTGCGACCTTCAGCACTCACTGGATCGGTTCACAACCGAGTGTGAAGCGGCTGGGATGAGGATCAGCACCTCCAAATCTGAGGCCATGGTTCTCAGCAGGAAACCGATGGACTGTCCCCTCCAAGTAGGGAATGAGTCCTTACCCCAAGTGAAGGAGTTCAAGTATCTCAGGGTCTTGTTCTCGAGTGAGGGAACAATGGAGCGTGAGATGGGCCGGAGAATCGGAGCATCAGGAGCGGTACTGCAGTCACTTTACCGCACCGTTGTGACGAAAAGAGAGCTGAGCCAGAAGGCAAAGCACTCTGTCTCCCGGGCCATTTTCGTTCCTACCCTCACCTATGGTCATGAAGGATGGGTCATGACCGAAAGAACGAGATTGCAGATACAAGCAGCCGAGATGGGTTTTCCGCGCAGGGTGGCTGGTGTCTCCCTTGGTGAGAAGTTCAGTCATCCGGGAGGGACTCGGAGTTGAACCGCTCCTCCTTCGCGTCGAAAGGAGCCAGTTGAGGTGGTTCGGGCACCTAGTTAGGATGCCACCTGGGCGCCTCCCTAGGGAGGTGTTCCAGGCACGTCCAGCTGGGAAGAGACCAAGGGGTAGACCTAGGATCAGGTGGAGGGATTATAACTCTTTGCTGGCCTGGGAGCGCCTTGGAATCCCCCAGTCAGAGCTGGTTGATGTGGCCAGGGAAAAGAAAGTTTGGGGCTCTCTGCTGGAACCCGCGACCCGATCACGGATAAGCGGGAGAAGATGGATGGATGGATGGATGGAAATGTGTCTGTGATAATACAATCGCTTTATTATTATTTATTTTATTTTTTTTATTATTATTGTTGTAAGGCCTTCATTGATTGAAACTTAAGTCATTTTCACATGATGTGTGATGAAAACAAAAAAAAGCATATTGCCTTATTTAAAGTCTGCGTAATTCTGCATGGACAAAAAACAAATCGCGGTATTAAATATTATTTGTCCAACCTTGCTAACTAAAAAAATCCTTTGGGTCATTTTTAAGGCAAATTCCAAATGAAAACAGTACTGCATAATATGATTTAAGATTAATACATCACTTTGAAGAATATTATTGCTTGCTCATAAAGAAATGTTTATTTATAATATGCTACCAGAAGGTCTTAAACTATGAAGAGAAGTGAGCTTCATGGCAAGGTTAAAGATGAGTAAAAACATAAGAAACTTAACTGCATTTCTGCTACTTTATTTAAATTGTGCACTGAGTTATTCGCTGAGGTTCAGGAGAGGACACCGTGCCAGGCATGAGCAGTCCAGAGATTAGCACCTGACAGGAAAGGCATGCAGAATATAGTGTAGGTGTTAAGGTTCGGCAAAAGGTAGGACCAAACTGCAGATTAAAAGGGAAGGGGGTTTCAAAACAAAAGTGAGCTTTAATTAAAAAAAAGCTGATGAACATAAATAACATGGCATGAAACACATAGGTAACAAAATGAAGATACAATACCAAAAACGATCGTGACCAACATGGAGGGAGACAGGAAAAACAATGAACCGACAAGGCACACAGGGGAAGACTAAATACAGAGAGGGGTAATCACAGGGCAAGACACAGCTGGGTAAGGGAGGCAGAAACACAAGGGCAACAGGTGAACCCAATCAGACAATCAGACACAGGCGGAAAAACACAGGAAGGAAAACAAGAGACAGGGAGAACAGAACAGCAAAACAAAACCCATTACCAGACAGACAAAACTAAAACTGTGACATAACACCAAGATCGTGACAGTAGGGCCTGGATGATCGTCCTTGGAAAGAAGACTGGACCTGTCGGACCTTGTGAAGCCAAGAAGTGTGGGCTCACCTGTACTCCAATCAGATATCTACAACACCTCACTCAGAAATACATTACCCAATCACAATATGACACCTTTTTTCTGTAATAAGTATATGAAATGTGTTTTGCCGGTTTCCGGGGCTCTGGAAGGAAGTGTGAGACAGTTAACTACTTGCAGTGGACACTTCTCGCGGTCTGTGGATCACTGATCTCCGTAGACCTCAGCTGAGCAATTATATTCCTTATCACAAATTAAATAAATCAGCTTTATTATAACTTTATTGCCTGGTCCGACTCCTTGCTTCGCAGAGGAATTCTGAAACACAACAGCTGTGAAGAAAAAACACTACCGAAGGGCAGTGACTGATACTTCTGAAACAGCCTGCAGTGAAAAACATGACTGTGTTATTTCGATGACCTGTGGTTTTAAATCAATAATCGTCTTTAAAAGGTCAAAAGTTCAAACCTCATTTGTAAAGTCAGTCAATATAAGCCGTACGTCACTGTAACCTCATGGGTCTATATGAGCCCCTAAACTTGCCCTTCATGAGGCCAAAAGTCAGTTGAACCAATAAAGAGGTAGATTTGCTTAAATGATTTTTCTTTATTTAAAGATGCTGCAGGACTGTGTAGAAAAAGGCTGTTTGAAAAGAATGTTAGTACAGAGTAATATAATGTGGTCAGAGCTTTCGAGGCCACGGTCTACTATGCCTGGGCAGAATGTCCAAATCAGATTGTGGATTGTGGATTCAACTAAGCCGTGTAATAATGTCTTTAATCTTTTTGCCATGTAGTTTGTATGATTTTTTGGAGTCCAGAAAAAAATGTCTTTACAGGGACAATAAAGTGTATTGTATTTTAACAACCAACATAACTTCCTTCCTAAGAACAGGGTGTCCGCGGGGTCTTAAAAAGTATTAAAAGTTGATAAATCAATTTAGCGAAAATTAAGGCTTTTAAAAAGTATTAAAAAGTATTAAACGGCATTTTCCAAGGTATTAAGAAGTCCCACAGCAACGACAACATGAAACACCCTTTAATTTACTGAAACGACATGTCGGGAAACCCCCTCAAGGCGGCCCCCATAGCGCGCCGTAAAATGCTGCTTCTTATTTTAAGTTTCGTTGCCTTGCTCCGCTCTGTGGGGGGGGAGGTCCCAAGGTGGGTAGACCGGCATACGCAACGCTCTGGGGGTCCAACGGCTCCGTGTGTAAGCCCTATATGATCATTTTCTGATTACGATGAAATAGCCCGCCTCCCTCTCCCAACGTCTCCTGCTGCTGCTGGGCTGTCAGAAGAGGGGGAGGAAAAGAGAGGCAGGCACCGTTTATTAAACATTATTATACAGAGAACAGAGTCGTCATCAATTTGTTTTAAAGCTCAATAAATAACAAAGAAGACGTCTGATCGGCACTTTTCTAATTTTGTATAGAAGATTTAAACTCTAACGGACATGTTGACCGGCGGAACATTTTTTTTAACGGAAACTCTGCCGCACGGTTCCCTCGTTCCTTGGAAGAGGCGGAGAGGTGGGTGTTTTTCATCTGCTGGTGGACTACCTGAGAGATATACAGCAGGAGAACACGTCGTCCACCGCGGAGAATAAACAGAAGGGCAACCATGGCAACTAGGGATGTCCCGATCACCTTTTTTTGCTCCCGATCCGATTCCGATCATTTGATTTTGACAATTTGCCGATACCGATTTTTTCCGATCTTTATGCAATGCATTAAGAGAAAAAAAAGCATTCAAGTTGTCCCTTAAGGTTATTTTTTCTTATTTAAATTGGATATTCTATCCAACAAGGATATAGCTTCTTTCTTTCACAGCAGCATTGGATCAGTTCAGTTGTGCAGCATTGGAACAAAACAAAATAAAGCTTTCAGTACTCGTTAGCTTACTGCTACAATTAGACACTGCGCCCTGCCCACTCTGTTGCCAGATTTTTGAGAAATAAGCAACCAGGTCTATGAAAACAAGCCCCAAAGAAGCAACACATACATGATGTTCTGTAATTTGAAACCAAAACTAAGGCCTCAGGATGACTTTAAGACTTGTACATGGTCATTTTTGTTTTGTAACATTGAATACAAAATAAAAAAAAAGTATTTATAAATGTTTTTTTTAAAAAGAATCCCGATCCCCGATTTTTTTCCTCCCGATTCCGATCTTTTGAAAATCGGATCGGGACATCTCTAATGGCAACTATGCTCCGGGGTCTTCTTCGCAGCTTTTGGTGTATTTTGTGGCGGCAGCAGCGCCACTTACAGGCCTGGCATATGTACTACAGCGTTTCCAGCATTTCCAGCGGTCTAGTGTGAACGGACACATTAATGAAACAAATGCGTGTGAACGGAAGACTTTTTTGCGTTTGCGTATGCGTTTTACCGTATGCGTCCTCGTGGGGCCGGGGTCTAAGCCAAACTATATCCGGTCACAGAGATCTGCTATTTTAAAGTAAAGTCAACACATATAGACCCTAAATATAGTCTATATTAAGAACGAGAAAAGTCTTAACATATATATCGTTTTTTGTAAACATATGACAAATGTGTGAGGGTGATGACGTCAGAGCATCGTCCTATGTGCCAGGGCTTAGCCCCGGACAGCCCCAGCCCAATTTAACCCCTGGGTATTTGTGAGGGAGCTCCTATGGCATTACCCCGCTGAAGCTCACCAAAGTTTAATATATTTCATAGTTCAAAGTTTTTTCAATTGTTTTGTTTATTGGTCAAATACTGGTTTCTAATGTTTTCTGAGGAGTTTTACTGGAATGAAAGAGCACAGAGTACAGAAGCAACAAAGCAGCATACTGCATTAAACCTGACCTTCACAGAGAGGTTGAAGTTCATGTGGAAAGGAGGCTTCAGTAGTCTGTCTGCACTCTGTTTAGTTGTGCTATCTTACAATCAATATAGTAAATGTGAGGTAAAGTGTGTTGCCAATGTAACCGGTTAGAATTCAAAGTTGCGATGAGGTCTTAAAATGTATGGAAAGGGTATTAAAAAAGGTCTTAAAAGGTATTAAATTTGACCTCAGGATTCCTGCATATACCCTGAAGAAAATAAGAACTAAAACAATTAGAGCCTGAAATCGTGTACCAAGGGTTAGTAACTAACCCAAGGGTTATTTTTCCCTCAATTATTTTGACAACACAATAATAGAGCACTATCAAATATTACAAACATATTAAAGTAAAATAATACATTTTATAGTGCAATACAATGGGCTGCCAGATAGCTCAGTGGTTAGAGCTGGCAGTGTATAGTAAGGCGGTTCAAATCCCGAGCTGAGGAACATTACAGGCAATGTCTTCCCCTCTGTCTCCCCCTTTCATTCTTTATCTGAAATAAAGGATCTCTCTGGCCCTTTACATATATATTTTTAAAGTACAATATGCTTTTATTTTTCCTGCAAGTCAACAACGAAAAACGTAGTAATTAACGTTTAGCCTATTTTCTGTGTTCTTTTCAGTGAAAAATGAAAAATAACAATTTCTTTAAATGAGAGATATCTCTTTATTCATAGAAGGTTATTTGTACCATCCAGCGTGCATATTGCAGAGTAGCGTGAGTTTTCTTACTTAATGGAAAACCTGTCAAGGAACACACGCACATATACATACACACACGAACATACTAATATACGTACTAATACTGTATATATACAGTTTTGTTGAGCTACTATTACCACCAACTGCCATGAAAGTTAGAAAATAAAAATCTCAGCTATCTACCATTAGTGACTGCACCTGTCCTCATTTTGAGACTTCAGTGAATTTAAGTGTTCCCAGAACACACAGAGGTCATATCCTCAATTTTGGGATTATGTAGGGAACGACACAAGGTTTTATGAACTCTTTGATACCTACAAAAAGTACACCTGCACCCTTCTAAAGGAGGGCATTTTTGAGGGAGACAAGAGTTTTTTTTCTGCAGAAAGCACCGCTGATATTGAAACACTTATTTCTAACAGGTTTAGTTGGATTGATGGATTGGACAGCCGTAGATCAAACATAATCGCCTTAGTGCAGTTTTATCTTCTTTTAGAGTGCAGAATAGTCAGCCAAAATCCCGTTGAGATCAACGATCTCTTTCTCAAGCGAGACCTGCAGCACATTGGTTACACATAAAAAACAAAAATTTGCGTCACTATACCCGAAATACGTCACTATACCCAAGAAGCAAACAATGGAAAGCTTCTGGGGCAGCATAGACAGGTCTTCTCTATGTTAGAGTTCTCATTCGTAACACTCCGTTCGATGTCTCACTATGGGATGCGCCTCATCGCGGAGCAAACAGAAGCATCAATCTCATTACGCCAATCCTGATTGGCTGGTGATCTTGACGTCAGCGTCAGGGAATCTACCCCCTATAAGTAGCTTGCGCTACGCTGCATGCATCATTCAAACACCTCTTCTCGCTTCAGAGCACATCTCTATTGGTAGCCGGGCTAGCTCACACAGTCCACAGACGGAACCAAGCTATCCAAGCTAACTTCGGTCGACGGGCGCTCGCCGGCTACTTTTATATATACTTCTGCAAGAAGACTGTTAATACTAACACACCAGTTAGTGTTGCAATCTACCTCGCCGTTTATTTCTTCGGAATTAAAGGTAAGGTTTTGATTTTTCAAGCTGGTAACACACCTGTTACTAGCTTGCCTTTCCTCCCTACCAACACCAAGGTAGCGGGGACGGTTTTTTATTTTTCTCTCTCACACCAGAAGAGGGGAAGATAAAAAGGGTATTAACATACCAGTTAATATTCTTTGAGAATAAAATTCTACACCGTCGATTTTTTCTCCGGATTAACGACGGGTGGGGAAGGATTTTTTCTCAGCAACGTACCTGTTACGAGCGGGTCCTCTCCACGCCTTCACCACGGCGAACGAGATGGAGATTTCTCTCCCTCACACCAGAGGAGTCAGGGACTCGGAGGCTCGGCTCTGCGGCTGCGGGTTGAAGATATCAGGCACAGACTCACATCAGGTCTGCTCGTCCTGCCTCGGGCTGGAACACGCCCAGGAGGCTATCGACAACCCCGGCTCGTGCGGGCATTGTGCCCGCTTCACCATCAAGAGCCTCCGCCGACGGCTAGCACGCCAAGCTAGCTTGTCGGGACAGGACCCCCTCATGTCCGCTGTCTCGCCAGCCGGCAATCAAGACATGGGGGCGTCCGCCGCGGTGATTGAGCCCCGCGCTGTGTCAGGCTGGGGCTCAATAACAGCGGCAGCTGCTGAACCGGAGCCCTGCGCCGTGTCAGGCTGGGACCCGGTGGCGGCAACAGCCGCGAGAGCGGAGCCCCGCGCTGTGTCAAGCTGGGGCTCCCAACTGGACCTCACCATGGTCTCGCCCGCGGATGATGTCCTGGAGTTGGACTACATGGAGGACGAAGAGGATACCTCTGAGTTCCTCCTGTCCGACTCGGATGAGCAAGACGATGATGTCTTCGTGTCATCAGCTCAGGCTGCAAAGCCGGGAGCGATGGCTGCTCTCCCGGGCGATAGCGCACCAGCTTCGCCCTGTCTGAGCATGGACCTGCAGGCCGTGTGTCAACATGCCGCGTCCAGGCTGGACATCCCATGGCCTGAAATGACCAAGGAAACCTCCAGGTCTCGCTACAAGGGGAAGACTTTGCCCCACGCAGCGAGGACAAAGAGGCAGCTCCTTCCAGTCTTCCCGGAGATGCTGGATGAGGTGTCGGTCTCGTGGAGAGACCGCCCCTTCAGTAATAAGGCCCCAATCTAGGGTGCCTCCTCCCTGGACTGTGACGGTATGGAGAGGCTCGGCCTGCTCCGCATGCCGCCCATGGAACCGCTGGTGGAAGCCCACCTCCAACCGAGGCTGGCTCTGACACCAAGCAGGAATCCCACGCTACCGGTGAAGGCAGACCGGTTCCAGTCAGCGATGACGGAACGGGCCTATAAAGCCGCAGCGTTGTCCGCCAGGGCACTCAATCTCTCCTCACTGCTGACCGCCTACCAGGCGGAGCTCTGCGAGGACCTATCGAGCAAACCTGGGCCGGCCGTATGGGACGAGATCGCAGCGATCACGGACATTTGCCTCCGTGTGCAGCGCTGTGCAGTCCAGGCCACGGGCAAATTCATGGGTATAATGGTGGTACAGGAGAGAGCCAGGTGGCTCAACCTGACCAACCTCCCAGACCGGGAAAAGGAGGATGTTCTTGACATGCCTATCGTTCCCGAGGGTATTTTCGGCTCCGCTTTAGTCTCGATGCAGCGGAGATGTGAGTCGAAAAAGAAGGAAGACGAGGCCCTGCACCTCTGTCTCCCCCGAAGGGTCCAGCCGCTACCTGCGACGGTCTCGCGGCAGTCCTTCGCCCAAGTTGCCTCACGTTCTGCCCGGTTCAAGGCACCGAGGCAGCAGAGGCCACAGCCCGCCCCGAGTCCCCAGCCCAGGCAAAAGACGAGGACGAGCTGGCCGAGGAAATCTCCGGTTTCGGCAGCTGCTGTTCAGGCACAGCCCACTCAGATTTTCGGTCACCAGTCGAGGAAAAAGAAGCGGGCGGCCTGACAGCCTCCTTTCCTCTCCTCGGTGACAGAGCTGGAAGTTCCCTGTTCCCCAGCTCCAGATGTGTTTTCGGGGTGCCACCAGGCCTCCATCTTCCCACCGCCTCGAGTGATGCCGCAACGCCATCCTCAAGTTCGCGCCAGAAGGGAAACAGACTTAATACCAGAGACAGCGAGTTCTGCTATCTGCATAAGTCACAAAAACACATGTCACAATTGTTGTTGTTTTCAAATAAACCATTTTTTACTGTCTCATCCAGGCTTCAAGCCGAGGGCGCAGTCCAAAAAAATGAAAAGAAAGACAATAAAAACAATAAACAGTCTGTCGCCTGTCCCTCTTTTGAGAGCAGCTACGGCCTCTCTCAAAAGGCGGATAATAGACGGGTCTGTGAAGGCACCACCGCCATGCGCATGCGCAGTGACGACTGGGGTTATAGAGCCGCTACCATCACACGCATGCGCAGTGCCGGCTGGGGTTGTGAAGGCACCAGCGTCACGCGCATGCGCAGTCTCGATGGGGATTGTCGAAATGGGGTACCATCGTGTTCGGACACTAGAGGGCCCCATAACACAACAAATAGAGACTCAGAGGGCAAGAGACGTGACATCTCCGCTGGCTCTAAGGAGCAAACAGTAGGAGATGCTCACAGCGTCTGCTTGGGTTTTCAAGACAGTAACACAGGGCTACAGACTCCAATTCGCTGTCACCCCCCCTCGCTTCTCGGGCGTTCTGTATTCACAAGCCCGAGGAGAGTCAGCCCATATTCTGGAGAGATAGATTCTCTCACTTCTAGAAAAGAAGGCTATATCTATAATACTCGCCGAGCAGAGTCAGAGCGGCTTTTATTCCAAGTATTTCCTCGTTCCCAAACGGGGAGGGAACGGAATTCGGCCAATACTAGATCTGAGGGCTCTGAACAAATATCTAAAAAGATACAAATTCAGAATGCTCACTCACACATCTCTGCTGCGTCTCGTGCGACAAAACGACTGGTTTACATCAGTCGACCTGAAAGATGCGTATTTCCACATCCCAGTATATTACCCACGCAGGAAATATCTGAGGTTCGCATTTCAGGGGATCTGTTAAGAATACAGAGTACTTCCCTTCGGTCTGTCTCTCAGTCCAAGAGTGTTTGTACGATGTACGGAAGCCGCGATAGCCCCGTTAAGACAACAGGGTATTCGCCTGGCAACCTACCTAGACGACTGGCTGCTTCTCGCACAGTCGGAACAGGAGGCTATTACGCAGACAAATGTCCTCGTAAAGCACCTGCTCAACCTGGGTTTCATAATAAACACAGAAAAGAGCATGTTGTGCCCGGCACAGACTGTACTCTTCCTGGGTTTACACCTGAACTCGGTGCCTTTTACAGCCCTCCTGTCAGCAGAAAGAGTGAAAGCTTTCAGAGCTTGCCTCGCTCATTTCCAGCTGCGCAAACATGTTCTTTTCAGATCATGCCTGCGGTTACTGGGGCTCATGGCGTCAGCCATCCTGGTTGTACGACTGGGACGGTTACACATGAGGGAGTTTCAGCGCTGGGTAGCCGCTCTAAAACTAAACCCCGCGCGTCATGGAGCACGGAGAGTGATGGTTACTGTGAAATGCGTAATGGCACTGCGCCACTGGCTGCACCCGACTTTTCTGGTACGGGGCGTGCCTATGGGTGCTGTCCTTTCACGGAAGGTGGTCACCACAGACGCATGTCTGACAGGCTGGGGAGGTATTTACGAATGTCGTCCGGTGAGGGGTCTCTGGAGCAGAGACCTCCAGCGGTCGCACATAAATTACCTGGAGCTTTTAGCGGTGTTCCTCACCCTAAAACGCTTTCTGCCTTTTCTCAGAGGACACCATGTCCTCGTGAGGACGGACAATACGACCACAATATCGTATAAAAACCGACAAGGGGGTTTGCGCTCTCTCCAGTTACACATGCTGGCACGCAAACTGATCTTGTGGAGCTGCGGCCGTCTCCTCTCTCTGAGAGCGACGCACGTACCGGGTGTGATGAACCTCGGGGCAGACCTGCTGTCCAGAGGTGTACCACTGTATGCAGACTGGACTCTACATCCAATGGTTGTGAGCCAACTGTGGGTGCGTTACGGCCGAGCAGCGGTAGATCTGTTCGCATCAAAAGAAAATGCTCACTGTCAGCTTTTCTTTTCAATGCGCGATCAAAACGCACCATTAGGCGTGGACGCGCTCACGCACATTTGGCCTCCGGTCCTCCTGTACGCGTTTCCACCCATGGCGCTGATACCCCCAACTCTGGCCAGAGTGAGGGAACGGCGACACACAATGATCCTGATAGCTCCGCACTGGCCTGCAATGTACTGGCTGGCGGAGATATATCAGCTGCTGTGCGGTCAGCCGGTGCAGCTCCCCCTACGCAGAGACATACTGTCTCAGGCGGGGGGGACGATCTTTCACCCACACCCGGAGCGCATGGCCCTATGGGCCTGGCCCGTGAGTGGTATAATCTGAATGCAGTGGGTCTCCCGCAGAAGGTGATAAACACTATTCAGAGTGCGAGAGCTTCCTCCACTAGGTGTCTTTGTGACTGTAAGTGGAGGGTGTTTGAGGACTGGTGCCTTCAAAAGGGCACACCTCTTTTCAATGCCCTGTGGGAGTGATTTTATCATTTCTACAGGACCTAATTGATAAACACAGAGCTTTCTCCACGATCAAAGTCTACCTGGCTGCTATTACTGCATGCCATGTGGGTTTTGAGGGTAAGACGGCCGGCCAACATCCTCTGGTCTGCCGTTTTATGAAGGGAGCTCGCAGGCTCCTTCCTGTTTCCAGGTCACTGGTGCCCTTATGGGACTTGACAGTGGTTTTAGATGGGCTCACTCGAGCCCCATTTGAACCCCTGGAAGAAGCTGACATGAAGCACCTGTCACTCAAGACAGTGCTTTTACTGGCCCTGGCATCCGCCAAGCGAGTCAGTGACATTCATGCGCTATCTGTACATCCTTCATGCACTCAGTTCACCCGAGGGTTAACGAGAGTGTTGCTGAAGCCCAACCCTGCCTTTATACCTAAGGTGGTTGGTTCATGTACCCCCATTGACATTGAGGCATTTCCTCTGCCGCTGTGTCCCTCCGGGGAACAGCAGCCGAATTTGCTATGTCCAGTCCGTGCTTTACGCACTTATATGGACAGATCAAAAGAGTTTTGTCATAATGACCAACTCTTTGTGTCCTGGGCTAACCCTCAGAAGGGCAAGCCTGTTACTAAGCAGCGGCTCTCTCACTGGATTGTAGAGGCAATTGCTTTGGCTTACACGAGTCAGGGTCTGCAGGCACCTTCGGGTTTGCGTGCTCATTCGACTCGTGGTCTGGCTACATCCTGGGCTTTGTTCAGGGGTGTTTCAATCCAAGACATTTGTGCAGCGGCGAGCTGGTCCTCGCCGCTCACTTTTGTCCTCTTTTACAGATTAGACGTCTCTGCTCCCAGTGTGGCCCATGCAGTGCTGGGCCCCCTGCTGAGTTAGAGCTCTAACTGTTAAATTCTGGTTGGGTTTGGTGATTTTCGAGATAAGCTCGTCTGGCAATACGGGAGCTACAATATCCCATAGTGAGACATTGAACGGAGTGTTACGAATGAGAACTATAGGTTACTTACGTAACCCCAGTTCTCAGAGTAACATGAAGTGAGATGTCTCACCAGATGCCCCTCCTTGCTATGGTGAAGCGAGAAGAGGTGCTTATTTTGAATGATGCATGCGGCGTAGCGCAACCTACTTATAGGGGGTAGATTCCCTGACTCTGACGTCAAGATCACCAGCCAATCAGGATTGGCGTAATGAGATTGATGCTTCTGTTTGCTCCGCGATGAGGCGCATCCCATAGTGAGACATCGAACGGAGTGTTACGATGAGAACTGGGGTTACGTAAGTAACCTATAGTTTTACTCGCTACAGGGTGTACTTTGAGGGTTTGTGACTGCAGACCGTTCACATGCAGAAGCTTCATAACACAAGGGGACGGGTAAGAACCAGAAAAGCATGACATGGGACCTTTAAAGCAGATCTTTGCTTCCAAATTGCAATGATTCAGACTGGATTTTACACTAAATTCAGAAATCTTTTTTTATAAAGTAGATTGCTAAGAAGGCAGAAGGGAGCTCTGTGAGATTATATGTCTTTCAGAAGTGTTAACGATTGGTAAAAGCTTATTCATTTTCACTTGAAACTGTCAAGCTCACCTCTTTGCTGTACATTCACAACTACTCCCTATTCAAACTTTGGGGGACTTGGAAAACATGATGAAACTACTTGGTCACGCAAAGGGGAACATTTTATTTTTTAAACTTTTGCCAAGGAAGATTTGTATTTTTTGCCTGTTTTTCAAAGGATTATGTGAATAGTATTTACTGACAGTCAATGAAAGCCTTGTCCGGGAAATATATCGCTTCCACCTTTTCCAATCGTCCTCAAATCTATCCTACTTAAAGGTGGGGTATGTAATTCACTTCAAAAACACTTTTTGTTATATTCCATGGAATGCTCTTAACATCTCGATAGCAATGAATACATTAAATGCTTTGACAAAAAATCCATTAATGAATGTCATCTGTGGAAGCCGTGGCGCTGTAAAAAGCACGACCAATCATCTGAGCCGGCCCGGCTAAAGTAATTGGATGGCCTACCTGCCTGTCAGCCTTCCATCTGTGCACAAACTTATCTCGTGCCCTCATTGGTCATGTGCGTGTTCGTGTGTGTTGGAGGAGAGGCTCTGTAAGGAAGTATGAAGGAAGTTGCAGATTTTTTCCGGCTGTGTACTTTCAAATTCTAGCGTACTCGAGCTTGTTTCTCCAAAATTACATACCCCACCTTTAATGGTCTTTCTTTCCATTTCAAAGATTTCATCAATAATACCGATTGTCTACTGATACAATTTCTGTTTTAAGCTATTTACTTGCAATTAGATTTTTTAGCAGCTACCCCAAATTAAGTTTGGGGATTTTTGGGTATAAAATCAATTAAGGGGGTTATTGTGTCCAATACAATTTCTGAAACGAATTCACACAGTTTATAATGTATATAACCTATGTTTATAGTTTAAGTAGGTTAGTTGATCCTACTATTTCCCAACAGTTTTTTCTACCGGTGTATTTTTATATTTTGGTCCCTATACTGTAGATACTCTGTATATTTATATCTTCATATCTTTCTTTTGTCAATGCATATATATTTAATGTTTGTTATTTTATTTTAAATTCATGTGCAATGTCTTTTTTATTTTTTTATTAAATGTAACTAAGGGCCGTTGTTATGCCTGCTGTGACGTTAAGTTACTCCGTTCTCCGCTTGTAATCATGCCGTTACAAGCTTCAAAGTTGTATTTATCATCTGAATTTGCCAAAACAAGTTTAAAATTCTGAAAGCCAAGACTTTGTTTATTTGAAATCAGATGAAAACAAACTGTAACAAACTCCACAAATCCACTTTTATTTTGAAATGAGCCGTTGCGACTTCCGACTTATTTCGATAGAGCGGGTAACATATGAACACAGCGTGGATGTCAGCATGAACAAGAGAAAGATATTTGAGGAAAATTGTGTTTTCCAAGAAAAGTGGGAGAAAGAGTATCTTTTCACTGAATTCAGGGGTAAACCACAATGTTTTATATGTTTGCAGACCGTTGCTGTCATGAAAGTAAGCAACTTGAGCCGCCGCTACAACACTTCACACAAGGACAAATATGACAGGTACACCGGGGCCGGCAGAGCAGCGATCCTAGCGGATCTGAAAGGGAAAGTACAAAAACAACAGTGCTTTTTCACTTTACACTTGGTAACAATACGTGTTGTCGACGTTGGTAAATGTTACATAAATTAACTCATTTTATCCGTGACTTAATTTACAGCAGTAATGTTAATTAGCTAGTTATTAGCTAGCTAGCAAGCAGCTAGCATACCACCATGAGGTCCCGGCCCGGCCCGCATGGTGGTTCTAATTCAACATCAAGTTTTATTTTTCCATGCTATATATTTTGCCATTTCTCTGCAAACGTAATTGGTAACATTATTTGATGTCGACATTGGTAAATGTTACATAAATTAACTCATTTGATCCGTGACTTATTTTACAGTGGTAACGTTAATTAGCTAGTTATTAGCTAGCTAGCAAGCAGCTAGCATACCACCATGTTATTAGCTGGCTAGCAAGAAGCTAGCATACCATGCGTCCCAGCCCGCATGGTGGTTCTAATTCACTTTCAAGTTTTATTTTTCCATGCTATATATTTTGCCATTTCTCTGCAAACGTACTTGGTAACATTATTTGATGTCGACATTGTTAAATGTTACATAAATTAAATCATTTTATCCGTGACTTATTTTACAGTGGTAACGTTAATTAGCTAGTTATTAGCTAGCTAGCAAGCAGCTAGCATACCACCATGCGGTCCCGGCCCAGCCATGGATCTCATTCAACTTCAAGTTTTATTTTTCAACCTTGCTTTTTGGACCTGCAGTGCATGTTTTTATCTTTTGGCATGCTGAGAGATTTTTTGTTTTGTTAATGGGAAATGTTTTGCAGTTGGTTCAAAGACTCCCGCATATAATATAATTATCTTAATAAGATGCTGGGTGGTGTGATTTCCAATATAATAAATGCTGAAAAATAAGTGCACAGTATGTTTTATTAATTTAATTTAGTGATAAACTTAGCGGCTACTCCTGAGTTTAATTTGTTTGGCACCCTGCAACAATCTGGGTTTCTCATTTTGCCCCCCAGGAAAAATAATTGCCCACCCTGCTAATAACATTAACAACTAAGATTGGAGGTGAGAAGAGTCTGCTCTGATCTTAGCATCTCAAAATGATAAAGACAATGGCGCACCCAGCAATTTGTAATGTAATGTCAATTTGCCAAACAAGATATGAAATTTCCAATCGAAAAACACTGTTAACCTTACTATAGGTGTGTACAATCGTAGATAAAAAATATAGCTAGATGACTTAATCCTAAACTAAGCCTGAACGCACACAAAGGTCTTCAACAACTATATTGATTGCATTAAAGTTAAATCATATTCTGCCATTGATTTGAGCATTTCTATTGGTGATGTTTTTGAAAACTATGAGTTAATCTCTCTCTTTTTCTCCCTCTTTCAGACTCCTCTCACTCCTATCTAGGATATTGTTTTCCTCGGGTGGAAACATCTATATCTTCAGCCTCAAACCTCTCATCGCTGCTGTTACGGTTGGACATACAGTAGAAACTTTTTGGGGATTTTAGCTTTTTTGGGGATTTCATTTTTCAATGGTGGGGGGGGGAGAGTTATTGGTTATTTGATGGATGTGGAGATGCAAGGACTGTGGCTATTCATGTACCAGAAGATCTGAACTGCTAAAACATTATAGACTAGATCATCAACATTATGGAAGGCTTCTTATCCCTGCCTACGAAAACGGCCCATTTTCCTGTAAAACATGGAATGCACTACTGAAGCATCTTTGTACACAACACCCTTCTCAGCAATCCTCAAGAGCAGATATCTCACATTTTAAGTGCCATCTTTGTGACGAAAATTAACTTACTGAAACAGACTTTTTTCACCACATTGGCCAACATTTGAAAAATAATGAATTAGTTCCTTGTATTTATGTTGATTGTTCATATCAAACCAACATATATGGACGTTTCCACACTCATAAATGGAGAAAACACAAAGTGTTTACAGTTAGAGATTTAAAACCTGGAATAGTTCGCAGATCATTCTTCAATCCTTCTGCTTTGGATTCAGTTAACAGTGACACTGAGTTAAATGAGGATTTACAATTTGAAGAACCAACTTTTGAAGAACCTAGAGATTTGAGAAAAGATGTTGAGCTAAAATTAGCCTCAGTTTTACTGAAATTGGAACATAGCTACCTCGTGTCAAGTGCAGCTGTAAATATACTCCTTGAGGAACTGCAATATCTCATCGGGACTGTGTCTGTGCCGGTCACTCAGGAGACTATCACTCAGTTTTTTGTGGATCATAACTGTCGGGTAGATGAATCACTTGTCCAAGAGTTAGCGACAGAACTCTGTACCTCACATCCTATTCAACTTCTTATTGGAAAAGAAGGCCCATTATCTACTGCATGGATGCGCAACAAATATTATAGAAGTAAGTTCTGTGTAGTGGAACCAGTAGAATATGTAATTGACCGAAAGAACATAAGGTCCTTTCAATATATTCCTGTACTAAAAACGTTGCAGCAGGTTTTGAATTGTGAGACTATCCTCAGCAATGCAGTTAATTTAAAGGAGAAATTTCAATCAGTGTCAAGTGAGAGGCAGGTATACAGATGTCTCTGGGATGGTGCGAACTTTAAAGAAAACAGTCTTTTCTCAAATGAGTGTGCAGTTTCATTAATTCTGTACATAGATGATTTTGAGGTTTGTAATCCCCTTGGGACTTTGCGCAAAATACATAAAATCTGTGCCATATACTGGATTTTAGGCGATCTTCTACCTGGTTCACACTCTTCATTGTCATCAATCTACTTGGCTGCATTGATCAAAAGTGATGATGTAAAGTTGTATGGATACAAGGCAGTTCTTGAACCTTTGATTAATGATATCATTATTTTAGAGCAACATGGAATATTTGTGTGCAAGTTAGGAAAATGTGTAAAGGGAACAGTGAAATGTGTTGTTGCTGACAACCTAGGTGCTCATAGTCTTGCTGGTTTTGCTGAGTTTTTCGAGTGCTTATGTTTGTAGGTTTTGTACAGCTCGGAAATTAGATTTTCAAACGAGGGACGTAGGGAGTGGAGCATTCTCTTTGAGGACAGAGGAGGGTCACGCAAGACATCTTAAAACACTTGAGGAAGAATCGTTGGCCAATTGTTTTGGTGTTAAGAGGAGGTGTGTTTTGTCGGAAAAACTTGCTCATTTTAATGTCACAACTGGCTTTCCACCAGACATCGTTCATGATCTATTTGAAGGAATTGTTACTCGTGAAATAGCTCTTTGTCTCTATGTGATCACCTCGAAGAAGTACTTTACTTTGGAACTTTTGAATGACTCTATAAAAAATGTCCCCTTCAAGTGGACAGATAAAACAAACTGTCCTCTCACCTATTCAACAAGGAGAACAATTGGTGGCAATTCTCACGAGAATTGGAGTTTGATCAGGTCTTTGCCGCTCCTCCTGGGACAGAAAGTGCCTGCTGATGAACCTGCCTGGAATCTCCTCACTGACTTGAAGGACATAGTTGACTTTGTTGTCACACCGGTGCACACTGACGAAACGATAGCTTATTTTAATTTCAAAATCTCTGAGCATAGAGTACGGTTTAAGGAGGTTTTCCCAGACTCCAACTTGCTTCCTAAGCATCACTTCTTGGAACACTACCCACAGCTAATCTATCAGTTTGGTCCTCTAGTTTCTCTCTGGACTTTAAGATTTGAAGCCAAGCATAGCTTTTTTAAGAGAGTTGTACGACACACTAGCTGCTTTAAAAACTTGTTGTTGTCCTTAGCAGAGAGACACCAGTTATCCATGGCACACCAGCTCTGCTCTACTCATGTAGCTTTCCTAAGCCTCTACTGGAAGTGAAAAAGTTCTCAACTGTTAGCATTGACGTCCTGAAAGATGATATTGCACAATCTGTCAAACACAAGAACCCAAATATGAAGGAAGTTTATTTGGCCGAAAATGTCATCTATAAGGGATTTAACTACAGACTTGGAATTATCCTTGCTCATGGATCAATCGAAGGGATGCCTGCATTCACTGAAATCATCCAGATGGTGGTTCTCAAAAAGGAATTGGTCTTCATTGTTCGGAAACTAAGTTCTTGGTACATGGAACACTACAGAGCCTATCAACTCGAAATCTCGCCTTCAAAGGAGATTGAAGTTCTTGAGGCATCTCAACTGACCGATCCTTACCTCCTGGCAGACTACACAGTTGGGGCCATGCGGCTTATTACACTCAAGCGATATATTCAAGTTTAAGGTTAGCATAAAGTAATATCTGTTTGGGGTGGGTCAGAATCAAAGTGGATGTGATGAATTATGCAGGTTAATTTTGTTTTCATTGTAATTAACATGAATGATCATATCATTTAAATTCAACAGAGCTAACGTTGCACGTACAACTATTTGTCTATAGCACACAATCATTAGTCAACCATGAAAAAAGCACATCTCTAATATCTCTTTCTCTCTCTCCAAACCCCACCCTTCTTTCTTTCCCTCCCACTCAGAGGATCTCCAAACATGGCGGGCGTCATGCGGCTCCTGGTGATTTTAGAAGAGGACAGTCGCATCAAGCTGGAGCTTCCTAATGGCATCCCCTCCTCGGTTGACGAAGTCATCCACGAAACAACGAATTTCTGTGGTCTAACTAATGAAATACGGCTTCAGTACAAAGACGCTGATTTCGGCACTTGGGTTAACTTAACTTCAACTTCAGAACTCAAGGATCTTGCCACTTTGAAAGTTATTAATGTAGTACCCAGTGTGACTTTATTCTTAGAGCCAGTGGAATACTCTGTGGATAAGGCTAATTTTCAAAGCCAAGATGATTCCAGTATGTCTTCATCTGCATGCTCGGGTGACACATTACCCGTAAGCAGCCCTTCTTCGGACACCGACAGAAAGGAGCAGTGGCCCAAGGTGTTCCTCATCCCTACTTTCTCTCATTCAACAGAAACACAACTTAGGGATGGAAATGCAGAGTACCAGAGAAGCCAGGTTAGACTCACTCCCAGCTCTAAAATGCTTTCCAACATACTGGAAACGCTCGCTGACAAAGTCTATTCATACAAATCCTATCCTAGCGATGCAGACTTCAGTGAAGTGGCAGAGGCACTCACACAGACACACCCCTGTCTGAAAGAACCTGGGTCCTTCAACCACAGTTACGGATGGAAACAGAGACTCAAGACGAAGATGTACAAATATCGCACATACCTAAAATCACACAGTTCATCATCTGACGAGCTGACTGTGAATACTGTGAAAAGAAAGTTGCCGACGGATGCCCACCCAGCAAAGAACATAAAGAAACCTAGGCGAACTGAGTCTAACCATTACCCATCTCTGCCTTTCAACGAGACACCAGAGTCAATGGAGCAAGGGAGAGTGGCCCTCTTGTCTGAGGTAAAGAAAAGGAACAATGTCCAAACAATAAGACAGAAGATGGCTCGGACGTTCGCATTTCGGAGGCAAGAAATTGTCGACAAGAAAACATCTTTGCACGAAATGATCGAAAGATGGCCAGCACTCTTCGAAGTTCAAGAGGTACACTAACTTTACTCATAGTATGTATGTATATATGTGTGTGTAATCAAATGTACGTAAAGCTAAATCACATGCTTTTGCATGAGGCACATATCCTTTGTCTGTTTTTGATATATATACCTATACTACCTATATTCCCTAGGTCAGGGGTCACCGACCTTTTTTATGGTGAGGGCTACTTTCAAAAAATAAAACAAGTCGGGGGCTACTTTTACTCCTCTTTTTTTTGTTTTTTGCAGTATATATATTTAGCACATTTTAACGTTTACTCTTTACCGCACCGTTGTGACGAAAAGGGAGCTGAGCCAGAAGGCAAAGCTCTCTGTCTACCGGGCCATTTTCGTTCCTACCCTCACCTATGGTCATGAAGGATGGGTCATGACCGAAAGAACGAGATCACGGGTACAAGCGGCCGAGATGGGTTTTCTCCGCAGGGTGGCTGGTGTCTCCCTTTGGGATAAGGTGAGAAGTTCGGTCATCCGGGAGGGACTCGGAGTTGAACCGCTCCTCCTTCGCGTCGAAAGGAGCCAGTTGAGGTGGTTCGGGCACCTAGTTAGGATGCCACGTGGGCGCCTCCCTAGGGAGGTGTTCCAGGCACGTCCAGCTGGGAAGAGACCAAGGGGTAGACCTAGAACCAGATGGAGGGATTATATCTCTTCTCTGGCCTGGGAGCGCCTTGGGATCCCCCAGTCAGAGCTGGTTGATGTGGCCAGGGAAAAGAAAGTTTGGGGCTCTCTGCTGGAACTGCTACCTCCGCGACCCGACCACGGATAAGCGGGAGAAGATGGATGGATGGATGGATGGACATTTTAACGTTAATATGCTTACCTTTAACCTTTGTGTGCTGTTTGGGTCTGTGGGACCCGTTTTCAGTGTTTACTAAAAGAACATTTCTACATTGCAATCTAATTATTTTAACCTGCTTTATTTGGGTTGGACGGGCCTCACCTCCTCTAGGGGGGTCCGGGGGCATGCTCCCCCGGGAAGATGTTTTTTAAAATGTTGAAGTGAAATGCATCAATCAGGTGCACTCTGGTGTATCCATAAATTCTGGTGAATTTATGGGTACAGCTCTCAACACTCAAATGAAAGGGAGCTGTATACTTTTCAATAATCCAATCATCTTTAGAATATGATCACAACCAATAACAAATCATTTAAACTGGTTTATTCTTATCTTATGTTACCTAGTTAGCTTTCTTTCTTTTTATGTATGCATATTATAATAATCACTCCCTTTTTAAACAGTTTTGTTTTTTTTACTGTCCTATAGTACACATTGGAATGATTTCTTACTTTATCTATTATCTGTAATAGATAAAGGTTCTCTCTCTCTCTCTCTCTCTCTCTCTCTCTCTCACTCTCACTCTCTCTCTCTCTCTCTCAGAGGCTGTGTGCTCCTCCGTGGCGATGACGGCTTGCGTTCAAAAATAGGGATTTTGAAAAGAGCGGGGGACATGTCCCCCCTTTCCCCAGCGGAAATTACACCATGCGTGTGTGTGCGTCAAGTGGAATAAATATATATGCAAGTTGCAACACACAGAGTAAAACTCTGCCCCTCATGTGTTGGCTGGCATGATAGGCTGTTCAATGGGGCTGATGTGTTGTGTAGATTCTGACAGAAGGAAAATCAGTGGGGAGGTGCCACATTGCAACGCTGGTCCCGCAAATCAAGCAAGAACGTGATTAGTCGATATTCATTGTGGGGGTGGGGGGAAGAGGGGTGTTGGATAGAGTTGTAGTAAGTAGATAGAGTTCGCTATGATTTAGGTTTCGTTTATGCATAGGATAGATTCTTTTAATTACATTTCCTTTTTTGTTTTTGTGTATTTTATCCCTTTTGGATTTGCTTGGCGAGCTATTTTTCGAAGATGCGCCGCGGGCGACTCACGTTGCCCCTGCGAGCGACTAAGTGCCCGCGGGCACCGTGTTGGCTACCCCTGCCCTAGGTGAATGAAGAATTCATCAGAGTAACCACAATACCCCTTGAAGCAAGGTTCATGCAGAAACATGACGAGAAGTGCAGTGAACTAATTAATTAAAAAATTAATAAAAATAAGTGTGGAGCTATCCGGGAGAAGACAACGCTCCTGCCATTTGTGGAAACAGTATGTACAGATGTTTTTTACTTTACTACTCACTTACATATAATCAATAACAATTGATATATTTTTCAATACATAATCAATTATTTATAGCATTGGTCACTGATCCGACACAGCAACCTTTTAGCCAGAGGTTTCATAGACTTGGCACATTCTTTCTTCATGTTCATGTTTTTCTACATGTTTAGACATCCATTTTGGCGTAATGGGAATTATTGGCTGTTTTTTCATGGCCTTAATATGGTTGACACACTAATTGACTGATTTTGTAATCATTATTTTATCGACTGATATGAAAAAGTGTCCAGCCCTACCTTCACGCCAAACTATGCTCTTTTTTCATGTCTCTACTGTCTAAATGCATCCTTACTCATTTATCACCTAAAGCTCATTTGCATATATGACCATTCCTATGCATTCTTTCCTAGATACACTAGCTCTCAATCCCACATTAACAAACCGTGGCACACTCACACTGATTGAATGGACGAACTGAACAATTAACATTAATTATTGTGACTGTCTTCATGCAGGATACTGACACCACTACAAAGAGGGAGATTGCTCTCAAATGTCTCATCCTCAACATGGGAGAATCGGTGGAGAACCTGATCAAAGAATTCCTGGTAAGGTAAGATTAATGTTGAGGTGTTAACATTCTAGCTAAGGCTGTCCACTTTATATGATGTGTTACATTTTACATAACATTTTAGTTATTTAGCAGGTGCTCTTATCCCGAGTGACTAACAACAAGTGTAATAGGAGTACAAGTCAAATTCAAATGTCACCAACACAGCGAGTAACCCATAGGCAGTCAGTCCTAGTAGTGTTTAAAGACGTGCTCAGACAATAGCTACAGACAAGAAACAAAGCTATGCATCACGATACAATTCCTTCTTACTGCCAATTATGACCTTCCAGGACGTCCACGATATGTCTTAACAGTTAGGCTATTCATCTGGGGGGAAATCCGAGCTATATTGATTTCAGATTATTTTTTCCTAAATTATTTTCCAGGTGTCGGAGAAGGATGAGGCTGGACAAATTCTTCAACGGGAAACTATCGCAATCTTCGTCATCAGAGCGCAAGCCGCAACCGAAGACATTGGCATCATTCTTGAGGGACTAGAGGTTGTGAATAATTTGGCGTCTGTTGCAAATGCTGTCGCCATTCTCCTGGGCTTCCTTTATGCTCTCAATCTGGAATATCCCGAGACATTAAAATTGACATTTGAATATATCCAGAAAGTCTTCATGGAGCTGGACCCGAAAGGCATGGCCACCAAAGTCAAGCAGCTCTTAGTTCAGGTTTCCTACACATCCAAGTTTTCCAGTCATGGAAAATGATAAAGACAATAACAAGTCACAGAAAACGTATGTGACTGTCCTGGAGAATGAAAAGGTTACACACCTGTTGTGTGACTAGTTATGGTTCGTCATTCTGAAGTTCAACTGTTTAAAAATTTAAAAACTGTCCGAGCAATTACTGATGGGCTCTGCTCTGGCTGGTAGAGTACGCAACTGTTTTGCGTACACATTTGGTTTGAAAGGTCAATAATATGTTTGGCTGTCAGCTCTTCAAAGTTCCAAGCTGACCCTTGAGAAAGTTGACTGTTTTCTTGCAAGAATTATTTTTCATTTGTATGCCTTTAGGCATACAACCGCGGTGCAGTTTTTCTATGTATTATTTTAAATTGTTACATTTTATTTGAACAATGCAGATACCCTGTAAATATGTTTGTTTTAGAAGTAATAAACCGTTATTAAATATCACAATGTGTAATGAGAATTATTGATGTAATCTATATTTTTTGGATTAGATTAAATGAGAAAAATATAGTTTAACAAAATGCATACATTTTTGATTGGATAAAACAAATAATATTTAGTTAATTTTAACGAGAAAAAACTGTTTGATAAAATCTATATTTTTTTTGTTTGGATTAAATAAAGAATTTAAATTAATTGACTTCCTTCAACAAGAAAAATATACTTTGTGCCAAGTCTTATATAATAGTTTCCAAGGACATAAGAAATATTCTTTGAGGCAAGTTATTTATTTTTCATTGGCTCAAGCTATAAAGTATAGATGTGAACCATTACCCTACATTCTTTTACTTGGTTGAACGAAATACTTTTACCAGTGTATGCTGTCTCAATCCAGCTTGCCAAAGCAAAGAAGCCACTATCAGAAGGAGAGTGTTGGAGCACTGAGTGGTCTGAAACTCACCTCGGCTCCGTGTGTCCTTTGATGAGCTGGTTAAATTATAAAAGAAGGAATTCAAAGCACCAGGATAAAAGTTAAACAATAATCTGTTTTAATGGTAAAAAACAACAATACAAAATACAGATTAGTCTGGGCTCAATTATACTACCGTGCAATACAGTTATCGGGGACGGTCAGTCAGAAGGGCCCCATGTATAGAAATATAATAATATTTATACACACAAGTGGGGAGGAGTTATGTCAGTTGCTCCTCCCTAGGGGTCATCTTATTGGGAGATACAAAAACGATAGCCTGTCGCAGCGAATCAGCACGAGCCAGCCGAGGCGACCCGGAAACAAGAGTCTCTTAAGTTTGAGGTAAAGCAGACACACTTGGTGTCCGGCATGAACCATCTCCGAATAACAAGTTTGTTATCTTACATCTTGCAGCCTGCACACACACTCACACACACACAGACATTTTGCATAGACTTCCTTCTCTCCGCCCCCTCCCCCATCAGTTTAATACACACACAGTTTCACATACTTTTGGCATTTTTAAGATATAGTTGTTTATAGTTGGCTAATACAAGTAATACCTTTAAGTTACTTTAATATCAATAATAACGAGAAAAACATTACCTCTGCTCTCAAGCAGTCCTACAGCAATGCTTTTGAAATAGTAGAACATTACATAAACATACATTTTACCAAGCATGTTTAACCTCTTAAGCACTGAGCCTGTTGTTCAGATTTCAGGCTCCAAAATGCCACTGACACAGCAAAGACTATATCTTCACTTCTAAAAGGGGTAAATTAATTTTCTCTCAAAGCAAGGTTACATGTGTGAGTTGGATGTAGAAGTGTCAGAATCAATCTAGATGTTTTTATTTTAAAGTAAATTCAGATGGAACATAGTAAAAACATGTAAATTATAATGTCCGCCAAAAAAAAAAACATTATTTATAGTGAAAACCACCCTATACAACATATAATAAGTACCCTGTATCAAGATTGATGCAAAACAAGTGACATTTGATCTTTTTAGAGAGGTTTAGAAAAATAAAGTCCAGGCGGACTCACCTCTGGATAATTGGGGAACCATCGGTTCCATTTGACCTTTTTCATTGTAAAAATAATTGTATTACTTTGAATTATCACTATAGGTATTCATTCCATCCAAATACAACTGTTGTGAAAAAATAAAAAATAAAAATTTTTAAAAAACATACTCTCTTATCCTCTTAGGCCCCACAATGCTAAAAGTGAGCCTCTGGATTAGCCCCGAGCGAAAAATGCTAACCTATTATGCACCGGAAATCACTCCTAGCTCCCTTATTACTTATCCCAGCTGCACATCCAACACATCGTTTATGATCGTAAAGACACAGAATCTAACGGTGCCCACCTCAACACTGAAAGATACACACTTGCAATGTTATCAACAAAAACGTAAATCAAAAGAAGTGGTGCTAGGTAGTGTTGGAGATTTGGAGGATGTTGAAAACCAACCTCGTCTCCGCGTGTCGTTTGCTAAGCTGGGTGAATTCGTAAAAAAGGAAGGGATTAAGAAACACCAGAATACAAGTTAAACAATAATCTTGCTTTAATGATATACAGTAACAGCCCAAAATACACATACAAACACAAAGACAAAGGAAGTACTTCCTGCTCCTTCTCTGTCCTACCCTCCTGGTCAGCCTGAAGAAAAAGAGAATGAACCCCGAGAAAACACAGTGTTTCATACTAAAAACACAGGAGGGGGTGTGAGCGGGCTTTCCCCCCGAGGTCATCTTATTGGCAGAGACCAAGACATGGCCTGTCGTACCCAATCAGTGCGACACAGCAGAAGAAACCCCGCTCACATCTTGTAGCCAGCCCCCCACCCCGTTTATGGCCCTTTGTCCCTGGGTCCATCTCCCCCCCCCCCCTTCAGGTTACCACACACAAGTTAAAAGTATGTTTTAAGATATAGTTGTTATAGTTGGCTAAATATACGTAATACATGTTAATTATTTTCCTCTCAATAATAACGAGGAACACGTTACCTATGCTCTTAAGCAGTATTAGAGATGCTTTTCAAATAGTCAAACTTCACACAGGCTTACCTATGGAGAACACACTCATTTGTCCTATAGCCCCTCCATTTGTTTGAGCTATTGTTCACATCTTTACTTCAAATAAAAGGTTTCACATTGTATATTTCCAGCTTCCTTTACACATACTGTTATTATTAATACAAAATAACCAACCACACACCTCTATTGAAAACAAGTCGATTCCCCTGACAATTGACATGCTGAAACTCCTCGGAATGCGCTACCCTCCTCCAACTCTCTCGTCCCTGTCATAAAAACTGCTTCCATTTCATATAGAGTAATAAAAGATGTTTAAGCTAATTTCTCCACAATGTTTGTAGCCATTTAGTACCCACACATGAAAGAATAAGAACAGAGGTATAGTTGACCAGTAATCATGTAGCATTTATATTTACTTCAATGAAAACACATACACATCTGCTACAAGATTGTGTCACGCACCCCCTTCTTTTACGAGGGAAGCATTCCAGAGCCTTGGTCTTATTCCCAAATAAGGATGTCCCCTGCTCCCATCTCTCTCTAAACACACAGAATTCACCTCAATATATTGGGGGAGGAAAGGATACTTTGTCCCTTCAAATTTAACACACATGAACATATATAAGGTGACACCAAAATGAATATACCAGATTTTACTTTCCTGTCATACCCCGTTACTTTAATACTTCAAATAATTCAAATAATCCTTCAATTTCCCCCTTTTGGTCTCGCATTAACGAGACCAACACACATAAGACATTTGAAACCAAACTACTGTCCTTCTTTAATACTGTGTCTGTCCCCCTTCATTAAACCTTTGGGAACAGAAAACAACCTCCAATGACAGTTAAGAAAGACCAAACTATGTTAAAAAATTGTGTCCTTGTTTGCCGAATCATCATACTCGTCCTCTCCCTCCGCATATGCCAACAAGGGCATTTGGTACAGTGGGGGAGGAGCAGCTTTTCCTTCAATGGTGGAAATGATAAGTTTGACACACAAGGAGCGGATGCACGGCACACAACAACAACCACATGTTATTAAAATGGCCACAAAAGTAGCTACAGAAACAAAGAGAGACATTATTAAACCTTTCCATTGACCAAACATGTTAGCGAACCACTCCTCTAAGACATTTTGTACCCCTGATTGTTCATGCATAGTTTTAGATAGGGTGCGAAGGCCTTCCAAAGCCCTTGTGACGGAACCGTCTGGAGCCGTGTTATTGGGAATAAATGTGCAGCACATCTCCCCAAACATTGCACAAACTCCACCCTTCTCTGCAAGAAGCATATCCAACGCCATCCTATTTTGCACAGCCATAAGGGATGTTGGACCCAATTGTTCAGCCAGGCCCTCTACCGCGTCCCTAGTGAGATTGGCCAATCGGAGTATGTTGTAATGTACATAGTTAATCCTTTCTACATTTTTGATAGGGGTCACAGGGAAGAAGGCAGAGATAATTGGCAAACTTTCAAACCCTGCAGCGATTTGATCAGCTAGTTTGTAGTCGTTAGGGACCCCTCGTGGGATTCCGATGGAATCGATGTAGGTGGGAGAGTCGACAGACAAATCGAAGGAGCCCGGGGCGTGGCGTTTGGACAGCGCGTGTCTCCTACGTCGAGTGATTAGGTTGGTATTAAGTGTGTCTTTAGGGTCCGTGAGCCCCAGTTTTTTGCCTAATAACATTAGGGGTGCCTGGAGGCGCACCATAGCACACAATCCTACAGATAGTTCGGGAATACGGGTGAACAGGCGGTGACCCCCACAATAATAGTAGAGCCCAGCTCTGGCCCAATGTCCTATATTAGTGCTAGACAGGGTGAGGTTACACCAATCCGGAGAGACATTTCCTAGGTCGAAACGTGGGGATTTCTGAACCATGGAAAAACATGTGTACCCACCGGCGCCTTTGTCAGGTGTAAATGGGCCTGTCCTAGTGTCATTATCAATTGGAGGGAAAACTTTGGCTAGGGTGGTACAGTTAGGAGGGCTGGCCATCCTAGTCAGTTGTAACATACAGTTGTACCCCCAGGTATCTGTGGGAAACAGGGGCGCAGGGTCAGTGGCTAATTGCGGGCGGGCCGTAGCACAGGCTAGACAATCCCCGGCCATTTGTTCTTGGGCTGTTTGGGCAACCCATTTTAACCATAGGTTGTCATCTGTGTATCCTGTGGCCATTTGGATGACGTCTAGAGGTTGAAGTTGGCTATAATCCCCCGTGCATTTATCCGTACATGTAATTTTAGACAGGTATTTAATATTAGATGCTGCCCGAGGAAGGTTTCGTTCCACCTTAGGTTTAACTTTAATTTCGAAGAGGCCTTGTGGCGAACCCCCCCCTGCATGTACCGCGAGGACATAAAGTCCAGCGTCGGAGAGCACTACATTTTTTAGCGTTATACGTACGGGATTACAAAACCTGACAACGCATGGGACGTTTGGGTTTCTCCTAATCACTTTCATTCTATGTTTGAGGGATCTAACGATTTCCGCCGATCGGTAAGGTGGCATGTATCCCCAGTCATCAGGACCCGAATTTGCTAGGACACCGGACCAGGACTCGCAGGTGCACCCGTATGTGTATGTGACGGACACAGCAGGGTCGCCTTTGGTCCTGTATGTACTGCCTCTGTAAATGTAAGGAGCACCTTTAACCGTATCTGTGACGGTTTTGTTACATACCGCAGGGGCTAAGCAGACATATTTGGCTAGGTAGGAATAGGTACGGTCGAGGCTTCTGCAGGGGGCAATTTTGCACAAGTCGAGTTGTATTATTCCATCACTACCTGCATGGAGAGTGAAGGTTTGTCTAGGAGACATTGGGGTAACCACTGTCTCATAATGGCCCCGTTTGACTCTAGTTACGGATTCATTTGGCGGAGGAGTGGAGTCTGGGTGGTCAATGGAATCACATGAGATTAAAATAATGGTAACAATCGCAGTAGAAACCAGGGCTAATCCTGCCAACCATTTCCAGTTACCATACATAGTTATACTGTGAGCTCCAACCCTTCTAGTGTCAGTATACGTCTATTCTAACCCCCAAGTTATTAAAAAAATGCGGTGAACCACTGGGTCACTCAACCATGATTTTAAAGGTTACAATGTACATACAGCAGGGCGAACAAGTAGATTATTACTCCTAACACTAGTAGTGACCAACAGGTTATCAGGAAATTCAGGGCTCCTTCAGACATTTTCTATTGTTCTCTGAGAGGTTTTGGTCCCTGTGTCAGTATCACATGAGGTAAAAAGAAAGACAAATCCCTTAAATATAGATTTATTTTTAGAAAACAACTCCCTAAATTTGGGTTTATAAATGGAGTCTTCTTATAGGTTAATAAATGACTTTAACCTGTGGATTAAGATACCACTTCCCTCAAAAAATGGGTTATTAAAAGAACTTTACACTGTGGGTTAAGATACCACTTCCCTCAAAAAATGGGTTATTAAAAGAACTTTAAACTGTGGGTTAAGATACCACTTCCCTCAAAAAATGGGTTATTAAATGAGGTGCTATGTGTAGCTTATAGCAACCTGATCAGAGGGGAGCAGGTTCCTCTGTCTTCCCGTGAAGTCCTGTGTCTTCGTGCTCCGGCCCGCTGATGGCGACTTCTGGGCTGTCGGTTGTAGGGATGTCCTTGTTGTCCTTCTCCTCCAGTCCGCTGATGCCTGCTTCCAAGTCGTCTGCTGTAGGGATGTCCGCGAGGTCCTTCTCCTCCAGTCCGCTGATGCCTGCTTCCAAGTCGTCTGCTGTAGGGATGTCCGCGAGGTCCTTCTCCTCCAGTCCGCTGATGCCTGCTTCCAAGTCGTCTGCTGTAGGGATGTCCGCGTTGATGATAGCCAGGTCCGTCCGGATGTCGTCGAGGGTCCTTCCAGGTGATTTCCCCGCTGCACACTGGCTCCAGTGGTACCAGATGTCCCCCTTTCCTTCTAGGCGGACAGAATGGGATGTCCGCTGGGCCACTCTGTAGGGGCCGGTGAACCTGGGGTTGAGCCACTTGGGCCGGATGACCTTCAGCCAGACGAACTCCGCTGTGTTGGCCTCGTGTTTTTCGGGTCCCCCTTTGGCATCAGCAACCTGTGTGGAAAATCCTGACACCAATCCCTTAAGCTGCTGGAAATAAGGTTTCGGACTCAGGACCTCTACTTCCTTTCCTACACTCAAGGCTCCTGGGCCAGGAAACTGATGGCCATGTGTCAGCTCAAATGGGGAGAAGCCTGTCCCTTTGTTTATAGAGCTCCTAATTGACATGAGAGCCAGAGGCAAGGCCTCTAACCATTTCATGCCTGTCTCCTCACATGGTTTGCTGAGTTTCTGTTTGATGTTCTGGTTCATCCTTTCTACCTTTCCCTGAGATTGGGGGTGATAGACAGCTCCAAAACTGTGTCTTAGTCCTAAAGACTGTTCTACTGTGCGTAGGTCGTGGTTCTTGAAATGGCTGCCATTGTCTGACCTCACTTTCCTAGGAAACCCATGTAGTGGAATGTAATGAGTGACTAAGAACTTGATCACTGAGTCTGCATCTTCTCTCCTGCATGGCATAGCTTCTGGCCAACCTGTGTATGCATCGACTACAACTAGTAAGTATCTGAACCCTCTTACTTTGTCAATCATGTCAGTGTAGTCAATTATGATTTCTTCTCCTGCCATTTTAGGTAAAGGAAACTTTCCCTGGTGCGGTTTTACAGTGGCTCTGATGTTATGGGTTAAGCAAATTACACATTCCTCTAGGTAATTAGCTATCATGTCAGGTAGGTAGGGGTGCCACCAGTGAGTCAGGTGTCTGTTCATTTGAGTTTTGCCGCAATGTGTTGGGCCGTGTGCTTCTTTAAGCATTGATCTTATCCATCCTGGGGGTATCACTGGTCTCCCATCTGGGGAGTACCATATCCCGTCTTTGTTGGTAGCTCCTCTGTCTAACCATACTGTCTTGTCTTGAGGAGACCCTGTTGCTTGAGCTTCTTTAAGAGTATCATCTGTTACTGCGGGCAGTAAGTCAGCAGATTTTAAGACCAGCATTTGAAACTGGGGTATATACCCTGCTCTGGCTTTAGCTGCCTTGTCTGCTGCATTGTTATCCCAAGCCAAATAGTTGTCCACCGTGCTGTGACCTTTACATTTAAGTAAAGCTCGTTTGTTGGGTAACATTACTGCTTCTGCAAGCCTTTTGATCTGTTTCTCGTGTTTGATGGGAGTATTGGTGGATGTTACAAATCCTGCTCGCATCCATTGGCGCATCTCCACATGTATGACACCATGAACATATGCTGAATCTGTATAGATGTTTACATCTTTTCCCTTTGATAGCTCTAATGCTGCAATGACTCCCATTACTTCTGCCAACTGTGCTGAGACTTTCCCTGTTACTTCTCCTGTTGATCTTTCTTCAAACTCTCCCTCAGCTTTTTGACTCACGACTGCGTAGGCCGCTTGGAGCCCTTTGGTGGGGTGTCTAAAACAACAGCCGTCTGTGAACAGGTTTTCTGCATGTGGCATAGGCTCGTCTCTGAGATCTATTCTTAGCTTCACATCCTGGATGATTCTTTCCTCACACCTATGGGGTTCTCCGCTGCCAATGGTGTCTGCGCTGTTAACTCCTTCATGTGTGTAGGTGATGTGTGGTTGCGTCAGAGTTTTCTCTAACCTGGTCTGTCTTGTGGAAGTCATTGTGAATGCACTTGAGTTCACAAAAGAGACAATGCTATGTGTTGTCAGTACTGTCAAAGGGTGTCTCATCACAATGTGTGAAATTTTGTTTAAGATACGTGCTGTACCTGCCGCATGTCTTGTGCATGGAGGTTCCCTGTTCTCCACTCTGTCCAGTGTGACACTAATGTACATCAGTATTGACCTACATCCCCCCTTTTTCTGAAATAGAACACCATTTACTGTGTTCTCATTTTCAGAAACATCAAGGAAAAATGGCAATGCATAGGATGCAGAGGCGAGAGAGGTGACCTGGGACATGGATTGTTTGAGAGAAATGAACACAGCTTCTGCAGCTTGTGTCCAGTCCAGTGTGACAGTGAGATTGCGCATGCCTTTCTCATTGATCAGTGTCCTCAGTACAGCTGTTCTTGGGTTATACTCTGGGATATAGTGTCTGCTGTAGCCTGTGAGACCCAGAAAAGATAACATGTCTTTGACTGTCCTGGGTTTTGGGTGATGCAATATAACCTCCTGATGTGTTGCTGACATGCCCGTACCTGCTGGAGAGATAACTCTGCCCAAAAATGTCACCTCTTTACGGGTGCATTGTAGCTTTTTCTTGGAGACCTTGAACCCAGTCACGTCACGTCACGTCACGTCTGTCCCTCCGGTGCTAGAGCAACGCTGGCGTCTTGTCTGTTGACTGCCGCTTCTACCCCCGGACTGTTTCTGGATGTTTGTTTGTTTTGTCTACGGGTCTCTATGCTGGTTTTCGCCGATCCAAGGCTGCTCTTCACTCCGTTGTGCATCTCTCCAGCTCCGTTTCCATTCATAGGCTCCCTCACTACTGGACTGTATGCTACGTTAGCCATCAAAGCTAACAGCTGGCTCCACTCCGTCACCTTGACTACCCGGTCTGTATGCTACGTTAGCCACCGAAGCTAACAGCTGGCTCCCGTCACAATTAGACTACCTGATTACACCACTTGATTGTTTTTCCTGGCTCTGGGTGTGTTGATCGCTGCTCTGGACTCGGGTGAGTACGCTGTGTGTTTTGTGATGGTGATTGTGCCAACCTGGACCGACCTGTTGTGCGCCGTACATCAACAACAACAACACTCACTCTGTCTGGCTGCCCAGCCGGCGTTCTTGCGGGGAGCCTCCACTCCCCACCAGCTCGTCTACTGTTGGGTAGCTAGGTCCAGACATGGTGCCGCAGGGACGGTCTGGGGTAACCAACACCACACGCATCACTCACTCCAACACCTGGTCCACTGCTGCTTTCACATATCTCACTGCCTACCAACTCCTAGCCAATCAGTTAATAACCACTGCAAATACACTACCTTGGCTACTCTCATCTGCTGCTACCTTTCATCTGCTGCTTGGACTATCTCTCCCGCTGCTTCAGCCTACTACACCACCAACCTCTCGCCCTCTCATCTACACTGCTGCTGACCTCCACAGCCTCAACAACAACCATCGTCTCCCTGCTGCTACTGCCACCGCAGCTAGCGCCGCTGGGATCCTCCGCCGACGCCGCTACATCCACCGGGGCGCTGGCCTCCCCCGCAACCGACACCTCCCTGACGGTTCACCCATCCCCTCACTCTGGACTATCCCCCACCCCCCCGCCATCCCCATCCACCGCACTGCCAACCTCAACAACCTTTGTACCCCCTCCCCTGCTCCACCATCCATCTCCCTCGCACTCCTGAACTGCCGCTCCCTCTCCAACAAATCACCTGTTATACACGAACTGCTACTGGACAATAACATTGATCTGCTTCTCCTCTGTGAAACATGGCAACAGCCCCTGGACTTCTACGCTCTCAACCAAGCCACTCCCTCCAACTACAGTTTCACTGCCAGACCCCGCCTCTCCGGGCGCGGGGGTGGTCTCGCTGTTCTCCACAAACAATCCCTACACATCACTGAACTGAACCTCAACCTCCCACCTATCTCATCCTTTGAACACCTTGCTTTCTCCCTCCCCAACTCTATCACTACTGTTCTAATCTACCGTCCCCCGAAGCCACACCCCTCTTTCCTCTCTGAACTGTCTGAACTACTCACCATTGCATCCTCTCTATCTTCCCACCTCCTACTTACCGGCGACTTCAACATCCACATGGATCAGCCCAATGCCCCCCTGACATCTGACTTCCTCTCCCTCCTTGACTGCTTCCACCTCACCCAACACATTGACTTCCCCACCCATACCAAAGGCCACATTCTGGACTTAGTCTGCTCCTCCTTTCTACCATTATCTAACCCCCAGCCCCTCCCCTTCCCACTCTCTGATCATCTCTGCATCCTCTTCTCCGCCCCTCTACCCTCCCCCCACAACCCCAAAAAACGCACCATCTCCTACCGCAACATCAAGGCAGTCAACCCCCTCACGCTCTCCCAGCTCATATCCTCTGCCTTCCCGCCCGACTCTGCCCCCTCTTCCCCTGACGACTATGCCACCACATTCAACTCAATTCTCTCTGACTCCCTCGACTCTCTGGCCCCCTGGAAAACCTCCTCTGTTTCATTCACCAACCCCGCCCCCTGGTACACCCCGGAACTCCGTACCATGAAACAGACCGGCCGTCAACTTGAAAGATTGTTCAAACGAACCCACCTCACCGTCCACGCCGAAGCCTATAAAGTTCACATCTCCTCCTACCGTGATGCTCTCCAAGCCGCCAAATCTGCCCACTTCTCCACCCTCATCGACAGCACCAACCGGAACCCCCGCATCCTGTTTTCCACCATCAATAAATTGCTCCAGCCACCTGACATCAATCCACCCTCCTCCCCTGACCTATGCAACTCCTTCCTCCTCGCCTTCAACAACAAAGTTTCACAAATCAACAGCTCCCTAACTGCCATGACCACTATCTCCTCCAACCCCCACGCCCCCCCTCCTCTCCCAGTCCACCCGCCCTTCCCTCCCCTCACTGCCTTCTCTCCTGTTGACTCCTCCCACATCCTAGCCATCATCACCTCATCCAAAACAACCACCTGCTTTCTTGACCCCCTCCCTACGACCCTAACTAAGGCCTGCCTCCCTGTCCTCATCCCCCACCTCACCACCCTCTTCAACCAATCTCTATCCCTTGGTCTTGTTCCCTCCATCTACAAACTTGCCTCCATCACCCCCATCCTCAAAAAGCCCACCCTTGACCCAGCCAACCTCTCCAACTACCGCCCCATCTCCAACCTGCCATTCCTCTCCAAAACACTGGAGCGTATTGTCGCCACCCAGCTCCACACCCACCTCCAGTCCAACAACCTCTATGAACCCCTCCAGTCTGGTTTTCGCCCACTCCACAGCACTGAAACAGCCCTGGTCAAAGTAATCAACGATCTCCTCTCCTCTGCAGACTCCGGTGCCCTCAACATCCTGCTACTACTAGACCTCAGCGCAGCCTTTGACACTGTGAATCACTCAATCCTCCTACAAAGGCTGCGCCAACAGGGTGTTGAGGGCTCCGCTCTCGACTGGCTCACCTCCTACCTCACCGACAGGCAACAATTCATCTCCCTCTCTGGCCACACATCCGCCCTCTCCCCAGTCACACAGGGGGTCCCCCAGGGCTCAGTCCTCGGCCCCCTCCTCTTCATCTGCTATCTTTTCCCCCTTGGTCACATTATTCGCAACCTCAACCTTGATTTCCACTGTTACGCCGATGACACCCAGATCTACATCACCACCGCCCTCCTCACTGGCATCTCCTCCCATTCCCTCCATAGACTCCAAATGGTACAAAACTCTGCTGCCCGCCTCCTCACCCACACCCGGACCCGTGAACACATCACTCCCGTTCTCCGCTCTCTTCACTGGCTCCCCATCAAACAACGCATCATCTTCAAAACACTCCTCCTCACCTATAAAGCCCTTCACCACCTAGCCCCCCCCCTACCTCTCTGACCTCCTCATCCCCTACAACCCCCCCCGAGCCCTCCGATCCTCCTCCACTCTCTCCCTCACAGTACCACCATCAAGACTCAAAACATTTGGCAACAGAGCATTCTCCAGATCAGCACCCCGCCTCTGGAACTCCCTCCCCCAATCTGTCCGCCACTCTCCCACACTGTCTACCTTCAAAACCCAGCTGAAAACATACCTCTTCTCCCAAGCCTTCAACTTACCCTACCCCCCAACCCACTGACTTCACTCACACCCCACGCTGTATCTCTTATTCACCCCACGCTGCATCTCTTATTCATACATTCATCAACTTTTTCTTTCCTCTTTTCCATTATATTGTCTTTTGCTCGTTGTCCTATGCTTGCTCCCCCCCTGTGTTGTCCTTTGCCTGTTCATGTAATGTTCATGTTCAATTTTCTTGTCCAATATGTTGTCTTCTGCCTGTTCACCCCCTTTCTGTACTTTTAATTTTTTTGTAAGCGACTTTGGGTTATTGAAAAGCGCTATATAAATAAAAGTTATTATTATTATTATTATTATTATTTTAACCCTGTTGCATGGAGGCGAACCAGTAGGTTCCTGGTGGCCTCCAAACAAGAGGCTGCGGAGGGTGCTGCAATGAGAAGGTCATCTACATACTGGATCAACACCACCCCCTCTGGTAATGAAATGCCATCTAGCTGTTCCCTGAGTATTTTGTTAAATATTCCTGGAGACAGACTGAAGCCTTGGGGCAGTCTCGTGTACTGTAGTTTCTCCCCTCCCATTGTAAATGAAAAAATAGGCCTCATCTTCTCCGCCAGGGGTATGCAGAAGAAAGCGTTGGCCAGATCAATACAGGTGAACCAGGTATGTTCAGGTGTGATATTACAAATAGCCGTGTATGGGTTAGGCACTGGTACCAGAGCTGTAGTTGTAATAGCATTAATGGTCCTTAAATCATGAGCCATTCTGTACTCCCCGCTAGGTTTTGACACCGGGAGTATTGGAGTGTTCCACTCGCTTTGTGAGGGTTCCAACACCCCTGATCTATTCAGACCCTCAACTGCCTTGCTGATTCCCCCTTTGGCCTGTGGTTTAACAGGGTACTGTGGTTGATATACAGGCATAGTGCTACTCACTTCAAATGTTATTGGTGCAGCCTTTGAGCAGAAACCTACGTCATGAGAGTCAGATGCCCACAGGTCAGGTGGGAGGTCACGCAACATGTCTTCAGTAAATGAATGGTCAGTCTTTTCTCTACCGTGATGTCTCTCCACTTCGTGTCTCTCCATGAAGATGCATTCTTGTGTGCAGATTTTTAGAGCATAAGCCTTGTGTGAGGGAGAGTATGTGAGTGCTGCTATTTGTGTTGGTTCCCAATCCTCGACTTCTAGCAGTGTCTTTACCATAGGACCAAGTTCCCTGGCTGCATAGCCCCTCCTGATAGCTAATGAAATGTGTGGTGTGGCCTCAGCTGACATACGGTACCAATAGAGTTGCTCATCAGTGAGTTCAACAGATGCAGCCACCCCCGCTTGACCCATACATAAATTGGTTGTGGCTACGTCCCAAATGGACATAGCCACCTCTGCGTCATACGCATATGCATAACTTTGGTCGTCCATTCTATCATAATTCAGCGTCAGATGGGGAGGATCTGGAGGGGAACCATAAGGCCTGAGGAGGTTAATCCACGGCTTCCATTGTTGAAAAATGGAAAATAGTCCTGGTGTGTTGTCTTGGGGCCGGTCGAGCAACCCCCAGTATATAGTGGCCTGCTGAGTTGCTTCTGCTGCAGTGGATTGGGCCAACATCATTTGAGAAGCTGACTTTATGGTTGACAGTGAACAATTGAGGCGAGTGCCATTTGGGAATGATATTATTAGTCCGTCGGGGGAACAGAGGATCGAGGCGTTAGCTTTGATAAGAACATCCCGCCCCATGAGGTTAGCCGGACTTTGGGGTGCCAAAATGTACTGATGAAGAAATAGCTGGCCCGCTATTCTGGTGGGTAATGGCGTAGTGAGCGGCACCTGCTCTATTCCTCCCGAAAACCCTATGACTGAGACCGTATTACTGGACTTGGATGTGTTAAAAACGGGGGAGTTGATAGTTGAATATCGAGCTCCTGAATCAACAAGGAACGGTAATTTCGCGTGTTCTACAGTCATGTCCATGTAAGGGTCCGCCAGGCCCGTACATTCAGGGTTCCCTGGGCGACCTCATTGTGGTGGGTAACAGTCTTGTTCGTACTGGACAAACTGGCCATAGGGAGCAGCCATCATATTTGGTGCAACGTGACCCTGGTCTTGGTGTTGGGCCTGTGGGGCTGCCTCATGGGGTTTCTGGACATACTGCATGTCTGCTCTGTTCCCTTGTCCCTGCCCCCTCTGTCCCCGCCCTCTCTGTGGGCATCGCCTGTACCAGTGGGTGGCCTGTCCACAGATGTAGCACCCGTTCTGCTGATATTGGATCACTCCAGGAGCTATTCCACCCCTTCCCAAACCTTTAGCCGTGCCTCTGAACCCGCCCCTCCATTGCTGAAAACCATTATTGTAGCCGTATTGGGGCTGGTTATAGAATGGACCTTGGTTGGGAAAACCCTCCTTTGGGTTTTGCGGACCCGGTGCCTGCTCTGCCGGCCCCACAGGATGAACAATCAGCTGTTTGGCACTTTTCTTCTCATTTTGAACTGTTTTACGGGCTATTTCTAGCTGAGCACGGAGTAGTTGCACTCTTAACTCTTCTTCCTCAGTTTTATTCTTTGTAAGTTGTTTGTTAAATTTTCCTACATGATGGCCCAGATGACGCCCCCATGTCTGCGTGTTTAGTAGATCAACTTCTGGGTTGTCCTCCATAAGAGCTTTAATCTCGGCAGGTACTGCTGCCAATATTGCTTTACAGAACATCTGCATATGTTGGTCACTATTTTCTGGACTACAGTCAGTAGCTACTATGTATTGTTGGCGTGACCTGAGCAACATGGTTGCTGCGGCCTCCCCAGGTGTGAACGTGAAAGACAGTGAGCCGTAACCTCCTCCCGTCTGCGGGAAATGTGCTCTCATTGCCAAGCTCAGCAAGCTGTGTATGTTGTTGGAAGAGATAGGCTGGTTATCGTTCATTGTTACTGTTCCTGATCTTTCCTCAACTCTCTTTACGTCATGGCTGGAAGTCTGTTGTGCTAATATCCTCCTAAAATCACCAAGGCAGATTGTTTGTCCTACTGACATATCAGCAAACTTTCTCATCCAATGTCTCCCTCCCTCAGTAGGTAGCGGCATTTTGTCAACCAGTGCATGCACATCTCCTAGTGAGAAAGGGTGGTAAGCGGTATTCCCATTGGGGAGCGCCACCAAAGGAGCCTGTAATACTGGAACCATAAAGGGAAGAGGTGTGTTGTCCTCTGAGGTGTGTTGGGATCTCAAAGTCATACGGGGAAGTGCAAGGACCTGTGTAGCAGTCAGTTCAGAGATTGTTCCTGTCATACTTATGTACTTAACCTTGCTCTTGCACACCCTGCCGTTGACATCTCCCTGTTTTGCTCCAGAGGAACGCTCATCACTCTCATCCCCCGATGCCCCTCCCTTGCTGGTGTAGTAATGGCCTGTTTGTGCCTGCCGTTCTTGGAACGGCAGGTCCCTCAAACTGCCCTCGCCCTCGGAAGAACCTCCACTGTACCCTTCCCCACCTGCTTGTTGTTGGCTACCGCCCCCTGCTCTTTATTCATGCTGTCCTGATGTACTTGTTCTATTTCTTCCTTCTCTCTTCTCAATGATTCTTCCGCTTCCTGACAATAGACCCCCTCCCTATCCTGATGGTCCGCACCACCATAAGCTCTTTCCCTCTCCTCATATTTTTCTACAATGGCGATCAATTCTTCCGGTGTGGGGCTGCTCTCGCCCCTTTTAATGGAGGTCTTCCTTAAAGGAGTTAGCGAAACATTACCCACTATTTTAAAGTTACCCCCCCTTACACCTGCTTGTTCTTGGGCTGACCCAGAGCCCACTTTTGTCAGTGTCATTTGTAGACTATCCCTGGGGGGTGCGTTCGGGCCAGGGGAAGAGTAAGGAGGCGGTTGTGTAGATACACTGGATAAATCCGGATAAATCAGGGGGGATTGAATTGAGACCTCCTGATCCCCTACATTTCCTGTCTGAGACCCCTCTCCTGAACTAGCCGTTCTTGCAGTGCACCCGTTATTTACAGCACTGCTGAGATTTCGTCTCCTCCTGTCTGAGGCCGAGGTGCCCTTTTGAGTCATATCCCTATAAAATGCGATACGTTCTGCAACATATTGATGTATGTCGTCATCTGTGGGTGGTGGTGTCAGCACGCATGCGTCCCTACTGTCCTGGGGGAACAGGAGAGTGCCAACGTCACTAGAGCGTTGAAACTCCCCCCCCTGTGTTTGGGCTGCTACCATGACTGGGGGATTGTTGACTGGGGGGCGAACCACAATCATCCCCTTCCCGACAATTGCTGCGTTGTGGCAAATCCTCCTTAATTTATCAACCGCCTCTTTCTCTTCCTTTAGTTTCTGACGGGCAAAAAATCCGGGCTTCTGCTCGTTTAGGTTACCCAGTTTCTTTACCAGCTGTCGCTCATACTGATTCAGAGCTGAGCCTAAATTACCTAGAGTGTCATCCCCTCCCACTCTATCTTCTTTTATCATTTTATCATGGAGGAACCTAAGGTCGGCACAAGCCTTCTTCTTGTCTCCCTGTTTTGTTCCACTTAAAATCAATCCCTCAATCTGTCCCCATTGTTCTTGGAAACTTCCGGGAATTGGGACGTCTAAATCACTTTTTTTGAACTGCCCTTCCATATTGACTTCGCGTGTATTTATCTGACTTGGTTAATATGTGTTCACTAGTAATTTGTGATATACAGGACAATGCTCGTCGTCACTCCTAATGTAGTAATTGTATTTATTTAACTGCCCTGGCTTTGTCTAGACGTGTAAATAGTTTGAGTGTATAAACACATGTATTTGAACTCCCCCTTGAGTGATAAATGCAGTAACAGAAAAGTACCAGTAAAGCAGTTATATAGGAGCAGCGGACTGGCTTATTGAAAGCCAGTTGAGTAGCACTCGAAATGTTTTGGCACTTATAAAACCTGATTAGTTTAATGATCCTGTCTTCTTTGATTGTATGTTCCTGGTGAAACGCAGTTATTGTGAGTTGCTTTGGATTAAAGCGTCTTCCAGGTGTAACGCAATATTGCAAGAGATACTACAAAATACGTCCAGCAGATGGAGCCAACAAACTATACTATTAAGCAATACTCGAACCGCTAGTCTGTCCTTTCTGTGCCACACCCTGTTTGCCACCAGATGGCGGCACCCGACCAGGAATGAGCTCCACCTCACTGAGGGGAGAAATGATTTTGGAAGCAGCAGGCTCAAACTTTGCCTCTTTATCTGACCAGTAAATATTCACAGAAAAATTCCCCGTACAGTCTATTCAGCCTTTATTGTCCGATGTTTATTTCAACAAGTTTAGCAAGCCTCTCAGCGCGCTTCAACACCGTCTTTCAACGATGTGACGCTGACATGGAGGAGTCCCCAGGCTTCGCAGAACTCTTTATCGTGACGTTTGGCCTTATAGATTCAACCCCACAGAACAAAGGATTAATGAGGTCCGGTCACTTCAAAATTGCTTTTTGAAGGTTGCGTTACTCTCCTTTGGATTTTACTTATAACTCAACTTCGATTCCTATGAACCTAAGAATTGTTATTCAGATTAGTCTCCTGGATGCCGTCTGAAAACGGTCACTGGACGTCCCCCAACGAGTCTTCAGTCGTCTCCTTTCTGAAAAAAGTACGGGGCCTTTCACCTTCGTCTTACATACCTCGTTGATTCACTTTTATGTTATATAACTTTCCTACCTATCTAAAATATGTATCTGTACTGTTACCATAAAAACACTGTAAACTTCGTCTGACAACCCTAAAATTTGGAATATAGTCAAATCACAGATTTCGAATTAAACTGGCATCTGTTTACCTGTTATTGTCAGAGCTCTGTTGTTAGTTGTCAGAAGAAGCCGAGATGTTTAGCCCTGGATTATTCCGTCCGCTTGCTGCTGGTGGTCCCTTCCCCGAAAACACCCCACTCAGAAACGTCGGGTCACCACTTGTTGGAGATTTGGAGGATGTTGAAAACCAACCTCGTCTCCGCGTGTCGTTTGCTAAGCTGGGTGAATTCGTAAAAAAGGAAGGGATTAAGAAACACCAGAATACAAGTTAAACAATAATCTTGCTTTAATGATATACAGTAACGGCCCAAAATACACATACAAACACAAAGACAAAGGAAGTACTTCCTGCTCCTTCTCTGTCCTACCCTCCTGGTCAGCCTGAAGAAAAAGAGAATGAACCCCGAGAAAACACAGTGTTTCATACTAAAAACACAGGAGGGGGTGTGAGCGGGCTTTCCCCCCGAGGTCATCTTATTGGCAGAGACCAAGACATGGCCTGTCGTACCCAATCAGTGCGACACAGCAGAAGAAACCCCGCTCACATCTTGTAGCCAGCCCCCCACCCCGTTTATGGCCCTTTGTCCCTGGGTCCATCTCCCCCCCCCCCTTCAGGTTACCACACACAAGTTAAAAGTATGTTTTAAGATATAGTTGTTATAGTTGGCTAAATATACGTAATACATGTTAATTACTTTCCTCTCAATAATAACGAGGAACACGTTACCTATGCTCTTAAGCAGTATTAGAGATGCTTTTCAAATAGTCAAACTTCACACAGGCTTACCTATGGAGAACACACTCATTTGTCCTATAGCCCCTCCATTTGTTTGAGCTATTGTTCACATCTTTACTTCAAATAAAAGGTTTCACATTGTATATTTCCAGCTTCCTTTACACATACTGTTATTATTAATACAAAATAACCAACCACACACCTCTATTGAAAACAAGTCGATTCCCCTGACAATTGACATGCTGAAACTCCTCGGAATGCGCTACCCTCCTCCAACTCTCTCGTCCCTGTCATAAAAACTGCTTCCATTTCATATAGAGTAATAAAAGATGTTTAAGCTAATTTCTCCACAATGTTTGTAGCCATTTAGTACCCACACATGAAAGAATAAGAACAGAGGTATAGTTGACCAGTAATCATGTAGCATTTATATTTACTTCAATGAAAACACATACACATCTGCTACAAGATTGTGTCACGCACCCCCTTCTTTTACGAGGGAAGCATTCCAGAGCCTTGGTCTTATTCCCAAATAAGGATGTCCCCTGCTCCCATCTCTCTCTAAACACACAGAATTCACCTCAATATATTGGGGGAGGAAAGGATACTTTGTCCCTTCAAATTTAACACACATGAACATATATAAGGTGACACCAAAATGAATATACCAGATTTTACTTTCCTGTCATACCCCGTTACTTTAATACTTCAAATAATTCAAATAATCCTTCAGTAGCTACACAATGCTAACGTGGCTTACCTTTGTCTTTGTCTGGTCTAAACTGGTCTTCAATGGCATTAAAACGATAACAACGATGATGTAGTTAATCCATAGGTTAATATCCAATGTGGCTGTGTCCCCTTTGAAATGTTCTGATAATCTATAAGCAATAAAACTGCAATTCCGTTATCTGCTCTGTGCTCCGTGCGCCCTGGGTCCTGCAATTCCTGCTTCCTTACGTAGTAAACAATAAGTAAAGTCTGCTGCGTAAAGTGCTTACGCCGGCTGGCATTCTTCATACTTTACGCAGGACCATATCTCTGGAACCCATTGGTCGATTTGGGTGATTTACACCTTTTTCTTAACCAAAATATCCAATAGAATCGAGGGGCAGTTCCCAAATCCACGTAAACATTACCATAGAACTATATAATAGAGAAGCAAACAAAGCACATCTGAAAGTACAAGCCTGGACGGCAAAACTTTATACCCAGTATATTGCCATAAATATGATGGTGGATTATCAGTAAAAAATTATACGTGACACAAAGACATTGGATTAACCTTGAGCGGCTTTTTTATTCCGGTGAACACAACTTTTGATCACAAATCAAAAAAGGTAAGACGTAATTATTGTAATATTTTTTAAACCGGATGTTGTTTACTTTCTCTTTTCTGGCTGATAGCTCCGCAATTCGGGGTCCTACAGTGATGACATTGTGTGGAATCTGTGGAGTCTCAGCTTTAATCGGATATCTTGTTCTTGCAGTGACGATAAGTAATAAGCGCATTGCTACCGTGAGTGCTGTGCAAAAGTCCGTTAGCATTAGTTAGCATTTTTTCGCTCCATGCTAATTCAAAGGCTTGGTATTACTCTTGTGTTTCTTTTAGCTAAAAATGGTTCATATTTTTAATTAGCTGAGTTTCTTATCGTTAAAAGGGTATGGAACATTAATAGTTTCATAAATGTTAAGAAGCCCTGAGATATAGTCTCGGAAAAAAAGGGTGGGGGGGGGGGGTCCACTGGGGGGACCCTCGTGCTTAAGAAGTTAACGCACACACATGTTACCAATGCAGCCTTCCAGATGTTTGACATGCTGTGTCCAAATAAGGATATCCCATCTCTCACCTCTCCACTACTCCTAATACAAATTATTTAATTTCTCCTATTTCCAGCTTCTTGTTATACAAACTGCTACTATTTGATACAAAGTAATTAAGCACACACATATGTTTGAGCAAACTCATGTCTGGACACTGTGAACACAGGTTACTTTAATCCCCCTTTTGATCTCACCTCAAGAGATCATTTTACACATGGCATTCGGAACATAACCACTGTCATTCTTTCCTACTGTGTCCGTTCCCCAACTATTTAGACATCCAGCAGAAGCTGGGATTTAGAGCACTTTAAACATTTGGGACTTCAACAACTTCTTATGACAGTGGAGAGAGACCAAAATATGTTAAAAAAACTGCGTCATTGTCTGCTCAGTCATCGTATTCGTCCTCTCCCTCCTTGGCAAGCTAACAGGGGCATTAGGTACGGAGGGGGAGGAGCAGCTTTTCCTTCAATGGTGGAACTGATTAGTCTGACACATAATGAGCGGATGCACGGCACACAACAACAACCACATGTTATTAAAATGGCCATACAAGTAGCTATAGAAATAAAAAGAGACATTATTAAACCTTTCCATTGACCAAACATGTTAGCAAACCATTCTTCAAAGGGATTGTGTATCCCTGATTGTTCATGCATAGTGGTGTGGTGGTGCAGCAGGTCTGTGAGTTAGGGGGGGCCTGGTTGTTGAGGGCTTTGTAAGTAATGAGGAGGACCTTGAAGTGGATTCTTTGACGGACGGGGAGCCAGTGGAGGTTCTAGAGGATGGGAGTGATGTGGTCTCGGGAGCGGGTGTGGGTGAGGAGGCGGGCAGCAGAGTTCTGGATATGTTGGAGTTCATTGAGGAGGTTGGATGGTATGCCATAGAGCAGGGGTGGCCAACCCGCGGCTCTCGAGCCGCATGCGGCTCTTTGCCTAGTTTCATGCGGCTCTTCAGTATCGAGTTGTATATGTGTGAGTTTGGGGGAGAGACACTGACTCCTGACTCCTGACTAGTGTTGCACAGTGTACCGATACTTGAAAGATATACCGCGATACCCTGCCGTTAAAAACGTTACGATTCCTCCGTTTCATTAGTATCGTTACTTTAAGAATGACGGGGGGAAGTACTCCGGTGAGAAAGCACCGTTTTAATAAGAGCCGTGTGTGTTCAGCGCTCTGCTTCCACTCCCTGCACTGCAGCCGTGCCTGCAGTCCCGCCCCTCTCAAGCACGCTCAAGTGCCTCCCCTCTCTCGTGCACGCGTTAGCTGCCAGAGCGAGTGAGAAAATGAGAAGCATTGCTGGAAGTGGGAGTGCAACTGCCGCTGCGCCTCGGCTTGTTGACAAGCTGAGAAAAAAGACGCCAGAGGCGACATTTTGATGTATTTTAGCTATATCTCTGACAGTGAGGGCAAGCCTACGGACACCACGAGGCCTGTCTGTAAGAAATGCATTAATTCTTATTTAATACGAATTATTGTCATTTATTTTATTTATTGTTCTCATTGTTTAAAAGTGTGTGTTATGGTTATGGTTCTGGTGTGAAATAAAGCACAATAATTACATTTAAGACTTTTTTTAAGAAAAGTATCGAAAAAGAATCGGAATCACAATTCTTGACTTGGTATCGAAACCAAAATGTTGGTATCGTGACAACACTACTCCTGACAGTTAAACCTGATATTTAGTAGGTCTGTTAAGTATTGAATGCTGATAATTCTGACGTAATTTGTCCGGTCAAAGTTGTTTGGGCTCGGATAAAATTGCTCGTTACTTTCGTCCCGTGTTACTTTCGTCCCGGCTCTCCCTACGTGTGTATGTGTGGTGTCAGGTGTCAGTATGAGAGGATGACAGCGCGTCTAATATTGATGTGGCCCAAGAGCCAATCACAATAATACCTGCGATGCAGTGAACCAATCAACTTTGAGGGGGGGAAAACCTATCGTTGATTAAACATCCAGTGTTTCCCCTACCATTGTCTTGGAGGGGCGCTGCGCCCCCGCCAACGGAGCCCCGTGCCCCCCCTGCAATTCAAGGTGTTATATAATTATATATAATATATATTTTTTTAAATATATAGCAACAAATTGCAAATAATCGGTAACTACTGTCACTTTTCACATTGAACATGTGCTCTTTTATTAAATAAACTAAACGCTTTCATTTTAAGTTGTGAGTTTAGTGTTTTTGACCCTAAGAAACACTGATGCATTGATCAATAACAATAATCCACAGCTCCTCTCTCTGCTCCAGAGGATTTAAAAATATATATCCCAATGCCACAAAAATGCATCAGTGACGTGGTTGAAATCTTGTCTCCAGAAAACAAAAAACTGAAACAAGCGGTATCAGTGACTGTGTTTGATGTGGCTCTTTGCAGTAACATAGAAAAAATGTGGCTCTTAACCTCTGACTGGTTGGCCACCCCTGCCATAGAGGATGCTATTGCAGTAGTCGAGTCGTGAAGTGATGAATGCATGAATCAGGGTTTCAGCAGCAGAGGAGGAGAGTGATGGGCGGAGACGGGCAATGTTTTTGAGGTGGAAAAAGGCGGTCCTGGTTATGTGATTTATGTGGTGGTTGAATTTGAGCTGACTGTCGAAAATGACTCCGAGGTTTCGGATGTGAGGGGGGGAGAGATAGAGTGTGGCTGATTTGGCACTGTTCAGTTGGAGATAGTTTGTTTGCATCCATGCTTTTATTTCTGAGAGACAGTCGGTGAGAGTGGAGTGTGTTGTGGGGGTGATGGTTTTTGTTGAGATATAAAGTTGGATGTCATCGGCGTAGCAGTGAAATTGAAGGTTGTGGCGACAAATTATTTTGCCAAGGGGGAACATGTAAAGGATGAAGAGGAGGGGGCCAAGCACCGAACCCTGGGGGACGCCTTGGGACAGAAGAGCAGTGAAGGAGGTGCAGTGGTTGATGTTGATAAACTGATGTCTGTCGGTGAGGTAGGATTTCAGCCAGGAGAGTGCAGTGTCAGTGATGTTCAGTGATGATTCGAGAAGGGACAGCCGGATGGTGTGGTTGATGGTGTCGAATGCTGCGGTGAGGTCGAGGAGGATGAGGATGTTCAGGTTGCCGGAGTCAAAGGAGAGGAGGAGGTCGTTTGTGATTTTCAGAAGAGCTGTTTCTGTGCTGTGTTTTGATCGGAAACCGGATTGAAATGGCTCAAAGAGGTCATTGGAGCTTTAGTTGTGAGGCAATGACACGTTCAAGTATTTCTGACAGAAAGGGGAGATTTGAGATGGGCCGGAAGTTGGACATGATGTCAGGTGTGAGTCCAGGTCTTTTGAGAATGGGTGTGACAGCAGCCAGTTTGAGAGAGGGGGGAACTGATCCAGATCTGAGGGAGGAGTTAATGATGGTGGCGATGAGCTGGGAGATGGCAGGGAGGCTCTCTTTAACAAATTTGGAGGGCATTGGGTCAAGTGTGCAGGTGGAGTTAATTCCATTCATGAAGTGGGACAGTTGCATGGGGGTCACAGGGGAGAAGTGGGACAGGGGCTGTGAGGTGAAGGGGGGGGGCAGGAGAGGAGGTGGGGGGTGCTGATGAGGGTGTCAGATTGCTGTAAATGTTGCTGATTTTGGTTTGGAAAAACGAAAGGAAGGAGTTGCACTGTTCGGTGGTGAAGGACGAGGTGGCGTTGTCACAGGGTTTGAGAAGTTTGCTGATGGTGGAGAACAGACGCTTGGGGTTGCTGGAGCCAGACTGAATGAGTTGTGAGTAGTAATTAGACCGGGCTGCTTTGAGTGCATTACTGTACTGCTGGAGATAGTCTTTGTAGATTTGGAGTTGGACTGTTAGTGTGGTTTTCTTGTGTTGGCGTTCAAGTTGACGTTTCCTTGACTTCATTTGGCGGAGTTCGGGGGTATACCAGGGGGCGGAGTGTATGAAAGAGACATTTTTTGTTTTTGTGGGGGCCAGTTCATTGAGACAGAAGGAGAGGGTACTGTTATAATAGTCCACAAGTTCAGATGGGTTTTCAGAAAGTGGGGGGGGGGGGGGAGACAGAAATCTTGCAGGTAATGGAGGCAGTGATTGCTGAAGGTGAGATGGATTTGAGGTTTCTGTAGGTTATTGTGCGTTTTTGCTTTTGGGCGGGGATGGGGATGTTGATGTCCATGATGATGGCCAGGTGATCAGAGACGTGGAGATTGAGGCTGGACAGATGATGGATGGTGAGACCAGTGGAGCAGACCAAGTCCAGGATGTGACCACGGCTGTGTGTTGGGAAGTTGATGTATTGAGAGAAGTTGCAGCAATGAAGGGTTTCCTAAAAATTCAGAGGCATATTTGCAGGTCGGGTCGTCACAGAAACATCCCCCCTTCATGCCATCTCTCTCTGTCTCTGATGATGTGTAAAATATACAAAATAACGTTTTATATACTTACTCTCTTGTTAAAAGGTGATGAAGTTTGCAGCGTAAGCCAGCCATCAGTGCTCTAGTTTTAAGGTTTTGCATACCTCAAAGTGTGTCTAAAAGTATCTTGGCAAGAGAAAAAAGCCAAAATCTGCCTAGGCCATTAAAAAGAAACCGAATTCCACGTTTTACAAATTAACAGACACAAATGCAGACTTGACTACTTGGCAGTTGATTAAAGCAGATTTGTCCTTTTTCATCTCTCAAAGGTTTGGGTCCTGTTCAACACTGGGTACAGAAATATATTCAATATACAGTCATTTGTACGTAAAGATTTTTTAAGTTGTAAGCACTTAGAAATATACATTTGATTGCATTTAAAGTGGCTGTAGAAAATGTATCATAATGAAGTAGTTGAATGCACAAATTTGTAATGGATGTAAAATAAAGACGACATTAGCATTTAAATTGGCTCCCTATAAGACTTGCTTTCTCTATGAAATTATGTCTGGCTCTGAGCAGTGTTCTCCCTTTCACAATAAAAAGCCCAAACACAATACTTTCTGAATCACTGCAGGAAGTAATGTGCCTAAATGCAAATACAAATAGCTTAAAGTAGCTCCCAATTAGTTGAACAATTGGAAAACCACAAGGACTATGGAAACACCGACTGGCAAAGGATTGTGGATGCAAATTATGCAAAGAGGAAGAAAAAACATTCTATCTGAAGCTATATAACACAATCTACATATTGACAGTATGAGTACAACAAAAACAGTATGCATGTTGATGCAAACGACGATGTTCAGTAAACGATCAATCAAAATCGAAGGATCCAATGTATTTTTAAATGGAGCAGAAATAGAACTAGTCTCCCAGTTCAAGTATCTTGAACAGGGAGTGTCATATTGGACTCACACTTGACTTTTTAAGAAACATATCCAGAAAGTATCCAATACCATTAAATTCAACTTGCAACATTGTAAACAAATTAGACCTTTTTCTTAACTGTCAATGCTCCAAAGTCATACCTCCACTGTATGATTCTATCCCACATTGAATACTGTTTTACAAACTGGTCGTTTGCTTGTGCCACACACATGAAACCCATAGAACAGCTGTTCAAGAGAGCTATCCAGGTGTTTGACAGAAAGCCACAGTCATACCACCACTGTACCATCCTTGAAAATCACAATTTCTTGAGTTTTTGACAATTTTAAGTCTTTTAAAAGTATGTGGGTTTTTTTTTATTATATTTACATGGGCTGGCTCCCATCCACTTGGGGGAATTCATCCACAGAAAACACACTGGATGCAGCACTAGGTCAGAAACCAGAGGAGACTGTGAACTCCACCTTCGGACAAAATATCCTCTCCATTAAAGGCAGCTCATTGTGGAATAGCCCCCCAACTGAGATACGGGATTGTCCCGCTCTCAATAGTTTTAAAGGTCAACTTAAAGAATGGTTGAGCAACAAACAGATGTGTAATCACCGCTAAATAAATGCACTTTAACACAGGGATATCTCCTCTTGCACATTATGTAGCGCTTTTATGTTATCTTGCACTTTATATATCATAGCTGCTACATTGTACTGCCATGTGGTAAATGCTTGTATGCTGCTCATGCTCTTTCTGCATATCATGTATTTATTTTTGCTGTATATATATATAAATGTCATGTTTTTATATGCTGTATGTGACGGGACTATTGATGGAAATTAGCTCAAAGCTAAAATCCGGCTCATTTACAATTGTAAGCATTATTTTTGTTTTAAAGTGTTCATCAATGTGCACTACTGTGGCCATGAAGAAAATTAAACATTAAAATATGTTATCGATGTCCCCATTCCCAGTTTGTTTTGGGAATAATTGCGATGTTTACTATGTTTTGGTAGCTCTTAACAAAACAGAATTTTTGTAAAAGACTGCGACTCTAAAAGGCAAGTTTGTGATTTTAACACTGTTTCGATGAAACAATACATTATACAATATTACGACTTTTTGCCATATTTTTAAGACAATATACTTGTACCTCTTTTTTTTTGTGGTTGTAGGGCTTCAAGATATTTTGCATGTCATGCATAAACACGGTGTCATCTCTTCCTTGAAACTGACGTGCTGTCCGTTTTTACAAAACAAGTTATTTTTTCTGCTTCTTCATCCTCTGAATTTTCCTCCCCCGTCCCTCTTCCTTCAGCCAGCACAACAAGAATCAAGGTGGATCTGTGAAATGAAACACCTCTTCCCAAAGTGTGACTTCCCTATTGAGAGCATGCGTCTAGGGCAGTAGGGTCTAAACCAATTGGCCTGATATACTAACATGCAGAACGTACGGTATGTTTGAAGACTAACCATTTATCCAGTTCAAGCTATCTTTAAGAAGTGACATTGCGCTCTGACTATTCCCCGTAAAATCGTGACAAACTATTACTTATTCTTAAATTTGACCTCTTGCTGCTTGGTTGAAAATTATAGATGAAAAATAACTTCTAAAAAAAAGACTCAAACAGCGAGGGACATTATACTGGTGAAAAAAACTCTCAATTCTACAGATGACTCCCCCCACTCAACGCAATAAGTCCCTTCCTCCACTCAGCAAAGCATCCAAAACTAAGGACCCCACTAAGACGACAGTTTGAAAACTAGCTATGGATCTGAGAAAAACCAAGTCTCCCCCCGCGAGTTGCAGCCAGGAACAAACTCCTGGACTACCATCATCACCACCATTCTGGACACCCGAATCTTGCAGTACTACTGCTGCTTATTTTACTCCTTGGGCCAAGACGTCTCTGTTTATGGACACAGTGAAATCAGTGTTGGTTTATATTGTGGAGGGGGTGATACATCGGTATAGAGAATAAATATGCAACGGATGCCGAGTCAGTCACCCCGGCCAGAGGCAACACGATTGTCTGAATGACATGCCCGATTTTTTCTTCAGAAACAATTACAACGCGTTAATGAAAAGACTCTGGCTCACCGACTTCATTACTGAGATCGACCAGACTCTTATTGATAAAGACATTTTCACGGATGATTGGAGGATCCAAGGCGCTTCGGAGGCTTTTATGCACAATCTCAAAAATTGTAGACGCCTCAAGGAGAGACTTGAAAAGATCCATGCCGAGTTGGATGGAGAAGAAGAAGACTAATAACCTGCGGTTGGTTGAAGCCAGGGATTTTTTCTTTTCCGATACATTGACTTTTTCTTTAAAGTAAAATAAAAATGGGGAACTACTATGCAAAACGCTCGGTATATATTGATCAGAATGTCGTAAATACCCTTTTAATAAGTGTGGTGATGAGGACGATTGAAAACAGAGTGAATAGTGATCCCCGTGTAAACAGAATGGCTGAAGTTTGTAAACTAGAAGACATCTTGGATATCGTTCGTTCTGGCAGTACTATTCCTGGTCATTGGGAAACGATTGTAAACGAAACATTTAAAGTGGTCCTGGAATCTTCATTTTCCGAAACATTCTGTAAACATTACCGAAGAAATGTAACAAACATCAAAAGTGTATCATGTGCTCTCATTGTATGCTCTTGTTTGTAGATGTAATGCATCTTTGTGTCAAAAACAGCAGACACATGAATATTTTGACTGAAGTGAAAAAACTCCATGATATTTCCAGTAATCTGGGGAATTCTAAGCTGGAGACAGTCCTGGGGATGTTACAATCAGTAAAACTATTGATTTTGTGTGTGAACATTTTTAAATGTAAATAGGACATTTTTAAAAAATAAATAAAAAAAAGTGTTTTTTACATTTTAAAAACTGTTGTCTTCATTATAGCAAGGGGAGCATGTCTGATACATGTGTATTACAGTCCTTCACATGCACTGTTGTCTTAATTATAACAAGGGGAGGGTAACAGTGAAGATGTATGCTACATGTGTATTGAAACGTGCGTATTATACCCCCACAGAAACCCAGAAAACACTGAAACCACTGAAACACTGAAAAAACACAGAAACACTGAAACACCGACACACAGAAACACCGAAACACAGAGACACAGAACCACAGAAACACAGAAACACCGAAACACAGAGACACAAAAACACAGAAACACAGAAAACACAGAAACACAAAAACACTGAAACACCGACACACCGAGACACAGAACCACAGAAACACAGAAACACAAAAACACAGAAAAACACAGAAACACAAAAACACAGAAAACACAGAAACACAGAAACACAAAAACACAAAAACACTGAAACACTGACACACCGAGACACAGAAACACAGAAACAGAAAAACACAGAGAAACACAGAAACACAAAGAAACACAGAAACACAGAAAAACACAGAAACACAGAAACGTAAAAACACAAAAACTCTGAAACACCGACACACAGAAACACAAAAAACAGGCTTGTGTGCTAGTATGGTTTCTGAATAAACACTTCAGTATTTTAAAAAGTCAAATAGTATCAGCCTCCCATCGACTTTTTAAAATACTGATGTGTTTATTCAAAAACCATACTAGCACACAAGCCTGTTTTTTGTGTTTTCGGTGTTTCTGTGTGTCGGTGTTTCAGTGTTTTTGTATTTTTGTGTTTTTGTGTTTTTGTGTTTCTGTGTTTTCTGTGTTTCTGTGGTTCTGTGTTTCTGTGTTTTCTGTGTTTCTGTGTTTTCTTTGTTTCTGTGTTTTTGTGTTTCTGTTTTTCTGTGTTTTTGTGTTTCTGTGGTTCTGTGTCTCGGTGTGTCGGTGTTTCAGTGTTTTTGTGTTTTCTGTGTTTCTGTGTCCCTGTGGTTCTGTGTTTCTGTGTTTCGGTGTTTCTGTGTGTCGGTGTTTCAGTGTTTCTGTGTTTTTTCAGTGTTTCAGTGGTTTCAGTGTTTTCTTTGTTTCTGTGTTTCTGTGTTTCCATGTTTCTGTGTTTCTGTGGGGGTATAATACGCACGTTTCAATACACATGTATCATACATCTTCACTGTTACCCTCCCCTTGTTATAATGAAGACAACAGTGCATGTGAAGGACTGTAATACACATGTATCAGACACGCTCCCCTTGATATAATGAAGACAACAGTTTTTAAAATGTAAAAAACACTTCTTTTTTTTCTTTTTTTTTAAATGTCCTATTTACATTTAAATTTTTTCACACACAAAATCAATAGTTATACTGATTGTAACATCCCCAGGACCGTCTCCAGCTTAGAATTCCCCAGATTACTGGAAATATCATGATGGAGTTTTTTCACTTCAGTCAAAATATTCATGTGTATGCTGTTTTTGACACAAAGATGCATCACATCTACAAACAGAGCATACAATGAGAGCACATGATACACTTTTGATGTTTGTTTCATTTCTTCGGTAATGTTACAGAATGTTTCGGAAAATGAAGATTCCAGGACCACTTTAAATGTTTCGTTTACAATCGTTTCCCAATGACCAGGAATAGTACTGCCAGAACGAACGATATCCAAGATGTCTTCTAGTTTACAAACTTCAGCCATTCTGTTTACACGGGGATCACTATTCACTCTGTTTTCAATCGTCCTCATCACCACACTTATTAAAAGGGTATTGACTACATTCTGATCAATATATACCGAGCGTTTGGAATAGTAGTTCCCCATTTTTATTTTACTTTAAAGAAAAAGTCAATGTATCGAAAAAGAAAAAATCCCTGGCTTCAACCAACCGCAGGTTATTAGTCTTCTTCTTCTCCATCCAACTCGGCATGGATCTTTTCAAGTCTCTCCTTGAGGCGTCTACAATTTTTGAGATTGTGCAGAAAAGCCTCCGAAGCGCCTTGGATCTTCCAATCATCCGTGAACATTTCTTTATCAATAAGAGTCTGGTCGATCTCAGTAATGAAGTCGGTGAGCCAGAGTCTTTTCATTAACGCGTTGTAATTGTTTCTGAAGAAAAAATCGGGCATGTCATTCAGACAATCATGTTGCCTCTGGCCGGGGTGACTGACTCGGCATCCGTTGCATATTTCTTCTCTATACCGATGTATCACCCCCTCCACAATATCAACAAACACTGATTTCACTGTGTCCATAAACAGAGACGTCTTGGCCCAAGGAGCAAAATAAGCAGCAGTAGTACTGCAAGATTCGGGTGTCCAGAATGGTGGTGATGATGATAGTCCAGGAGTTTGTTCCTGGCTGCAACTCGCGGGGGGAGACTTGGTTTTTCTCAGATCCATAGCTAGTTTTCAAACTGTCCTTAGTTTTGGATGCTTTGCTGAGTGGAGGAAGGCACTTATTGCGTTGACTGGGGGAGTCCTCTGTAGAATTGAGAGTCTTTTTCACCAATATAATGTCCCTCGCTGTTTGAGTCTTTTTTTTTTAAAGTTATTTTTCATCTATCATTTTCAACCAAGCAGCAAGAGGTCAAATTTAAGAATAAGTAATAGTTTGTCACGATTTTACGGGGAATAGTCAGAGTGCAATGTCACATCTTAAAGACAGCTTGAACTTGATAAATGGTTAGTCTTCAAACATACCGTACGTTCTGCATGTTAGTATATCTGGCCAATTGGTTTAGACCCAGTGCCCTAGATGCATGCTCTCAATAGGGAAGTCACGCTTTGGGAAGAGGTGTTTCATTTCACAGATCCACCTTGATTCTTGTTGTGCTGGCTGAAGGAAGAGGGACGGGGGAGGAAAATTCAGAGGATGAAGAAGCAGAAAAATAACTTGTTTTGTAAAACGGGCAGCACGTCAGTTTCAAGGAAAAGATAACACCGTGTTTATGTATGACATGCAAAATATCTTGAAGCCCTACAACCACAAAAAAAAAAAAGGTACAAGTATATTGTGTTAAAAATATGGCAAAAAGTCGTAATATTGTATAATGTATTGTTTCATCGAAACAGTGTTAAAATCACAAACTTGCCTTTTAGAGTCGCAGTCTTTTACAAAAATTCTGTTTTGTTAAGAGCTACCAAAACATAGTAAACATCGCAATTATTCCCAAAACAAACTCGGAATGGGGACATCGATAACATATTTTAATGTTTAATTTTCTTCAGGGCTACCGTAGTGCACATTGATGAACACTTTAAAACAAAAATAATTCTTACAAGTGTAAATGAGCCGGATTTTAGCTTTGAGCTAATTTCCATCTGTAGTCCCGTCCCATACAGCATATAAGAACATGACATTTATATATATACAGCAAAAAAAAAATACATGATATGCAGAAAGATTATGAGCAGCATACAAGCATTGACCACATGGCAGTACAATGTAGCAGCTATGATATATAAAGTGCAAGATAAGATAAAAGCAATACATAAAGTGCAAGAGGAGATACCCCTGTGTTAAAGTGCATTTATTCAACAGTGATTACACGTCTGTTTGTTGCTCAACCATTCTTTAAGTTGACCTTTAAAACTATTGAGAGTGGGACAATCCCGTATCTCAGTTGGGGGGCTATTCCACAATGAGCTGCCTTTAATGGAGAGGACATTTTGTCAAAGGTGTTCCGTCTGTGGTGGACCTCACAGTCTCCTCTGGTTTCTGACCTAGTGCTGCGTCCAGTGTGTTTTCTGTGGATGAATTCCCCCAAGGGGAGGGGGGCCAGCCCATGTAAATATTATTTTTTTAAAAACACATACTTTTAAAAGACATAAAAATGTCAAAAACTCAAGAAATTGTGATTTTCAAGGATGGTACAGTGGTGGTATGACTGTGGCTTTCTGTCAAACACCTGGATAGCTCTCTTGAACAGCTGTTCTATGGGTTTCATGTGTGTGGCACAAGCAAACGACCAGTTTGTAAAACAGTATTCAATGTGGGATAGAATCATACAGTGGAGGTATGACTTTGCAGCATTGACAGTTAAGAAAAAGGTCTAATTTGTTTAAAATGTTGCAAGTTGATTTTAATGGTATTGGATATTTTCTGGATATGTTTCTTAAAAAGTCAAGTGTGAGTTCCAATATGACAATCCCTGTTCAAGATACTTGCACTGGGAGACTAGTTCTATTTCTGCTCCATTTAAAAATACATTGGATCCTTCGATTTTGATTGATCGTTTACTGAACATCGTCGTTGAGAGTTTTTTCACCAGTATAATGTCCCTCGCTGTTTGAGTCTTTTTTTTTTAAAGTTATTTTTTCATCTATCATTTTCAACCAAGCAGCAAGAGGTCAAATTTAAGAATAAGTAATAGTTTGTCACGATTTTACGGGGAATAGTCAGAGCGCGATGTCACATCTTAAAGACAGCTTGAACTGGATAAATGGTTAGTCTTCAAACATACCATACGTTCTGCATGTTAGTATATCTGACCAATTGGTTTAGACCCTACTGCCCTAGACGCATGCTCTCAATAGGGAAGTCACGCTTTGGGAAGAGGTGTTTCATTTCACAGATCCACCTTGATTCTTGTTGTGCTGGCTGAAGGAAGAGGGACGGGGGAGGAAAATTCAGAGGATGAAGAAGCAGAAAAATAACTTGTTTTGTAAAACGGGCAGCACGTCAGTTTCAAGGAAAAGATGACACCGTGTTTATGCATGACATGCAAAATATCTTGAAGCCCTACAACCACAAAAAAAAGATTGTGTTAAAAATATGGCAAAAAAGTCGTAATATTGTATAATGTATTGTTTCTTCGAAACAGTGTTAAAATCACAAACTTGCCTTTTAGAGTCGCAGTCTTTTACAAAAATTCTGTTTTGTTAAGAGCTACCAAAACATAGTAAACATCGCAATTATTCCCAAAACAAACTCGGAATGGGGACATCGATAACATATTTTAATGTTTAATTTTCTTCAGGGCTACCGTAGTGCACATTGATGAACACTTTAAAACAAAAATAATGCTTACAAGTGTAAATGAGCCGGATTTTAGCTTTGAGCTAATTTCCATCTGTAGTCCCGTGCCATACAGCATATAAGAACATGACATTTATATATATATATATATACAGAAAAAAAAAATACATGATATGCAGAAAGAGCATGAGCAGCATATTCAAGGATGGTACAATGGTGGTATGACTGTGGCTTTCTGTCAAACACCTGGATAACTCTCTTGAACAGCTGTGCTATGGGTTTCAGGTGTGTGGCACAAGCAAACGACCAGTTTGTAAAACAGTATTCAATGTGGGATAGAATCATACAGTGGAGGTATGACTTTGCAGCATTGACTGTTAAGAAAAAGGTTGAATTTAATGGTATTGGTTACTTTCTGGATATGTTTCTTAAAAAGTCAAGTGCGAGTCCAATATGACACTCTCTGTTCAAGATACTTGCACTGGGAGACTAGTTCTATTTCTGCTCCATTTAAAAATACATTGGATCCTTCGATCCTTAAAACTAGAATACTGATGGCTGGCTTACGCTACAAACTTCATCACCTTTTAACAAGAGAGTAAGTATATAAAACGTTATTTTGTATATTTTACACATCAGCAGAAACAGAGAGAGATGGCAGGACACTGTGTTTTAGAGGGAACCCCTCCCCCCTGCGTCAGCAAACGGCTTGCACGGTAATACCATCGCCCAGATGGTCCGCTTTTAGTTTCCCAGACGGTGCTTGTCAGGACTCTTTTCACTTCTGGCGGCGGGGGGATATTTCCTTCTTCTTCCTCCACATTGGGGGGTAACGGTGAAAACTCTTCTCTGATCTCGCTTTTTGTTTGCGTTTCTTTGCTTTTTGTTGCAAATATCTTGTACACCGCTGGTTTCACAGTATTTTCTTGATGCACTACTTCTTCCGATACAATGGTTGCGTGGAGATCTCTGGAAGACACCAGAGTTAACACAGCCCAATATGTTGAGGTCAACGTCGCTTTAACACTGTGGGGTCCATACATTTCTCCATTCTTCAGATTGTAGAAATGCAGTTCATTCGCCATATAGTTGAATACGTATCCCCAAACATGTTCATTTTCCAGAAGCCATTTCTCTTCAAGATCTTCGACCGGAGGTGTTTGAACCCGGCACAGATACTGCATCCGTTTCTTGATTGGCGCTCCGGACGGATGGCGGTAAGTTGTCACAGGCGTCTCGCTGATTAAACCCATATCGAGACGTCTCTTGGCCATTTTTTCTTTTTGGAAAGATGACTTGATGATTGGAAATGACTGGCTTTTTATCTGCACGGGGTTCTTTTTTTTTTATCTCACTCCACCCCCTCGGTCTTCTGACATCACATAATTGGGGCGGGCCCTTCTGTCACTTTTATGCATACTAATGTGATGGAAGCGGCATTTTGTTTTAATAGACTTGGGGGCGGGCCCACCTGTCACTTTTTATGCATACTAATGTGATTGAAACATTTTTTATGATACACCATAAGGCGCAACAGTGGGGGCTTTTCACACCTGTGAATACACATCAACCCCCTCCTATCGACGGATCTCACACCTACTTGGGATATCACACCTACTTGAGATCTCACACCTCGATCAAAGGGGAGGCGGGACTTAGCTCATTTGCATAATGGGGGGAGGTGTGACCTGTCACTTTTTTATGCATACTAATGAGACGAAAGCGGGATGAATCTTACTACTTACATTCTCCTTACAGTATACATATATGAGTCCGTGTTACGGACCATTTGTTTTTCTTTATTAAAAAAGTCAAAGGAAGAGCGTCTGAGAGGCGTTTTTGCCCTTTTGCTTTTTACCTTACTAAATGGTCTAATGGTCAGAGGAGCGAGGGGGAAGGGGGGCCGCGAAATTCGCGGAAGTGATTTCAAAACAAAAAGCACTCGTTTGCTTGGAACAAAGAAAATGGCCAAAACACAAATTGAGTCCAGAAAATGAATGTTATTAATGGCTGTAAATATAATAAGCCTGTGTCTAAAATTGACAACAGGCTTATTATATTTACAGCCCTTAATAACATTCATTTTCTGGTCTCAATGTGTGTCTTGGACGTTTTCTTTGTGATCGCTAAATTCCCCTTGTTTCCTCTTGCATACAAATATTGTCTTCAGACATACATGCATTCTTCTCTTGCATACATATATTGTCTTCAGACATGCATATATTATTTTTAATAGTAAATGTAAACATTGAATGAATGTGCATGAGAGCAAAATGTATAAATATGAGCATTAAAATATATGAATATGAGAACAAAATGCATGAATGTGTGAGTGACAATGTATGAATTGAAATATGATAATATGAGAGCAAAATGTGTGAGTGTAAATATATACGTGTGTGAGAGTGAAATTGTATGTATGTAAAAGGAGAATATATGTGTGTAAGAGTGAAAATGTATGTATGTAAAAGGAGAATATGTGTGTGAGAGTGAAAATGTATGTATGTAAAAGGAGAATATATGTGTGTAAGAGTGAAAATGTATGTATGTAAAAGGAGAATATGTGTGTGAGAGTGAAAATGTATCTATGTAAAAGGAGAATATATGTGTGTAAGAGTGAAAATGTATGTATGTAAAAGGTGAATATGTGTGTAAGAGTGAAAATATGCTGCATTTTGAATGTCCGATAGTCCACCATTTCCACCGGAAATATCAAACATTTAATAAAAGTGAAAAACAATGAACAAGACTTAACGTATTAATAATAATGTATTATATTTATTCCGTTTGGATGTAGGATTTTTGACTTTGTTTAGAGCAGTGATCTTCTCTGCAGCTAAGCGCTGTCAGACCGGACCTAACCCTGAAAAGTATTATCATCTGAAATTAATCATTATGTTTTTCATATTAAATACATATAATTATTGTTACAACTTGTATTTAGAAATACTCTGTTGTAATTATTGATGCATAAATGTGTTCATCCATTCAATGTGGCATCTGCTATAATGGGGTTAATGTATGATATTACTTAATAATACAATACATTAATATATGATATGATAATTACATTTGAGTTGTATTCATTTCTTATTTCATAGTTTCTCATTATTATTATTTTTATTTGTATCGCTCATCTTATTTTTCGATTTTATTAATCTGTGCTATCCTGTTTTTCACTCTCACTACTGTGTAAAAACACCCCAACAATATAACAGAAAATATACTGCATAAAGCAAACTATACTTTATTTGATCTAAAATATTGATGTTTTTTCATTATAGTAGCCTGTGAAAACCATAACAAATAAGTGATTAAATGCTACAATATTCAGCAAACACAACTGCAAAGCTGCAAACATTGCAAACAGACTAAGTTCTACAACACCCAGTTGTCTTTGTGTATTTGTGATTGAAGCGCCGTCTCATGGTTAAATCCTGTAATTGAACAAATGGGGAAATTGGGCAACGCCCTCTAGCAATTTGGCAACTCCCCCAGCCACTGGGATCCGCTGGGTTTTTGACTGGGACACACCCATGTGAGTCCTATCTGGAGCACTACATCTGTAGTGCTTTGACTCATTGTGTTGTCAGTTGACAATCATTGATAGCCACCTGTCGGTTGTGCTGTCCTTTCTGAAAGTCATAAAGATTACATTACTCATTTAGATTGCTTATGTCCTCAATCACCAGGGGATTACTGAAACCACCATGAATTAAAGAAATGGTAGAAATGATTCTAATCAGAAATGATTCTAATCAGATTCTAATCAGAATTTTGAAACCTTCCTTCAAAATATATCAATAAGGATGTGATGTTCTTGACTGATACAAGTTTAAGAAGATAATATTTGTTTTAAAGAATGCAAAGCAATAAACAACAGCAACAAGCTCTGTAACCACGCAACATTAGCCTAACATGTATGTTAACAGGTAAGATAGCTGTTCACACTATCCATGTATATTTTCTAGTTTTTTTAATGCTTTGTTATTTCTATTTAAGATGTTTACATTTTCGATTGTTTAATTCTAGTATTTTAACTGTCTAATGTACAATGCCTTGTCTTTTGCTGCTGCAGCGTAAACATTTCCCCAATTGGTATCAATGAAGTACTTCTTATTTTGTCTTAATCCTCAAATATTAGCACATTTTACTTTAAAAAAAACAAAAAAATACATTGATGTAAATACATACACATATCGATATGTTGTATACATATTGCAAATCAAAAACTTTATTGACCAATAACTACCAAAAATTGCATTTCTATCCTGTTATTAATGCATTCAAATCGTGATTCAAATGGCCCGCCACAAACTTCCGGGAACTTTCTGAGTCTCTCTGAACCACGTGACGATCAAGCATTTTGGACTCCCGCTGTCGCAGCTCTTCTCTCTACATGGTGCTGGACCAGCCAATCAGAATTGACCTTCTCGAGTTCTCCGATTGGTTGGTTTTGTGGCACATTTGTAACGCTTTGATAACTTGAACGAGCAGGCAGGCAAAGCTGAGCACGCACAGGGTGGAGAGGTCGAGCGAGCGAGTGAGAGAGAGCGCGTGCAGCGGTCTGCTTGCGCACGGAGCAGGAGTTTTATGAGAGAAAATATATTTCTCTGTGCTCAAAAATGTTCAAGTTCAATCGCATTTTCTATGCTCAACATGTTTCATTGCGTGCTCAGGATAGAGGCACAAATATAACGCCATACACCCCCTGCTGATGTGGAGCATGTGTGAGTGAGCATGTGTGAGTGTGTATGAGCACAACCACGGCAGAATATTACTGCCAAAATTCATGTGAGTGAGTCACGTGACTTTTGGCAGTAATATTCCGGCGTGAAAAAAAAGTTGTGTACTTGTAAAAAAAATGTTTGTACTTGTAAAACCTATGCTGAATGTGTCTCTGAAACATGATTTATTAGAAAAATGGTATGTGTTTGTTTGATAGATACGTTTTTTCTTTGCAAAACTAAATGCATTAGTTTGTAGATGGTGTTTTGTATTTGCAAACCACACTGTGTTTGTTAGTGAACCATGAGGCATTTGTAAAAACCTGTTTAGTTTGTTTGTGGAGTTATGGCAGGAAATGAGCTCCTAACAGTTAGCTACATAGCTAGCAGTGAGTGAGCGTTCAGACACAGGCGCACACACTCAAACGGACTCTACGAACAGGCTTTCATGATTCTGTTTAGATAAGCCATGATAGCTTATTTTATTAACACGCTAATTTGATATGAAAATCAATGGAGGCTGAGTTAACTTTGCAGGAAAACCTACCGTCCATGATGCCCGTGTTTTATTTGTTAACTTCATATTTTTCATTTCCTAAAACAATTATGTTCGTCTCATATTAACAGTGTGGATCATTGAGACAGCGTGGCGTCCAGAGGTCTTAGCCCGTTTCCCACTTCCTCTGAGGGGACAGCATGGAGGGGGGGGCATGAAGAAAGACCTGCACCAGCTTCATCCACGCGTTGCTGTTATCACTAGCTCAGTGTCATTTCATTTGGCCAAATGTCTTTACATTTAATAAATGTTATTATTATCCACCTTTTTGTTTTATGCCCTTTTATTTAAAACATTCTTTGAGACTTCATCTTCTGGTTCGAATTTCAATAAATGTAATTTGTATAATCAGTCTTTTGTCTTTATTCTACATGAAAAGGTTAGTGATTCCATTCAAACCTGTTGATTATTCATATCTTCCTCAGGCTAGTTATAGCATGTAGAGTTTCTAATGCTAAATGTATATCATTTTCTCACAGGATATAGAATGAGACAACACCGTTTTTATCAATTTTGCATGAATTGTTGGAGATTGGAGGATGTTTAAAACCAACCTCGTCTCCGCGTGTCGTTTGGTAAACTGGGTAAATTCGTAAAAAGGAAGGGATTAAGAAACACCAGAATGCAAGTTAAACAATAATCTTGTTTTAATGATAAAAAGTAACAATACAAATACAAAGGAAGTACTTCCTGCTCTTCCTCCAATCCTACGGATCTGGTCAGTTTGAAGAAAAGAAGAGACCGGTCTAAAGAAAACACAGGCTTATATCCAAAAACCCCAGGAGGAGCTATGCAGCTGCTCCCCCCTGAGGGGTCCTCTACTTAGAAAAGACAGCCAATCAGCGCGAGCCAGAGGCGACCCTTACTTTTGAGATAACAAACCCCTCCTTGCAAGTTTCACATACTTTTGGCATTTTATAAAGATAGGTTTAAGATATAGTTTTTTATAGTTGGATTATACAAATAACACATGTGAGTTACCTTGACCTCAAACAATAATAACAAGAGGAAAACATTAGCTCTGATCTCAAGCAGTAAAAAAGTACCGCACACTCATTTAGCCTGCAGCTCTTCCAGACACTTGAGCTATTGTTCTTTAACAATATTCCCTGCAGAATCTTTATTTCACATAAAAGGTTTCACATTGCATATTTCCAGCTTCTTTTACACATACTGTTATTATTAATACAAAGTAATTAACCACACACATCTATTTAAAACAAGTAGATTTCCCTGATAATTGACATGCTGAAAATCTTAAGAAGAATGTCCCCTCCCCCAGCTCTCTCGTCCCTGTCATAAAAGCTGCTTCCATTTCATATAGAGTAATAAAACATGTTTAAGCTAATTCTCCACAATGTTTGTAGCCATTTAGTACCCACACATGAAAGAATAAAAACAGAGAAATCAAATAAAACACCAATACAGGAATAGTTGATCAATGATTATACAGGACATATGATCACAGTAAGTAATACACACACATATATTCTCTATGAAGCGACCCTTGTTATAGGTCCAAATGTCCTGTCCCCTAATAGTCATGAGTTTTGGTTGATTAACAGAAGTTTAATTGTTCTGGTAGCTTAAGGCCCTATTTGAACTTCCTTGCAATTTGAAGTCCGTTTTACTGGAATGAATACAGACATTAATGAGAACAAAAGACTATGGCCTCGGTAACTGATTGGGGTCTGTAGGAGATAAATAATTAATTCTACAAGGCTTCAACTGTCTTATATCTGAGGCACATCTCCCTTTGGGCTAATCAATACGGGTTTTAGCAATTAACAGAGGAAGCTAGAGACTCAGGGCCCCTCCCGATGTCTGGGAACTGCAAAGCAGATGTCAAATGTCATTTGTATTATGCCTGCTCACAAATAGCCAAAAGAACCACCCTTTCGATTACACATAAAAAGTGGAAGAAAAAGACTATTGCTTTAATTTATTATTAGTAAGTAGTGGGACATTGTTTCAGGAATATATGAAAAGCCTCTCTATTATTTAAAGAGTAAAAATGTACTTTCAAATTTAACACACACGAATATATAAGGTGACATTAAAATAAATATATCACAAATCCCCCTTTTGATCTACAATCAAAGATCAATTTACATAAGACATTTGAAACATAACTACTGTCATTCCTTGCCACTGTGTCTGTTCCCCAACAGTATATACATCCATCAGAAGCTGGGATTTAGAGCACTTTAAACATTTGGGAACAGCTCCTCATAACAGTTTCTCGTGTCAGTGGAGGAAGACCAAAATACGTTAACAAACTGCGTCCTTGTCTGCCGCGTCATCATACTCATCCTCACCCTCTGCCCAAGCCAACAAGGGCATTTGGTACAGTGGGGGAGGAGCAGCTTTTCCTTCAATGGTGGAAATGATTAGTTTGACACACAAGGAGCGGATGCACGGCACACAACAACAACCACATGTTATTAAAATGGCCATAAAAGTAGCTACAGAAATAAAAAGAGACATTATTAAACCTTTCCATTGACCAAACATGTTAGCAAACCACTCTTCTAAGAAATTGTGTACCCCCGATTGTTCATGCATAGTTTTAGATAGGGTACTAAGGCCTTCTAAAGCCCTTTTGCACAGCCATAAGGGACGTTGGACCCAATTGTTCAACCAGGCCTTCTACCGCGTCCCTAGTGAGATTGGCCAATCGGAGTATGTTGTAATGTACATAGTTGATCCTTTCTACATTTTTGATAGGGGTCACAGGGCAGAGATCAACCCATCTTAACCATAGATTGTCATCTGTGTATCCTGTGGCCATTTGGATGACGTCTAGAGGTTGAAGTTGGCTATAATTCCACGTGCATTTATCCGTACATGTGATTTTAGACAGGTATTTAATATTAGATGCTACATGAGGAAGGTTTCGCTCTACCTTTGGTTTAACTTTAATTTCGAAGAGGCCTTGTGGCGAACCCCTTCCTGCATGTACCGCGAGGACATAAAGTCCAGCGTCGGAGAGCACTACATTTTTTAGCGTTATGCGTACCGGATTACAAAACCTGACAGAGCACGGGACGTTTGGGTTTCTCCTAATCACTTTCATTCTATGTTTGAGGGATCTAACAATTTTCGCCGATCGGTAAGGTGGCGTGTATCCCCAGTCATCAGGACCCAAATTTGCTAGGACACCGGACCAGGACTCGCAGGCGCAACCGTATGTGTATGTGACGGACACATAAGGGTCACCTTTGGTCCTGTATGTACTGCCACTGTTAATGTAAGGAGCACCTTTAACCGTATCTGTGATGCTTCTGTTACATACCGCAGGGGCTAAGCAGACGTATTTGGCTAGGTAGGAATAGGTCCTGTCGAGGTTTCTGCAGGGGGCAATTTTGCACAGGTCGAGTTGTACTATTCCATCACTACCTGCTTGGAGAGTGAAGGTTTGTCTAGGAGACATTGGGGTAACTACTGTCTCATATTGGCCCCGTTTGACTCTAGTTACGGATTCATTTGGCGGGGGAGTGGAGTCTGGGTGGTCAATGGAATCCCATAAGATTAAAATAATGGCAACAGTCACAGTAGAAAACAGGGCTAAGCCTGCGAGACATTTCCAGTTACCATACATAGTTATACTGTTAGCTCTAACCCTTCTAGTGTCAGTATACGTCTATGCTAACGTATGGTGTTAAAACCCAAGTTATTAAAAATGCTGTGGACCACTGGTTCATTCAACCATGTTTTTAAAGGTTACAATGTACATACAGTAGGGCGAACAAGTAGATTATTACTCCTAACACTAGTAGCGACCAACAGGTTATCAGGAAATTCAGGGCTCCTTCAGACATTTTCTATTCTTCTCTGAAATGTTTTGGTTCCTGTGTCAGTACTACATGAGGTAAAAAAGAAAAAGAAAGAAAAAATCCTTAAATATGGGTTTTTAGAAAACAACTCCCTAAATGCGAGTTTACAAAAATAAATTCCCTAAATTTGGGTTTATAAATGGGGTCTTCTTCCTCAAAAATAGGTTCGTCAAGGGTCCTTCCAGGTGATTTCCCCGCTGCACACTGGCTCCAGTGGTACCAGATGTCCCCCTTTCCTTCTAGGCGGACGGCTGGGTCACTCTGTAGGGGCCGGTGAACCTGGGGTTGAGCAGCTGCGACGACCAGCGAGGAAGGGACTTTTCGCGGCGCGCGCGGCGTGTGGACAGTGGGGGATAACATCAATAAAAATTGGATCGTTGTATTTTAGACTTTAAGGCTTTTTAAGATCAGCGCGGGAACCCTGGCTCATTTATACCAATATTGGACGGGCCACATTAAACACATCAACGGGCCGCATGTGGCCCGCGGGCCGTAGTTTGGCCAACTCCAGGCCCGGTTCTACGGGGGTGCATAAGGGTCCCAGTTGAATGTTATGCACCCTCACTTGAAAAAGAGAAGGGAGTGAAAAATATTACATATACAATAACAGGCAGACAATGGCAGACAATATGAAAAAAAGACTCTTCACAACCACAGCAAACAGAGCACAGGCCAGTGTTGCAGCCAACCGAAAAGAGGCTTATAACAGCCTTATCAATCAAATGGCAGTCCTCAACCCTGACAACTGGGACCATGACAATCCTCGATTTGGAGATAATGAGGTGAGGGCTTTGTGTGATGTCCTACATGTGAACCAACAATAGGCCCATCTTGGATTCACAGAATACAAGGCCAGTGGAGGAAGAAACATTCCCAACAAAATGAAGAAGTTGCTCATGGCAGTGGCACTGTCTCCAAGCAATGCTGACTGTGAACGGGGGTTCAGCACAATGAATAACATCATATCTGAGTATAGGAGCAAACTTACAACAAAAAATGCAGCAAATCTCCTCTTCATCAGCTCTGTGGGACCACCATGCAGACAGTGGGATCCACTGCCTTATGTGAAGACCTGGCTGGGCAAAGGAAGAAGAGCAGCCCACTCAACAAGCTGCATGGCTCGCCGGTACACAGAAGAGGAGAGCTACTTCAGCCCTCTGTAGAAAATGTGGAAAAGTGTGTAGTTTACGTCCCTCAACATGCCTTGCTAATGGTCTGTTAAGTTTTGACACAAGTTGTATGCACAATTGAAAATAAATAATTGACTATACATATTGTCAAGTGTTTCTAATTTCTACCCCATAAAGACATTAAAAATGTGAAGTTTGTGTTCAGGGATGCATGAAGCTGGGGGCGGGAGGAGAACAATATGAACCAATGAAGGTCGGGGTAGCATTATAGTACCTGCAAGAAATTCAAACCACTTTCACCCCTGGTCTTAGTCCTAAAGACTGTTCTACTGTGCGTAGGTCATGGTTCTTGAAATGGCTGCCATTGTCTGACCTCACTTTCCTAGGAAACCCATGTAGTGGAATGTAATGCCTGACTAAGAACTTGATCACTGAGTCTGCATCTTCTCTCCTGCATGGCATAGCTTCTGGCCAACCTGTGTATGCATCGACTACAACTAGTAAGTATCTGTACCCTCTTACTTTGTCAATCATGTCAGTGTAGTCAATTATGATCTCTTCTCCTGCCATCTTAGGTAAAGGAAAATTTCCCTGGTGTGGTTTTACAGTGGCTCTGATGTTATGGGTTAAGCAAATTACACATTCCTCTAGGTAATTAGCTATCATGTCGGGTAGGTAGGGGTGCCACCAGTGAGTCAGGTGTCTGCTCATTTGAGTTTTGCCGCAATGTGTTGGGACGTGTGCTTCTTTAAGCATTGATATTACCCATCCTGGGGGTATCACTGGTCTCCCATCTGGGGAGTACCATATCCCGTCTTTGTTGGTAGCTCCTCTGTCTAACCATACTGTCTTATCTTGAGGAGACCCTGCTGCTTGAGCTTCTTTAAGAGTATCATCTGCTACTGCGGGCTGTAAGTTAGCAGATTTTGAGACCAGCATTTGAAACTGGGGCATATACCCTGCTTTGGCTTTGGCTGCCTTGTCTGCTGCATTGTTACCCCAAGCCAAATAGTTGTCTGCCGTGCTGTGACCTTTACATTTAAGTAAAGCTAGTTTGTTGGGTAATATTACTGCTTCTGCAAGCCTTTTGATCTCTTTTTCGTGTTTGATGGGAGTATTGGTGGATGTTACAAATCCTGCTCGCATCCATTGGCGCATTTCCATATGTATGACACCATGAACATATGCTGAGTCAGTATAGATGTTTACATCTTTTCCCTTTGATAGCTCTAATGCTGCAATGACTCCCATTACTTAGGCCAACTGTGCTGAGACTTTCCCTGTTACTTCTCCTGTTGCTCTTTCCTCAAACTCTCCCTCAGCTGTTTGACTCACGACTGCGTAGGCCGCTTGGAGCCCTTTGGTGGGGTGTCTAAAACAACATCCATCTGTGAACAGGTTTTATGCATGTGGCATCGGCTCGTCTCTGAGATCTATTCTTAGCTTCACATCCTGGATGATTCTTTCCTCACACCTATGGGGTTCTCCGCTGCCAATGGTGTCTGCGCTGTTAACTCCTTCATGTGTGTAGGTGATGTGTGCTTGTGTCAGAGTTTTCTCTAACCTGGTCTGTCTTGTGGAAGTCATTGTGAATGCACTTGAGTTCACAAAAGAGACAATGCTGTGTGTTGTCAGTACTGTCAAAGGGTGTCTCATCACAATGTGTGAAATTTTGTTTAAGATACGTGCTGTACCTGCTGCATGTCTTGTGCATGGAGGTTCCCTGTTCTCCACTCTGTCCAGTGTGATAATAATGTACATCAGTATTGACCTACATCCCCCCTTTTTCTGAAATAGAACACCATTTACTGTGTTTTCATTTTCAGAAACATCAAGGAAAAATGGCAATGCATAGGATGCAGAGGCGAGAGAGGTGACCTGGGACATGGATTGTTTGAGAGAAATGAACGCAGCTTCTGCAGCTTGTGTCCAGGCCAGCGTGGCAGTGAGATTGCGCATGCCTTTCTCATTGATCAGTGTTCTCAGTACAGCTGTTCTTGGGTTATACTCTGGGATGTAATGTCTGCTGTAGCCTGTGAGACCCAGAAAATATAACATGTCTTTGACTGTCCTGGGTTTTTGGTGATGCAATATAACCTCCTGATGTGTTGCTGACATGCCTGTACCTGCTGGAGAGATAACTCTGCCCAAAAATGTCACCTCTTTACGGGTGCATTGTAGCTTTTTCTTGGAGACCTTGAACCCTGTTGCGTGGAGGCGAACCAGTAGGTTCCTGGTGGCCTCTAAACAAGAGGCTGCGGAGGGTGCTGCAATGAGAAGGTCATCTACATACTAGATCAACACCAACCCCTCTGGTAATGAAACGCCATCTAGCTGTTCCCTGAGTATTTTGTTAAATATTCCTGGAGACAGACTGAAGCCTTGGGGCAGTCTCGTGTACTGTAGTTTTTCCCCTCCCATTGTAAATGAAAAAATAGGCCTCATTTTCTCTGCCAGAGGTATGCAGAAGAAAGCATTGGCCAGGTCAATACAGGTGAACCATGTATGTTCAGGTGTGATATTACAAATAGCCGTGTATGGGTTAGGAACTGGTACCAGAGCTGTAGTTGTAATAGCATTAATGGTCCTTAAATCATGAGCCATTCTGTACTCCCCGCTAGGTTTTGATACCGGGAGTATTGGAGTGTTCCACTCGCTTTGTGAGGGTTCCAACACCCCTGTTCTCTTCAGTCCCTCAACTGCCTTGCTGATACCCCCTTTGGCCTGTGGTTTAACAGGGTACTGTGATAGATGTATAGGCATAGTGCTGCTCACCTCAAATGTTATTGGTGCAGCCTTTGAGCAGAAACCTACGTCATGAGAGTCAGATGCCCACAGGTCAGGTGGGAGGTCACGCAACATGTAATCAGTGAATGAATGGTCAGTTTTTTCTCTACCGTGATGTCTCTCCACTTCGTGTCTCTCCATGAAGATGCATTCTTGTGTGCAGATTTTTAGAGCATAAGCTTGGTGTGAGGGAGAGTATGTGAGTGCTGCTATTTGTGTTGGTTCCCAATCCTCGACTTCTAGCAGTGTCTTCACCATAGGACCAAGTTCCTTAGCTTCATAGCCCTTCCTGATAGCTAATGAAATGTGTGGTGTGGCTTCAGCTGACATACGGTACCAATAGAGTTGTTCATCAGTGAGTTCAACAGATGAAGCCACCCCCGCTTTTCCCACAAATAAATTGGTTGTGGCTACGTCCCAAATGGACATAGCCACCTCTACGTCATACGCATATGCATAACTTTGGTCGTCCATTCTATCATAATTCAGCGTCAGATGGGGAGGATCTGGAGGGGAACCATAAGGCCTGGGAGGTTAATCAACGGCTTCCATTGTTGAAAAATGAAAAATAGTCCCGGTGTCTTGTCTTGGTGCCGGTCGAGTAACCCCCAGTATATAGTGGCATACTGAGTTGCTACCGCTGCAGTGGATTGGGCCAACATCATTTGAGAACCTGACTTTATGGTTGATAGTGAACAATTGAGGCGAGTGCCATCTGGGAACGATATTATTAGTCCGTCGGGGGAACAGAGGATGGAGGCATTAGCTTTGATAAGAACATCCCTTCCCATGAGGTTAGCCGGACTTTGGGGTGCCAAAACGTACTGATGGAAAAATAGCTGGCCCGCTATTCTGGTGGTTAATGACGTAGAGAGCGGTACTTGCTCTATCTCTCCCGAAAACCCTATGACTGAGACTGTATTACTTGACATGGATGTGTTGAAAACGTGGGAGTTGATAGTTGAATATCTAGCTCCTGAATCAACAAGGAATGGTAACTTTGATTATTTTACAGTCATGTCCATGTAAGGATCCGCCAGGCCCGTACATTCAGGGTTCCCTGGGCGACCTCATTGTGGTGGGTAACAGTCTTGTTCGTACTGGACAAACTGGCCATAGGGGGCAGCCATCGCATTTGGTGCAACGTGACCCTGGTCTTGGTGTTGGGCCTGTGGGGCTGCCTCATGGGGTTTCTGGAAATACTGCATGTCTGCTCTGTACCCTTTTACATGCCCTCTCTGTCCCCCTTGTCCCCGCCCTCCCTGTGGTGGGGTTCCCTGTGGGCACTGCTTGTACCAGTGGTCGGCCTGTCCACAGATGAAGCATACCTTCTGCTGATATTGGTACACAATATCCTGGAGCTGTTTGAAACCCTCCTCTACCTCTAGCTCTGCCTCTGAACCCGCCCCTCTGTTGCTGAAAACCATTATTGTAGCCATATTGGGGCTGGTTATAGAATGGACCTTGGTTGGGAAAACCCCCTTTTGGGTTTTGCGGCCCCGGTGCCTGCTCTGCTGGCGCCACAGGATGAACAATCCGCTGTTTGGCACTTTGTTTCTCATTTTGAACTGTTTTACGGGCTATTTCTAGCTGAGTACGGAGTAGTTGCACTCTCAACTCTTCTTCCTCGGTTTTATTCTTTGTGAGTTGTTTGTTAAATTTGCCTAAATGATGGCCCAAATGACGCTCCCATGTATGCGTGGTTAGTAGATCCACTTCTGGGTTGTCCTCCATAAGAGCTATAATCTCGGCAGGTACTGCTGCCAATATTGCTTTACGGAACATCTGCATATGTTGGTCACTACTTTCTGGACGACTGTCAGTAGACACTATGTATTGTTGGCGTGACCTGAGCAACATGGTTGCTGCGGCCTCTCCAGGTGTGAACGTGAAAGATAGTGAGCCGTAACCTCCTCCTGTCTGTGGGAAATGTTCTCTCATTGCCAAGCTCAGCAAGCTGTGTATGTTGTTGGAAGAGATAGGCCGGTTATCGGTCATTCTTACTGTTCCTGATCTTTCCTCAACTTTCTTTACGTCATGGCTGGAAGTATGTTGTGCTAATATCCTCCTGAAATCTCCAAGGCAGATTGTTTGTCCTACCGACATATCAGCAAACTTTCTCATCCAATGTCTCCCTCCCTCAGTAGGTAGCGGCATTTTGTCAACCAGTGCATGCACATCTCCTAGTGCGAAAGGGTGGTAAGCGGTATTCCCATTGGGGAGCACCACCAAAGGAGCTTGTAATACTGGAGCAATAAATGCAAGAGATGTGGGGTTTTCTGAGGTGTGTTGGGATCTCAAACTCATACGGGGAAGTGCAAGAACCTGTGTAGCAGTCAGTTCAGTGATTGTTCCTGTCATATTTATGTGCTTAACCTTGCTCTTGCACACCCTGTCTTCGACCTCTACCTGTTCTGCTCTAGAGGAACACTCACCACTGTCATTCCTCGATGCCCCTCCCTTGCTGGTGGAGAAATGGCCTGTTTGTGCCTGCCGTTCTTGGAACGGCACGTCACTCAAACTGCCCTCATTCTTGGGAGAACTGTCACCATACCATTCGCCACCTGTTTGTTGTTGGCTACCGACCTCTTGCTCTCTATTCATTCTGGTCTGACTTTCTCGTTCTATTTCTTCCTTCTCCCGTCTCAGTAATTCTTCCGCTTCCTGGTGATAGTCCCCCTTACTATCCTGAATGTCCTTACTACCATAATCTCTGCTTTTCTCCTCAGTTGCTCTCTCCTCCAGTTGCTTTCTGTAATCGTCGGCCCGTGCTTTCTCCTGTTTCTCTCTCTCGTCACATTGTTTTACAATGGCGATCAATTGTTCCGGTGTGGGGCTGCTCTCACCCTTTTTAATGGAGGTCTTCCTTAAAGGAGTTAGCGAAACATTTCCCACCATGTTAAAGTTACCCCCCCTTACACTTGCTTTTTCTTGGTCTGACCCAGAGCCCACTGGTGTCAGTGTCATCTGTAGATTATACCTGGGGCGTGCGTTTAGGACAGGGGAAGAGTAAGGAGGCGGTTGTGTAGATACACTGTATAAATCCGGATAAATCAGGGGGGAATGAATTGAGACAAACTGATCCTCTACAGTTCCTGTCTGAGACCTCTCTCCTGAACTAGCCTTTAGTGCAGTGCACACGTCATTTACAGCACTGCTGAGAGTTTGTCTCCCCCTGTCTGAGGCAGAGGTGTCCTCTTGAGTCATATCGCTATAAAATCTGATACGTTTTGCAACATATTGATGTATGTCGTCATCTGTGGGTGGTGGTGTCAGCACGCACGTTTCCTTAATGTCCTGGGGGAACAGGAGAGTGCCAACGTCACTAGAGCGTTGAAACTCCCCCCCCCTGTGTTTGGGCTGCTACCATGACTGGGGGATTTTTGACTGGGGGGAGAACAACAATTATCCCCTTCATGACAAGTGCTGCGTTGTGGCAAATCCTCCTCAATTTATCTACCGCCTCTTTCTCTTCCTTTAGTTTCTGACGGCCAAATAATCCGGGCTTCTGCTCGTTTAGGTTTCCCAGTTTCTTTACAAGCTGTCGCTCATAAAGATTCAGAGCTGAGCCTAAATTTCCTAGAATCTCATCTCCTCCCACTCTATCTTCTTTTATCATTTTATCATGGAGGAACTTAAGGTCGGCACAAGCCTTCTTCTTGTCTCCCTGTTTTGTTCCACTTAGAATCAATCCCTCAATCTGTCCCCATTGTTCTTGGAAAATTCCGTGAATTGGGACGTCTAAATCATTCTTTTGGAACTGCCCTTCCATATTGACTTTGCGTGTATTTATCTGTCCAGGTTAATGTGTGTTCACTGGTAATTAGTAATATACTGGACAATGATTGTCGTCACTCCTAATAGAGAGCCGCAGAGACGCGTCTTAAAACCCGGAAGTAAGTTAGCATTTTTAGCACTTCCGGTTCCTTCCTCAAAAAGCAATGCATTTTTTCCATAGGGTTTTGGAAAATAGCTCGAAATAAGGTCTGTGGTTGACACAAATTTAAGAGGTAATTGACGTTTTGTTCTACGACATTAAATACATCAGCAGTGACCCCACTGGGGATTTTTGAAGAGTTTACGTGTCTGAAAAACGATGGTTGTTACCGAATGGCTGAATAGGACTACAGAAATTGTCGAGGCCGTTGTACGTCATTACGCCGAACACGTAAACACTCCCGCTAAGTTTTTTTCCCCCTGTGTTCTGCTTGAAAGCAAGTACCTGCCTATCTTTAGTATCTGTATATCTATATCTGACCATTAGAATCTGTATTTTTGAAATTGTCGTTTTTAACACCGTAGTTTTACAAATGATAGAATAATTAATTACCAGTGTTTTCCAATTTTACTCAGCAGTTCGTTTCGTTGGCTAACGTTAGCTAAAGCTAGCGCTACTAGTTAGCTACGTAATGGTTTGTTGCTTTGCTCCGGGTTGCAGCCACAGGTCTTCGTATGAAACGTGCTTGTTCTATCGTTTCCCGGCCAATGTTTTCCAAAGGAGAGTCTGGATTCGTGTCATGAGGTAAGCTGACGTTACATTTTTGTCCATGTCACGGTGAAATGTAAATAATGGGTAGTGACTGTATCGCCGTTATAGAGATGGCGCTGCTGAAAAGACCGCAACATAAGTAAAGATAATGAATACATCCTATTAAAACCTGTGTGGCTAATATGATAAGTCTTATTAGTACAAGCAGCATAACGTTTCACCATGTAACTAAAGATTGTAGTCAGGGAAATCAGTTTGACATATTGAACTAATAACAAATCATCTCAGGCTGGCAGAGAACTCTCTGCTCCATAGCTTCTCTTGGACATAAAATCACATGTACATTTTACATTTATATTCAATTTAATATTCCATCCCTCACATACTTTTGTATATATAATAACTTATATTTTGTTTTTCTTGTTATGCTGCTGCAACACAAACATTTCCCAAATTGGGATCAATACAGTAATATTAATATCTTAATTAATTAAGAAATATAACTATTATAATTAGTGTAGCAGCTGACACCTATTTTCAATATGGATTAATCTACCATTTATTTCTTTAGTTCAATTTTCATCTATAAAAATGTCAAAATAGTGAAAATGTTCACGAGACTTATCAAAGTGCAAGGTTATATCTTTAGATGTTTTGTTTTAGCCTATGTACTGTATGTCTTAATGCTCTTACAGTATATGTGACGGTGTGACTTCCATGAAACTATATTTTATATCTTCACAACAGATGAGCTGACAGGAAACCTAACACTCTAACAACCACAACATTGGAAAGGCGAGTAAATGTAAATTAAAAACAATTCACAATTTTTGTATTTCTTCTTCCTTGCATAGAGCTGAAGCTGACGTTGCACTTGGTGCCAGTAAGGATGTTCCTCACGCAGGCTGAATGTTTCTCCTTCCTTACTGACACAGAAGCCCTTGATTTGCAATGCTTCACTAATTGTTATTTCCCTGGCTCCGTAGGGACACTTTACCTCCAGCAGAGCGGAAGACGCTACCAGACCATCCGGAGATGCCCCCAGCAATCCTGATAGGGAGAGCCAAAAATCTGACTCATGGACCTGCATCTGAGTTGCAGTGGGGAATGCCCTGACACCCTCACATTCATTCATAGTCCCCCACTGTACAGACAAAACACCATCAAGGGCCTGTTGTTGCCCTAGCACCCTGGCAATAAAGGAAGCAGTCACACGCTTTGACCTCAGGATAGCTCCAAAGTTGCTGGCAGTCAACCTTCCTTTCCTGAACAAATGCCAGTTTGGGTTGGTTCGCTGACCAGTGGCAGCCACCTGAATTGCCCTCTGTTGCTCTTCAGACAATGCCATGCTTGCCACAATTGCCTCAGGTCCCTGATGCCCAACAGATTTGATAATTTCAGGAACAGTAAGTGTTTCCAAGCTGTAGTGTTCCTCTATTGGCTCGGGGGAGAGAAGCCAAGAAATTCCTGAAAACCTGCCCCCGAGTCTGTCCCTCAGCCAGTCACGATCTTCGGAGGTGGGCTCTCTTGTCAGCGGGTTAAATTAGTTATTGGTTTCAACAGTCACATTAAAACAGTTACTAAATCAGCTTACTATCACCTAAAGAACATATCTAGGATTAAAAGACTAATGTCACAGCAGGATTTGGAAAAAAGTGTCCATGCTTTTATCTTCAGTAGACTGGACTACTGCAATGGTGTCTTCACAGGTCTCACTAAAAAATCTATTAGAAAGCTGCAGCTGATTCAGAACACCTCTGCTCGAGTCCTTACCAACACTAAGAAATTGGATCACATCGTTCCAGTTCTGAAGTCTTTACACTGGCTTCCTTTGTGTCAAAGAATAGATTTCAAAATACTGCTGCTGTTTATAAAGCACTGAATGGTTTAGGCCCTAAATACATTTCTGACCTGTGTTAGAAATTAAAATCAATGTTTTGATGGTATAATGTAGCTTAAACATACTGTCAGTTTAAACGCTCTTTTATACTGAAAAACCAGAAATTATTGTGCACAAGCAGTTAAGCTTTTATTCTGAAAATCCTTCATCTACGGTTAGCATTTAGCATGTGGCTAATATACGATTTCCTAAAGAGGTGAATTGAGTAGCGAAATGATATGGAGTGGTGCAAACCGAAACCTACGGATTTAACACTACAACTATAGATGTCGAGGTACTACCATGCTGAATATTAAATGAAGGTACAGTTTATTTGAATACATTATTGTTTACAGACGAGAGTAGCATGTGACAACATCCGGAATGACCGGAAACCAAACGAGCCGAGAAGTATTGTTTAGAGTATTGATTACAGCGTTTAGAATGTGTTAAATGAAAAGTGATGAAAGAGAATATGAGGAGAAACGGCGTGTTAAGCATATATTGAATGTGAACAGAACCTATCCTCTGTTTAAATGCAATAATGGACATTGGAGACGAGGTGAGCCGGCTGGCGGGGAGGAGCCAGCAGAGGATATATAAACAGCACCGGAGGAGAGATCCAGTCTCTTCTCTTCCCTATCGAGGAGAGCCAGATCACAGCTGTTTTTCTGCCGGAACAATATTCTGTCTGTAACACTACCGCGCCTTTTTTAATTAAAGTACCCAATTGAACTTTCACAGAGACTCCATTTAGTCTCCTATTTTAAAGCTTCTCTCCTGGTCGGGAGAATAACGAACACAGTTAACACCTGCTAAATGATGAACCATCCAGATCTCTCAGGTCTTCAGGGACTGGTCAGCTTTCTGTCCCCAGAGTCAGAACTAAACATGGTAAAGCAGCGTGCAGTTATTATGCTCCAAATTTCTGGAACAAACTCCCAGAAACCTGCAGGTCCGCTGCAACTGTTACTACTTTTAAATCCAGGCTGAAGACTTTTCTTTTTGTCGCTGCTCTTAATTGAACTATTCATATCTTAGACTGCACTGTAACTTGTATCCATGTATTTTTTCTTTTAATGTTTATTTTATTAGCTTTTCTTTTTAATGACTGATTTTAAATGCCATTTTCTTAATGTCTTTCATTTTTTGTAAAGCACTTTGAATTGCCTTGTGTTGAAAAGTGCTATATAAATAAACTTGCCTTGCCTAATAAAGATTTCATGTGACACATACAATTGATTTGTTGATGGGAATTAATGTGAATAAATTAACTCGGTCTTAAAAGGTTAATTGTACTCTTCCTATCACTACTCACCGACACTATAAACCTTGTCCCTCATGCTAGCCCTGACAACACCGGTAAGCACACCTTCATCTAGGCTGCACTGTAACGTGTCCTGACTTGTAGTGGTTCTCTCCTCTATCTGCACTCTTCTTGTCATCTTTGTAAAACGATATCAGACTGGTAATTAAAACAGCAATGACTTCTAGTTAAATTCAGTGTGGCAAAAATGAAAAGCTTTGTTAAAATATGCAAGCACGCGAAAGTCAAATTCAGCTTTATTGTCAAAAATTCTACATGTGTTATACATCCAGAAATATCGTTTCCCACAGTGTGACATGTATACATAAAACAAAAAGGGCCTAGATAAACGTGGTATACATTAAACAAAACGGGCCTAGATAACTGGGGTATACAGTTTAAAATGTTAATATATTTAAAGTGTTCACAGTCCAGTTTCAGTGCAAGTCAGTTGAAACGATCTTAAATTGGCGTGACGTTGAAGTCGTGCGACCCTGCTGCTGTACTGGCTTGTAGTTCGTTTATAGCATAACGTTAGCATTTCGCTTTTGGCGACTAGATTTATGATTCAAAAATTATAAAAGTAGGGTTGACATGTGGAGATTATCCGGCTGAACAAAACGTGATCCCTCTCTTAAATGTGTGTCAACCAAAGACCTTATTTCGAGCTATTTTCCAAAATCCTATGGAGAATTTGCATTGGTTTTTCGCGAAGGAACCGGAAGAAGTTTACTTCCGGGTTTTACGACGCGTCACTGCGGTTCTCTATTTAGACGAAATACACACACGATTGGAAAACCTCACTTTCGAAGTTACTCAAGGTTTTCAGGCACTGAATCCATTTATGGTAGCAACTAGAAATATGCTAATGCAGCATCAATTTGCTCTAGATAAATCCTGTTTGCCTCAAGGGGGGGCCTATGTCACGTTATTGGAGACTCTTTTTGCACATACATTCCAGACATATCAGAGAACATGACTCGTACCATAAAACACCTTAACGCACTTCTGGCAGACATGAAGTCTGACGACGTGGACTACGACCCTGTAGGCTGGGACTGAGGGTGAGAAGGCTGGCTGGCCAGAATAGTCACGCCACTCCTCACTGGTGTGTCTGTGTGTCATACTTGCCAACCCTCCCAATTTTCGCGGGACACTCCCGCATTTCTCCCGATTTCTGACAAAATCAGATTTACTCACGGCTGTTTCCACTCGGACTTTAATACAGCTACACCATTGTTTGGTTTCCATGGTAGCGCGTCTCTTTAGCAGCGCGCGCAACTCAAAGTCTGAGAGGGTGAGGAAGATGAAAACAGAACAAGAATCGACAACTTGACCCTCTGACCACTCCTTTCCTGTAAAATACAGGTCCAGCCCACACATATGCTCCATGGTGCCACAGGCATTGCCCTTACAACTACAATAAGCATGTAAATGTTAATCTACAGCTCCGGCTATCCACTAGCACCGGATTCTCCACCTGCACACAACTACTGTAGCGTCACCTTGGATATGAGTCCAAACAACTGACAGACACACAGGCCAGGGCGCTGACATGGCGCCCTTTGAGCATCAGATCTGACGACGCTGTTTGGCTGAAATTATGTTTCGGCGGTATAGTTTACAGATTGCAACAGTCAGCTTGTTGGCTGCTGCTGCTCTGGCTGAGGGCTCCTTTCTACCGCCCGGACGAGAGAGGGTAATGATACACGCTGCGGCCAGGCAGGAAACATGTGACTTATCAGTAACTTTAGAAATCGTAAAACTATTTTAAACGAGATTTTATTATAGATTATACATTTTACTGATACCAACAATATAATATTTACCTTTTTCTTTAAAAATTAAATACAAAATAAAATAAAAATATTTTTTCGAAATATATTTTTTTATTTATTTTTAATTTTTAATGACAATCAAACATGTGGGAAGAGGGGGTGCGGCGCCCCTAGTGCCCCTATGGGCCGGCCGCCACTGCCGCTCTCACTCAAACCACTGACAATGTTACGACCAACCCAGATTCAGCCTCCACTGATTCCGACACTGAAGAGTCAGACACCGAACTGTAAAATTGTGTGTAAAATTGCCATTCCCTCGTTTCAGTATTCTTTTGCTTTCTACATACGGAGTCTGTCCTCCACAAAAACAGCCACTTTCCATGATATGTTTATGATGTGTTTATTTAAACCAGCGATGGAGTGTATTTATTGATGTGTTCATATCAGTATATCCTGTCATTTGTTTTATTTTCTTGATTGATCAAATATGATCAAAAGGGGGGGAATGTAGTGGCAATTTCTTATATTACTTTATATGGTAAAGTCAAATGATGATATTATGCTTAGAAACTGTTGTACCACACGGTAGCTTCCCACCAAGGTCGTACCTGGAGGATGCGGCTCTCCCTATGAGAGCATTGTAAGAACAGTTTCTAAAGAAAGTCTTATCTCTTGTGCTTCCTGCACAGCAACAGTCCTCTCTAAAACACACACACACACACACACACACACACACATTATACCCTGTGTGCACTCCTGCAGACTACTCTATACTCTGTGAGACATGTACCTTTGAAGCTTCAAATAAATAACCAGAAGACAACGCTGCCTGCTTTCACCAGTTTATTATTGATTACTCTCATTGTACATCTTTACAGTATTGACGAGTTTAAAATATCCACGACAACAACTTTACGTTGTCTAAGATTGAGCCTGGAACAGGAGGTACTATTGTTCACTCTCGCTAATGCGCCATCCCAGACATCATCATCTGTTTGATTTTACCAAGAGATGTTTCTGAGAGACGGGAGATAGAATTGTAAATTCTTGAAGCCAGACCTTTTTCGGTTGTTAGAGTCCAGAATTGAGTCAATTATTGAATCCGGAGGGATATTGGGGAAGGGAGGGTTATTTAGTTTAACCCAGTTACGGGCCTGGAAGTAGCGAAATAGATGAGAGTCTGGGAGGCTACATGAGTCAGAGAGTTGGCTAACACTACCGAAAACATTGTTGATGTAAAGGTCCCTTACTCTGATAAGACCTAATCTCTGCCACGTGGAGAAGGCCCCATCAGTGTGAGGGGGAGAAAGAGATGGTTGTTGAGAATGGGACTATGAATAGAGGATCCATGAAGTCCATGAGTCTTTCTGAATTGGGAGCATATTCTTAGGGTGGAAACAACAATCGGGTTATTCGAGTATTGAGTCGGCCGGCTGGGTAATGCAGATGTAAGAAAAGCCAAGAGTGAGGTATTAGGACAGGATTTGGCTTCAAGCTCACACCAACTCCATGTTGGTTCCTTAGTCCAAATAATTACTTTGTGGATATTGGCTGCCCAATAGTAGGGTCTTATGTTTGGAAGTGCCAATCCTCATGTAGATCTGTGCCTTTGTAAAAGCTCTCTCCTAATTCTAGTAGTCTTCCCTTGCCATAAAAAGAGGAGATGAGTGTGTCTATTTTACACTAAAGAGATTTGGGTAGTGTTAGAAATTAAAATCAATGTTTTATGGCATAATTTAGTTTAAACATGCCATCAGTTAAAATGCTGATTTATACTGAAAAAACCTGAAATTCTCGAGCACAACCAGTTAAGCTTTTATTCTGAAAATCCTTCATCTCCGGTTAGCATTTAGCATGTGGCTAATATACGATTTCCTAAAGAGGTGAATTTAGTAGCGAAATGACATGGAGTGGTGAAAACCGAAACCTACTGATTTAACACTACAACTATAGATGTCGAGATACTACCATGCTGAATATTAAATGAAGGTACAGTTTATTTGAATACAATATTGTTTACAGACGAGAGTAGCATGTGACAACATCCGGAATGACCGGAAACTAAACCAGCCGTGAAGTATTTTCTGTATATTTTTAGAGTATTGATTACAGCGTTTAGAATGTGTTACCTGAAAAGTGATGAAAGAGAATATGAGGAGAAAAGGCGTGTTAAGCATATATTGAATGTGAAAAGTACCAATCCTCTGTTTAAATGCAACAACGGACATTAGAGACGAGGCGAGCCGGCTGGCGGGGAGGAGCCAGCAGAGGATATATATAACAGCACCGGACGAGGGATTCCCCCTCTTCTCTTGCTCATGAGAGCCAGATCACAGCTGTTTTCTGCCTGAACAATATTCTGTCTGTAACACTACCGCGCCTTTTTTTAAATTAAAGTATCCCATTTGAATCTTCTCAGAGACTCCATTTAGTCTCATTTTAAAGCTTCTCTCCTGGATGCGAGAATAAAGAACATGTTTAACAATTGGTGCAACCCTGACGTGATCCTCGCACAACCGGGAGAGACTACAGCAGGCTGCTCGCTGGGCCCGCTGGCATCCGTTCAACACACAGAGAGCTCAAATCAACTAGGTAAGGAGAGACCTGTTATATCGAATCCTTCAATAGTTTATGTAGGACAATGTTAGTTCTGTGTGTTTGACGGCGGCCAGCGGATCCTGAAAATAGCTGTGCAATTTAAGTTAAAAAAAGCCTAAATTGATAATCATTGGTATCTTACCACGTGACGTTGCTTTGTTACAGGTAGGGTGAGTTCAATTTATTTTGTTCTATTTAACCCTGCATGCTATTCGTTTGTCTGTTATTACATGTCGGCCAGAGGCCAATCACTTAAATAGGTGTCTTTTGTTGCGTTTTAAGTTAACGTGAATGGTTTTAGGCCATTAAGCAGTCGGGACTGCTTGAGGCAAAGACACAGCCAAAGTTTGAAGCTAAGGTTATTGGAGTGAGTGTTTTGTGTTAACAGTGTGAGGCTGTTTTAAAAAAGTCTTTTTTCAAGGAAAAGGCCTGAGGAGTTTGAAGCTTTCAGTGGTTACTTTTTTCTGTTTTCAAAAATACATTTTGTGTGGATTACGACGAGAAGTGCGACATTTGTGCGTTAGATAGACGATATTCTTCTGATTGTGTTTGGATAGCGTCCCATTTTGTCCCATAATAGCGTGTTTAAACAGAACAGATGACCATAATGGCTCTTAAAGTCAAAACATTTACGTACATGGGTAGAGGGCTATGACGTAAGGGTATAGGCCTAAGGCCCATTTATCATTGTAAACTAAATAGAAATGTTATTTTAAACTAGTGTTGTGTGTTGAATTTACTAGACAAAATATCACCCCACCATTATTTCAACTCCACTGTGAGAGCCACGAGGTGTTTTCTCAAATCCCTTTGTTCTTCAGGTCAAAGGTTGGAAAACCAGTTGCCATCTTGTCTTGACCTCATGTTCACAGTGAACCACACGGCAGTCGCCATTTCATGAAATGCTAATTGAAGTACTCTGTTTGCTTTAACACACTGAGGCTAGGCATTCCATCTTGTAAAGAACCATACTTCTTGTTAGAGTTAGAACTATTGGAAGTACTTCTGCTGGTAAAAGTGTATTGGCTGGTTTTGGGATATTCTTGTTTGCAAGTGTGTATTGGCGGTTTTGTGAATATTCTTGTTTGCAAATGTGTTTTGGCAGTGTGCTGTGTTGTTTAACCATAGTGTAATGTTCTTCCTATTTTAAAGATATTTTTAAGGAAAATAAGTTTATCCTTGTTAAAAACAAGTCAGTTTTGCAACAGCTATTCCCTAGTGGATTAAGCTGGAAATTAAAATAGCGCACTCTGGTGGTAGTACAGAATTATTACACAAATAGAAGAAACACCATAACATTGTGAAGTATAATTTTAAGTGTTATAAATAAACACATGCTTGATCGCCAAGATAGAATTGCAAGTGGTTTCTAATTATAAGAGAAGAAACTTTACCTAATACTTTTTCAAACACCAATTTATTGAAGCTAACACAAGTAGTGACATTAGCATAATGAGCTCTGTAATCACATAACGGCATTGTAATACACGGTTCGGCGGCATTACATATTACATATCTGCCGTAGTTATCTATTTATAGAGCCCTGATGAGAAGACTTCTATACAAACAGGAAGAACTGCCGCCAAAACTGAAAACGTGACGTGGATCACAAATATATCAGGCATTTAACAACATCTTAGATTTATTTTCACACAATATGTCTCCTTGCAATATCAACAGTAATTCGGCTGACTTTTATATTTGATCCAATTCGTAGATAGGCAGTATTTACAACATAACGGTGCACAGCTGATAGACGGGCACCTAGTGGTTAAAGCGCGTTATTGAATTTTATTATTATTATTATTAACTAATAGAATAAGAGACCTGACAGTTGATGGTCAGACATTGACCTGGCTGCACAGTCACAGAGGCTGGCTGTGTCAACTGTTCACACTTCACACCTGTACAAATACAAAAAAAAGTTATATGACAGATTATCCTGTTAAACAGCAGTATAATAAGTGTTGACTCACTTCCAGCTGCCAGCAGCAGCAGAGAGAACATGATGATGATGACTCTCATTTCATTTAATTTCAAACCTTTATTTATACAGGTGTATCCCATTGAGATCATTGATATATTTTTCAAGGGAGACCTGCTCAAGTAGGTTCCACATGAAACATAAAAACATAAACAGAACAACAAAAGGACATCATACAGCATCATTTACATAACTATCCACATAAACAGGTACCAATAGCTTCCGATTGAGTAGCATCCAACCGAGCTTTAAAAACATTTAGTGGCACCAGATTGCTCAGTTTCCATTTAATTTGCAGACTATTCCAAGACAGAGGAGCTGCGCATCTAAAAGCTGTCTTCCCTAAGACAGTCCTAGCAGTTGGCACATTTAATAAAACCACAGCATTCGATCTCAGGCAGTAGCCACTTACAATTTTCCGTGAGATCAGGGAGCAGATATAAGATGGAAGTTTCCCTAACATGGCTTTGTATATAAAAATGTACCAGTGACTGAGCCTCCGTACAGTTAGTGAAAGCAAACCAGCCCTTGCATACAGGGTACAGTGATGGGTTAATGCTTTACAGTTTGTCACAAATCTCAGTGCACTGTGATACGCAGCATCTAACTTGACCAGGCAATTGGCAGGTGCATTCATATAAATCAAATCACCATAGTCCAGCACAGGTCAAAAGGTCACAGTGACTAGCCTTTTCCTGGCCTCAGGCAGAGAAACAGGACTTGTTCCTGTAGAAGAAACCTAGCCTAACCCTCAGCTTTTTAAGCAGGTTATTGACATGAAGTCTAGAAATGTGAGACAATCATCAAGCCAGATACCAAGGACTCTGAGAAGACGTGAGCTCCTGATCCCCTTTAATCTCCACTGACAGTCTCTTGTGAAGGCCTTATAACTGTATCACAATGGATATTACTGAGTTTGCATAGAACCAAACGTGTTCACGTGTGAATGTGAACATTAATAGAATATCACCTCCCATCTTCAGAGCAATCTGACTATTATAACATTAGCGTTAAGAAAGCTTAATTAAATATCTGCCACAACATAAGTAACTGGATCAAAGTAACAGTACAGTCTGCGGCATCACATCATAATGTATCATATATTTCCTTATCTGAGTCAGCTGAGCCGTATCTGGCCGTGCAACACTTACAGTGTCACATACTGTATGCAGAAGTATTATTTTAAGCAACACATTACGAAACACTCAAGTCAAATGTAATTAAAGTCAGATCGTGTCTTAGACGGGGCATATCATAAACCTGTTAATGTACGCATTCAAACACTTTTTCTTGTACCAGCTGTATTCACCTTGCAGGTGCAGCTATGTGGCTTTTATCCTGGATAAAGTGTTTGAGTCATGGATGTTTAAAGTCTTCATATTTGTCTAATTATATAGTTGACTTTTCATTCAGGAAGTATGACGCGCTGCGCTGCCAGTACGCTTCTCCATGTTTGTGATTGGTTGAATGCTCCAAATACTACCCCTTTTATGTGAACGGGCACCTAACTAGATAGGAAACGGCTGGCTTGAGCGATCCACTTGATAACCCGTGTCGTAGTGCCGTTTAGCGAGAGGGCATATGTTTTGGATTAGGCCAACCGGCTAACTCAAACATATCCAGGTTAGGTTGAACCAGTTTCGTGGTATACCCCCCTGGTCTTGTCCTGACTGAGCACAGGCACCTGTAGCCTTGGCTGCTGTGCTCTCAGTGTTTTGTCTCCCTGTTCCTGCCTATTGGCGTCAGCTGATAGAGGTGTTGGTTTTATCTTGTTATGCACAATGTTTATTCTTCTCTAAGAACTAGCTAAATATGGGTCTGGGGTAGAGATCTTCAGAATTGGTTTGGCATCTTTTGTGTCAATTCGTGGCACACAACATGTCTTGTGAATAAACCATCAGTTTGCCATCAAAGTTCCTGCTCTCCTCGTGTCTCTCTGACTCCTGTTTCCATTGCTTCAGAAGTTTCCATCGCATTTGAAAGATTTTTACATGTTAGTAAATTATGTTGGTTTCAGTGTGTGTGTTTCACATGGGTCAACAGTATATTTATATGTTATGGAATGAAATACAATGTCAGATTAGGGGAAAGTTAGGGGAGTGCATGTTAATGTGTCTGGAGGTGGCGTGTTCCAAAAGTGTTTGGGTTTGTCTGCCGTGTGTGGGCTGCTTTCCATTTCAAATTGCCGCCTGTACAATGTATGCACCAGTCTGTGATATGCCGATGTGCAGGCCCGCCCCTCCATACACACCGATCAAACAGACTGCGTCTGCCTCTCGCCCTCATCTTGTGGAGGGAGCCTCATCTGATGCGCAAATGCGGCGCAATTGAGCGCGCCACAGTTTCTGCTGCGAGGCTCCACTAGCTGTAATCGGCTTGGTGTGTCCAGGGTTTACACACCACCCCCCCCGTCGACGCTCGCGAGGGCCTCATCACATCACAGCCCTGCCGATGTGATATAATGTATAGGACCTTTTTCCTCATGGGTGTCATTCACAACAGACCAATCATGACAGTTTTAGAGAATGAGTTTGTATGGATACACTTAAAACATATATTTGTATTTGTCTTGGCTTCAGCTCACTGATAACATAAGAACACAAATAGGCACAACACTTACATAGATGTTTTTTTATATGTATTTTATTACTCCAAAATAGAAAAATAAAAAGTCAGCCATATTTAACTGGGAAAGTTTTCCTTTGGCTCCCAGGACTTTTTCCACTTCGCCCCACTGTAATACAGAAACACAGCAAAAAGTATTACTTTTTTTCAACTGTTTGGAATATGTAGTTCGACAGTATGTTGACAAATCTATTTCAAATGAGAAGATACACTAAGTCACTCAAAAATATCATGATGAAAGTGCAGTATAATGTATATATTTATATATAACACGTACATCATATATAATACAAGGTACATTTTTTATTTCAAAGTCAATGTTTCATTTGACCAATTCATTGAATTTGCTGTCTTATCAATGCCCAAACATACAGGACTAAACTTAGACAACTGCCTGCAAGACTGCACACAGAAATAATACTACTTACTACTACTAACTATACTTATAGTATAATTGTTAAGAACAAATGTAACAAGTCAGTAATTACAAAAGAGATCAAATACCATCCAGTCTCACATATCAATCATTTAACCTTTAGTGATATTGATCAAGGATAAACTCTATTGTATATTTTATTTTAATTTCTATTTCAATGTAGGCTACTTCCCTGCTTATGTGTTACAATCAGACAGCGTTTCTAGGGCGCGATGGTCTGAATGACGAAGGGCAGAGAACTTGGATGTCTTACTTTATGGCGCAAACGTCTGATAGAGCCATTGATGACATGGCTCCCCACCCCCATGTGATCAACTAAATTCAATTTACTGCTGAGGAACCCAAAATGTTTAAGTTAGTGATCTCAGGGTTGATGAAGTTGGTTAGTAAGACTACTTTGTGGCCCCTGTTCTGCCAGACCCATCAGCTACACTGAAGGAAACTTCAGATTAGATACATACCATCCAGAGCAAGACTGCCACTGCACCAACACCTCGGTATGACCCTGAGTAAAGAAACACAGATTTTAGGTAAACTTCATTTTTTTCAAATGTCATACATGTAAATACAAAAAGTCCAGTGAAATCAAATGATAATTTGAAATAATAGTAGGTACGATTAACTCAAACATATGAACGACTGTAACATAGTCAATAGCATTTTCCCCATCAGTTTAATATTTTGGAATACTATTATTATTTAAAAAGATATTTTTACTGCCAAGAATAGGAATTCACCTACAAAGGATTACAAGAAAAAATGTAATATACAAATAAATGGCTGGACATGATGCATTAATGCGACATGAAGCATTACACAAGTACCTCAACCTTAAATTAATAATAAATTATTGTTACTGTAATTTCAATATTTACATTAGCATTCATGCTTAAGACTGAAACACTCCTTTTAAACAAAGTATACGAAAATCCAATAAGATAAGACTTGGTTCCACGGAAACATTATTGTCATTGTTTATTTATTTTAAAATATTTTCTAAACAAACCTCCCTGATTCGTTCCCTCAGTAGTTTTTTGTAGGGGAAAGTGTCTGACCCTTGATGAATGGGACATTCTGCAAGGAATTAAAAGATGGTAATAAGTTGAAGTTCAGCAATAACCTCCTAAACATTGCCTAACATCACATTGTGCTCAATTAAACTGTTCAAAATGGCACTGAGACTTTTGATACTGCAAAGTCTTAAACAAACAAAAGGTGGTGTATTCTAATTGTACCGATGATTGTTTTCTCTCTCTTTAACTAATTCAATGTGCAAAATCAAACACAGTTTCAGTCTATGTAAATAAGATAATTACTAATTAATTCGCACATACCATTAATTGCCACTTTATTCCTCGTTGGTCTTCTTTTCTGTGAGGAAGACACTGAGGAGAGAGCAGGAGCCAGGCCGGAGGAGAGAGCAGGAGCCAGGCCGGAGGAGAGAGCAGGAGCCAGGCCGGAGGAGAGAGCAGGAGCCAGGCCGGAGGAGAGAGCAGGAGTCAGGCCGGAGGAGAGAGCAGGAGTCAGGCCGGAGGAGAGAGCAGGAGTCAGGCCGGAGGAGAGAGCAGGAGTCAGGCCGGAGGAGAGAGCAGGAGTCAGGCCGGAGGAGAGAGCAGGAGTCAGCCCGGAGTAGAGAGCAGGAGTCAGCCCGGAGGAGAGAGCAGGAGTCAGGCCGGAGGACACAGGAGTGAGGAAGAGAGTGAAAACAGTGTCAGTCTCGGTGGTAAGAGGTACAGACAAGTCTGATCCTGGGTCCGCGGCCATTTCTGCCTGTGTGGTTGAAGGGCCCTCAGGTTCAACTGCCAAAGTCACTGTTGAGAAGAAAAAAAAGTAGACGCATGGTGAATAAATGACCAAGTATAATCCGCCATATACATTTATAATCTGAGTAATTACAGCTAAAAATGAAACAGCGGAACATCAGTGATTATGCGTTATGGCGTTTGTTAGCAACCAGGAAATGACACCAGTAAGGACAAACATGAGAATGCTGCGTGGGGTCTGGGTGCCGTGTTGGCGGGACGTTGGGGGGCTCGCTGCTCCGCCCTTTGAGGCTCGAGGAGCAGACATTGTGAGCTGGATTACTGGTGTTGTTTCCTGGTTGCTGCGTGGGGTCTGCGAGACAGCGAGGAACTCAGCCTGAGTGCACACACGCACACACACTCACAGCCAGGCTGTGAGTGTGTGTGCGTGTGTGCGTGAGGAGATCCGCGGAGCCTCGGCTGAGAAAAGATAAGGCTGAGTGTGTGTGTGTGTGAGCCGGTACGTCACTATGCCCGTTACGTCACTATACTCAGGAAGAAAAAAATTGAAAAAGAGCAGCATAGACAGGTATTTTCTGTGTTAGAGTTTTACTCGCTACAGGGTGTACTTTGAGGGTTTGTGACTCTGCAGACCGTTTACATGCAGGAAAAGCTTCATAACACACAAGGGGACGGGTAATAACCAGAAAAGCATGACATGGGCCCTTTAACTGACAAAACAAGACATAACGACATATTTGTACTACTTGGTAAACAGTGATTCACATTTTTTTACATTTAAAACCAGATAACTGAGCAACTAATTTACAAAACATGTTAACAGATAAATTGCTGAAATATAGCATGCAGATTTGTATACTTTACCATTAATAAGGCTTTCGTAAATCCTCTTTATGGTAACAAGTGCATTGTTACCATCTTCTGTCTCGATTTGCCATGGACAGATGCAATCGGCAAAAACCATTTGTGCCTCTCTTGGCAAGAAGGAGGATGGGACGCCGATCTAACATTTTCCATTTGTGGAGCTGGAACACAATGGACACAAAAAAACAAGAAATATTATGTACACAACAGTTCTAAACATTTTCACACACCTAAAGCCATTATAACTCCATTTATTTTGCATAAGTGAAAAATGCACTGATGTGATACGTGTGCACATTGAGGAAGGCACCCCACAATTAACCAGGTGTGATTTTAGACCCCTTTTAGGGGAGCCCCTAAAAAAGAACTGTAAAAAAAAAAGAAGTTTATCGAGCTCGGGTTCACTTTGAGTTTTTTTTACATGGGCATAGTTCTTTTTATATGGGTTAGGGATGCCAGCGATTATTCTATTTTTCGAATATTCGTTACAGTCTCCATAATCGAAAATTATTTTTAAAATTCGATTTTATTTATATATATTTTTATTATTATTTATGTATTTCTTTTTTTTCCTGGCTTAGTTTCAATTCGGCGGCGAATAATCGATTAATATTCGCCAGGGCTGTCCGATTTTGATCATGGTCAGTTTCTGGCATGCCTAATATTGGTCCATTTAATTCTCACATTCAGATATCTGAATAAGCTACATTTAGCTTTGAAACATGTCAGCAAGCTATAACCTATATCATTTCAGGTTCAAAGTTCCGCATTAACAGCACTTCAGATGTAAAGCTGGTGTTACAGGGGAATTTTTAAATGACTGTTCGAACACGGCTCAAAGTCAGAGACTCTGGTAAGCTTAATGAAAGTGCTTTTAAGGGCCTCTTTATTAATACTAACTCTTTCCAGGTCTTGATTGTCTTTCAAGCACTATATTAATATGGGCTGGTTTTGATTCTGTGACATTCTTGGTTTTACCATTTATTCAAAAATGTATATGATATTTCATTTATTTTACTTTTGGAAACCATAGTCACATAATTATGTGTTTTCCATACCATGAAGTTCCAAAATAAAATATAAAACACCAAAATGCAGGTTTTTTTGTAAGATATAATTAGAAAAACATGTACATTGAAGCTCTGATTCTAGGAATTACCACTGGCCTGAACTATGTTACTTCTGGTTAAGAAATAATGTTTTACTAAAACTGGGTGCTTGCAAGTACAAACACTATCTAACATCAGTTCGAAAAAATGTGTTATGCCTTTACAGCTTTAAATACAACGGTGACAACAATTTTGCTTAACACATTACATGAAGTGCAGTAATCGTGCACTAGTCTGTACTTCTCACATAAACTTACTTAAGAAATTAGGATTATTTTAAAAAAGTAAATGAGGGCGACTGTTGGAAAGTATAAATCAATTCAGTAATTTAACAATTTGTATAAAAAGATTAAGATCAGGGATTATTTACACACTTTTTTATGATAACTGACATCTGCAAGAGAAAAAAGCTTACCAGTAAATGTGTCGAGTCATACACTTTGTTGACACTGTGGTTTTTCTGTTGCGTGGCCTTCCACTCCTGTGCAACCTTTTCTTTTTGCTTGGAGAGTTTCTCTTTGTAGGGTTGGATGGCACCACATTGTTTGCATTTTTTACTTGCTACTCCTATGCTTTGCCTGCATGTCTGGCACACTTTTTGAGTAGGCATCTGTAACAGAAACACAGATAATGTCAGGGAATACCAAAAATAAGAATACTATACTACAAATGTTTACAGGATTCATGTATTTTATTATATCGTGAAAAATCTTGTTAAAACAATGAACTCATGTTTTTTTATCTTTTAGATAGGATGAACAAAAATCACAAGAGTAAGGAAAACAATGTTATACAGAGTCAGTCACATGTTTAAATTGACTGTTATGGACAACCCTAATCTGTCAATATCTGGTTGATCCAAAAGTTGATGCTCCATCATCACAGAAAATAATACTAAAATCATCATTAGCAGGGGTGTATTGCTAATTCTATAAGTTCTGCACGTGTGCACGCGCAGTTGTGGCTTGTTTTGAAGCTTATGTAACTACTGTCAATTAACACTCCAGCCAGAATCAACAAAGAATGGTCATTTATTAAGTCTGCATTATTGAATAAATGTGTGATTCTTACAGTAAATGCTGCACACAGCTGCGTGATAGTTAAGTGATCAGTGAAGGACCTTTTATAAACTAACTCCCTCCTGCTGAGGTACAAAGGTTACTAGATAAAAAGTGTGCACATTTATTTAGTATCCTATCCATGTGAATATGTTTTAAGTGGGGGTGGACCTCATGTCCTCTAGGGCAGAGGTTCTCAATTGTTTTTCAGCCAAGGACCCCTTACAAGATAGAGAATACACCAAGGACCCCCTCATTCTGATTTGTGATTTTGGGCTATATAAATAAAAATTGACTTGACTTGACATGTATGTCCCTTGGAATAATCTGACGTAGCCTATTTTTTACACTTCTATAGTCTTAGTTATGTCAAAGAACAACACAAGAGCAATGTATTAGAAATATATTAGATATGTATTAAAAATATTTGCACCATCTCAACACAGAATACCCATAAAACAATCAATCAATCAGCTGCAAGTAACACTGTACCTAAACAAAATATCAAAGGGAAATCAAGAGAAAAGTGATCATTTGAAGTGCATTTCAACACACACACACACACACACACACGCACACATACACACACACACACACACACACACACACACACACACACACACCAAGTGTTTCACTCTTAGTTAAAATTAAATGATTTATAAAAGTCTAATAACAAAATAAATGCAGGCTATAAACAATTGAACACATGCCTGCATTGCAACATATATCAAGTAAATTGCAAAACAACTGCAACTGCATTGCTACAATCCCAAACCACTACTTGTAATGGCAGCCAGCTCTGGACACTATTGGAGTGATGCAAAGCAGTCCATGAAGCTGATTGCTTTTCTCTGCAAGTGAAGACACACACACACACACACACACACACACACACACACACACACAGGGGTTAAAGTGGGCGGGAACGATCCAGAACAGCGTTCCGGCACCTTCGATTAATAAGTAAATAAATCTGATTGCCAGTTTCATACATAATAATGTCAAGCGAGTTCACAGGGCTGCCAACTCTCACACAATTGAGATTTTTCACACGCTCTCAGCCACAAATCCATTTTCTCAAGCAGTGAAAAACAAATTCATAACTGATAATGTAATGGTGCGAAAAGAGGACACTACTGCACATTGCGCAACAGCAGCACCAGGCAGCAGACCATCTGAATAGCGAGAAATATACACAAATGTATTATATTGTAACTTATTCCCATGCATGTTGCTCAAAGTAATCTCAGTCAGTCTCACTTCTGCGGCTCTCCCTCTCCTCTCGCGCCAGTGCGATGAGCCGCGCAGAGCCGGACACATCAATGGACTCATCCAATTGAACCGCGAATTTAGACCCTCTCAGTCTTTCCAGCAGTTGTGATTTGATATCAGCAGACATGTCCTAAATTCGTCGTCTGCTCTTTAGCAGAAACAGACGTAACATTAACCATCCGTTGTTGTTGCTGGCTGTATTCCTCGCCCTTCCTCTAAAAAAAAGCCCGGTCTTTTTTTACATAATCTGGATGCTTGGTCTCGAGGTGCCTCTTCAATTTGGCAGGCTTCATCGCCTCATTGGCAAGACACCGCAGGCATATCAGACATTTCGGTTTCCCTTCCACTTCAATAAATCCATATTGGAGATACTCCTCATCGTATTTCCTGACTTTTGTTTTTCATTTACTTCATTTGTAGCCGTAACCGGTCGTTTTAAAAATCGGTCCATCTTCGTAGTATGCTAGCCGTGTTATATCTCTATGATGCTAGCAGTGGCGCTCTCTGACTGACGTACCAGATATTGTTGTTTCCATGGTAACGGGTGACGCGCTTGATTTTTAAATGTATAGATTCGTTAGATTAGAACGTAATCTATGAACTATTTTAGATTAAAAAAATATATATATTATTTGTTGAACTATGAAGCCCTTTGTAAAAAAAATTATAATGAAAAAAAAATGATATCATGATAATTTAAATGAATGAATCTGAAAACTTTTCACGGACCCCCTGGCAGAGTGCCACGGACCCCCGGGGGGTCGCGGACCCCACTTTGAGAACCACTGATTTAGCCTATGACGTAAGGGTATATAGCCCATTTAACGATTTTTTGTTAAGATCTGGAGACATAGCGAATCGGTTAAGGGCCGAGTAAGTGAAAACCAGCGGGGCATAGTGAATCAACTAAGGGTTAAGACCGAAGTCAGTGCTTTAAAGAAAGTCCTTTTCAAGAAAGGCTTGGTTAAGGTCTAAGCCTTAATCAGTGGTTAAAACTGTTCTGTTTAAAAAAAGATATTGCGGGTGGGTTACGGTAATCGGAGTTACAGCAGCAGTGCAGTAATAAGACGACGGTTTATTATCAGTGGCTGATAGGTCTCCATATTAGTCCCAGTTTGGCGTGTCCAAATAGCAACAGTTAACCATAGTCGACTATAAAGTCAAATATTACGTGAACAGGTTTATAGCTAGTGCGTAAGGGTTCCTAACTTTAAGTGATGATATTAATAAGATAAAGCCCATAGTCGACTATAAAGTCAAATATTACGTGAACAGGTTTATAGCTAGTGCGTAAGGGTTCCTAACTTTAAGTGATGATATCAATAAGATAAAGCCCATTTTTTTCATAGTAAGCTCGATAGAAATGTTGTTATTTTAAACTAAGTGTTTTTTTGGCTTGTATTTCAGGGTTTATAATACCACACCAGTGGTTTACTTTGTTACGGTTCCTTTAAAGATCACCTCGCCATTGTTTAAACTCCCACCTGAGAGCCGCATGGACAAATCTCTTTGTCTACAGGTCAGAGTGCGAAATAATCGGGTGCCATCTTGTTTACACCCCACATGTGGAAAAACAAAGACAGGGCAATCGCCATTTCGTGAAATGCAAATTCAATTTGCTCCTTTTGCTTTGAATTTGCATTTACACAGAGCATCCACCAATTAGAAGTAGCAGAGTAGAACATTTAGCAGACTATTTTTGTAATTATGAGAAGGATACAGATTACAAGTGATGTTGTTCCCCCACACAGAAAACTATTGTGTCCACACAACTAGTGAGGTCAAGATGTGACGGAGCGACAGAGACTGGCCCAACATTTTCCAGCCAGTACATAGATAGACCCCGTCAGAAGACCGGGGCTGTGTTTAAAGGGGAACTTCATTTATTCTTAGCCAGAAGTGCAGTTTTTAATCAAACAATTATGTGATTTATGGAGTCAGATTACATTTTTCTCATAAACACAATTTTATAATCGGTCTGAAGTATCTGTTTTAAGGCATGAGCCGCAGATTAAATAACATAACACTGATGAAGAAGTTGTAGGGTTTTTACAACAGTTTCAAGAATCAGTCTTTATTTATTTATTCTTGAGTAACTTTACTGATTTATAGTGTTGTGCGTAAGGCAATATCTCATTATGAGTGAGGAGCACCAGCCCTTCATGCAGGTCACCCTCTGTGAGAATAGTTCATATTTTCCCTCCAGTTTGGAGACAGATTATTTTATCATATGTTAGTTCAGCAGTGTCAACCAATCCTCTAATCCTAGAGTTATTGAGACGCATTAGCGACACCAGGGGTATTGTTTTTCGCAGCAACGATGATGCATAATGCCATGACAAAAGCCATTATTGAAACAAAGCCATTATTGAAACAAGTAAACTATTAGAAGTGGTAATGGGAAATGTTTTGTGAATATGCATTTATGCCATCAGAAAGCCATACATCATATGATATTTTTGTACGCCTTGTGGGTACACGGAGAAGTTATATTTATTTAATGCAACGTTATGGGTTTTACATGTCCTGTTCAGAATAGGATAATCATTGCAATATTAATTGGGCACTTTATGCTCAAAGGAGGGAGTGTCATGATTATACAGATATGTTGATTTCAGTGACGTAGTTAATAAATAATAACATGTAGTCAACAATAGGTCATAAAACAACAAGAGGTATGCCAAAGCTTGGGCCTTCTCCAAGGAGGGAGTGGTCCAGTTTTAGATATTAGACAAATAGAAGTGGATGAATATGTCAGAACTCTGAGTAATATTATGCAAGTTTTGTCTACACAGCAGGCTAGGAAAACTACAGAGATACCAGACGAGACACCAGAAGAGACTCCTGTTCGGCCAGGTGATTGGGTGAGGGTGAAAGTTCACAAAAGACAGTGGGCTCATCCCCGGTGGACGGAAGCGTGAAAGGTTGTAACAAACTTCACACGCGCTCCGGTTTAAAGGTAAAGAAAAAGGAGCAAATTGACACCACCTCACACATTGTCACCCTTCACTGGCGACTTCCAGAACATTATTGGCAGTTAGGACTGATTTGGCAGAGCTGGAACAAAACAATAAATAGAAATAAGATAAAGATAGAAACAGCTCAAAAGACAAATTGTCTATAGATTTTTATAGATTGTACATTAATGTGAAAACCTATTTTTTTGTTTTACATCTGAAAAAGAGTCCAATTTTTTGTATGTTATTTTTGGACTCATTATTTAAATTCTGTAACGGACACAACCAGGTTTAAAATAGAGATGATGACGAGAACAAAGCCAAACCAATTGTGGGGTCCCCTAGGGATAAGAGTCAGAATAGCATTGTTGATTGTGCTCATTACACTTGGCACCTTGTTGGTTGGATGGGGAGTACAATATCAAGTAAAACATGGAACCATTAGTTCACTCATAGGGAATGCCCACATCACTAACAAGACTCCAGCTGGGTTTCAGAGACTTTCACTTATCCTCAGAGCCAAAAGATCAGCTGAGCAACAAGAGGAGGAGTTAGAAATACTCGTTCCCAAACAAGAGGCGGTTATAATCAAGATGATTCACCCCCCTATATGCAGTTCTTGTATCAAATGATGAGATGGGTTTAAGTGATCGGGATATGTAAGTGATGGGGATTTACAGATTAGGGGAATCACTAAATACACTGGATCCATGTTTTAGTCTGTACCAGAAACACCCCCTGTTAAGTTTATGAACAACCGACCGGTGACCTGAGTAGAATTATTGAAAATGATTACAGTTGAAACAGGCTACTAACCCAAAAGTATAGCTTTGTACGTACAAACTCTATGAACAAAATGTCCTAGCAGACAGTGGCGACATTGCAGATATGTCCAGTCACCAAAGTTACTTATGTTCTAAATAACAGTGAGATTTAAAGTGATGGAGAAAATATGGAGACGTTCCTTTATAGTGTGTGAAATATGTGGTGCTTGAAGCATCTAGGTATTTAAATGTATGGAAGAAAGTGGTTTCCTGAAAGTTAATTGGAGTAAACATGTTACAGTGGGTGAAAACAATGTTTAGGGATATGGTACAATTATTAGAAAACATTAACTGGGCTTAGATGACATTTAACATCAAAGAAAGATAGTATGGTTAGGAAAATAGAGTGGGAAAGATTGGATTTATTTTACCTCAGTGTGTTAACTATAGATAATGCGTCCCGAGATCTCTCTCTCTCTATCTCTCCGCCTGTCAGAACGCTACGACCCCAACTTCCAAGCAGACAAAAGACCTCACCACGGAAGACTCCTCCTCCTCCATCGAACAGATAGAGAACCAGAGCTGAACCATCTCCACCTGAGGAATCCAGAACTACAGGTGACATAAAAAGGCACACTCTCATCGGTCCCCCACAGGACATGAAGTTCCAAGCTGAGCCACAAGATTTGGACACAAGAGCAGAGTGTGGGACACGAGAGCAGAATACGCCCTCCATGCAACAAAGTAGAGACTGTAAAGGAGGAGATGAAAAGCAAAGCAGATGGGACACTGAAGAGAGTTACAGCGGAAGGATCCAAGAGCGGATGGACTGAGGAGAAGGTGGACGGAGAAGAGGACAGGACGGAGGAGTTGGCATGGTCCGGCAGAATGTGAGGGGGTCGTGGCTTGACAACCAGAGGGGGAGAGAAGGAAAACGGGAGTGAGTGAGTTTACACATAAACACACTTATTCACCAACGAGAAATACGTAAAGAAAAATATTTATTAGCCATGAATTAATCAATTGGTGAATTTATAAAGAAAGAAAGAGGAAACTATTAAATAACCCTAAAAACACACTGAGGGTAGAACATATTATTCAATCTTTTCATCATATGAACAAATTATTCTTTAAGAGTTTTTTTTTATTCATGTGTGAATGTGGGTAAGATTTAATTTGTTACTTTATTTGTATGGAAAATGTTAAAGGTAGAGCTAGTACCAAGCCAAAGATAGTATTCCAATCTAGAGTATTGATTTCTCCATTGTAGCATGGTTATTACCTCAGGAGGGAAGATTAGGGTGGAAATAACAGTTGTTTTTTGTCCAAGATGTAGAGTTTTAAAAAGACAAAAGAGAGATTGCACATTTTAATTTAAAAAAACTAATATAATTGGGAGTAATACATGGGGGACCTTGGATCACTCATTGTGATGGTGCATATTTTACAACAAATATCGTTCAGGGAGAAGGGGTCGCTCGACCCACCCTGCAGATGTTTTAAATCTTACTTGCAGCTTCAGAGGGAGCGCACGGCACCAGAGTATGAGTTTTAAAAGACAAGCGCCACCAGCTCCTAAAGGTCATCCATTCAATCAGTGATGACCTGACTTTTAGAGATGTTATTTAAAGGAGAAACATATCTGCCATAGGTGTAAATTCCTGAATTGAACTGCAAACCATTAATGAAATGACTTCTGTTTTAAAGTTCTTGTTAAAGGAGGGAGTAATTATCACATGCTCTAGCACCCAAGGTTCTGTTAAAGGGGTTAGCATAGCTATTTAAGTAGACAAGAATTGAAAATAAATTAGTATAATGAGTTATTGATATTCCACTGGTTCTCACACCATTTCAGGGACTTTATCACTGCATTAGAACAGACCACCAGTAATGAGAAGGAACTTTTAAGTGATGAAACTCTACAACTGTTGTAACTGACCAAAATCTTCTCCCAGAAATGACTGTCTAGAATGCCGTACCCCAGAGTAGAACGTACCGATTGATCACGACGGCCCCTTCTAGAGAACATATTACTTTCATACCTTAAATGGTATGAAAGGAGGGAGGGTAAATTTCTCATGAGGAGATAATTACAAATGCTAGCAGAACAAGACGACCCACCCCCGTATTCAGATGTTGATGACAATGATGAGTTAGTTTAAATGATATGGATGTTCGGAGATGAGATTGATCAATGAATGTCCAGCTGATGTGATTCTTTACATTATGAAATCATGTGAAGAAGTGAGCAAAATAAAATGCTAAAATGGAGTGAATCCATTTCAATTTATTTTATACTATTCCAAGATAGTGTATTTTTATTTTCAATTTATTTTATACTATACCAAGATGGTCTATTTTATTTGACTTTACTATTTTATTGCTATTCTAAAATGGTTTATTTCTTTTCACTTTGTAAAAACAAGTGCCTTAACACTGAGCGTGGTATGAGAACGGTTTCTGTGAAAGGAGGGAGGAAGAAATGTTCTGATACCAAGCCATTGCTGCTATTTTGAAGAATGATATTGAATGTAAACACTAGAAGTTATGCACAAGGGAAAACTTTTATGTTTGAACACAGACAATAATTTATTTTGTATTTTTGTAAAGCCGGCTGTAAAACCATTCCATTTGATTGTATGTTTGTTAATATGAGATATGTAATATGCAAATTTCAGATGAAGAACTCATTGATTTCAGTATTATACACACCTTTTAGGTGTGTAAGGAGGGACTGTTAGAAATTAAAATCAATGTTTTAATGGGGAAATGTAGTTTAAACATGCCGTCAGTTTTAATGCTCTTTTATACTGAAAAACCAGAAATTCTTGTGCACAAGCAGTTAAGCTTTTATTCTGAAAATCCTTCATCTCCGGTTAGCATTTAGCATGTGGCTAATATACGATTTCCTAAAGAGGTGAATTTAGTAGCGAAATGATATGGAGTGGTGCAAACCGAAGCCTACTGATTTAACACTACAACTATAGATGTCGAGATACTACCATGCTGAATATTAAATGAAGGTACAGTTTATTTGAATACATTATTGTTTACAGACGAGAGTAGCATGTGACAACATCCGGAATGACCGGAAACCAAACGAGCCGAGAAGTATTGTTTAGAGTATTGAGTACAGCGTTTAGAATGTGTTCAATGAAAAGTGATGAAAGAGAATATGAGGAGAAACGGCGTGTTAAGCATATATTGAATGTGAAAAGAACCTATCCTCTGTTTAAATGCAATAACGGACATTGGAGACGAGGCGAGCCGGCTGGCGGGGAGGAGCCAGCAGAGGATATATAAACAGCACCGGAGGAGAGATCCATTCTCTTCTCTTCCCTATCGAGGAGAGCCAGATCACAGCTGTTTTTCTGCCGGAACAATATTCTGTCTGTAACACTACCGCGCCTTTTTTAATTAAAGTACCCAATTGAACTTTCACAGAGACTCCATTTAGTCTCCTATTTTAAAGCTTCTCTCCTGGTCGGGAGAATAACGAACACAGTTAACAATGTCCATTGTGATACTGCACTTTATGTACTTACGTTTCAAAGGCTTGTAAGCTACAGTTGGCACTGTTTCAATAAATGAAACAAATTTTCTCACCACATCTTTTGAGTCATTTTGTCCAGCATTTGCAAGCTGTAGACTCTCTGTCTAGTCAGAGCCATATATTGTATAATTGATGCTTTCAGTTTTCAGTTGAATTAATTCAATCCAAGTCAATGGAACACTCACAAGATGTCACCAAAATCACACTGTCCCTTTAAAATCTTTCAGAAAATGATGTAAGTGTATCGAATTATATCGAATCGTATCGAATCGTATCGTTGGCTGAATATCGTGATATATATCGTATCGTGAGCTCAATATCGTGTATCGTATTGTGAGATTAGTGTATCGTTACAGCCCTAGTGTGTATGTGGAAATTCCCCTTCGTTTCTATTGGCTCTAACGGTCAGAAAGAGATGTCAATCACCAAAATCGACCAATGGGTTCCAGAGAAACGGTAAAAACGCCCATTTCCACCCAAATCACCTCAGAGTTTTTTTTTTCTAAACCTCTCTAAAAAGGTGAAATATCACTTGTTTGGCATCAATCTTGATACAGGGTACTTATTATATGTTGTACTTTAGATTTGTAAAGCTTTTAGTCTACCTTACCATCATCCAAGGGCAGTTTTCACTGTAAGTAACAAATAATTTTTGGATGGACACTATAATTTACAGTTTTTTACTATGTTCAATCTAAATTTTCTTTAAAATAAAAAACATCTACAGATGTAGCACTGAATTTCGGACTCCAGCTTACAGCTTCCTGCCTACGACCTGCCAAAGACCAGTATAGAGGAATGTTAAGCCCTCCCACTATTTTCCAAGAGGGCGTTGCCAGATTTTCAATTTCAGGTTTTAACCAGGAGATGGCGCTTCATTCACAAATACAGAAAGACAAGTTTCATGGACTTTCAGTTGTGTTTTGAAGGGCATTTGAACACATCAATATTTTAGATCAACTAAAGTATATCTAATCTTGTAATTCAATAATATATAGTCTTTATATATTAAATAATCATAATGTAAATGTTTACATTACACTTCTTTATTTGTTATGCTCATACTTTAACCTTTACAATCGTTTGCTTTAATATGCAGTATATTTTTGTGTTTGCTTCCTCCTGCTCCCTTTCGGACACATACTGTATGATTTATTATTATTATTAATATGAAGATATTATTAAGATAAGATAAGATGTTACTTTATTGATTGAACATTTTAGTTTAGAATGTGCTGTCCCACGGTAATTCAGAAGGCTCACCGGTCACATTCCGACCATTATTTAAAACAATAGGTGCTTTCACACCGTCTACAGTTTGATTTGTATAGAGGGAGCTCTGTCAGTTTTCGAATTACCCATTTGCTTTCGGGGAGCCCTATTTTTCAGAGCACATCCTGCTACTAAATATGTCACACGCACGCTCTGTTGACTGGCACAGCAGTGCGGATGCGATCAATTGCTATAAAAACACTCTTCTACTAATACAGACGGTGTCACTATGCCGGCGGATGTGGCCGTTGTTGAAGCCTCTTCAGGCTCCGCATCGGCAGGCCTCTCCCTTGGTGTGGAGCTGTCAAGCTCGACCCTAACGCCGCTTACCAACTAAAAGTTGTTTTCCATTCACGTTGTCATTTTTAGACTCCTTCGCTTCTTTGCTTGTGAATCCAAAAGCTGTGACGCTTGGCTGTTTTCGTTTTGCCATATTTTTTTATTACACAGCCAGAGTTAAAAAAATATCAATATGAACATTTCAAATACCGCGCCGGCATCACCGCCATAACCATAGCAACGTAAGTAAGAATGCAGCGCCGCCACGTACAGATGACAACACCCAGACATATTCACAAATATAAAACAAATATTCAGATACTGTAATGAATAATAACTATTATTTATTTCAAGAACTGTTATTTACAGAAACTCAACATTTCTAATCTGTGTGACACAAATATGCACGATTGTTTTGGGCTCCCCCTAATTATCTCAAAGTCAGCCTTCAGGGGAGCTCCCTCCCTCTTCGGAGGAGCCAAGCTCCCCCTGGCTCAACCCCATTTCGAACAGTGTCTGTGGCTGAATGGCCAGCGATTAGGTGCGGCGCATTTATCATAGGTGATCAGAGCTAACTGCCTGCCGTCAGATTTCATTTAAAAAACAGATCTGATTTTAAGACTATTTCTGCGCTCATAAAGAATGATAAGAATAAGAATAATGCGTATTGAACTGGTTTCATTAATTAGTGAGTTTATTTAACACTAGAACCGCCAATCGGGTCAATTTGTGTGATGTGTGTTGTGTGTGTGCAATGTAACTTTTTTTCAATAAAATATTAAAGTCTCCCAGTCCGTGACTTTTCCTGAAAGTGTGTTATGTAGCACCCTATGTTGTTAAAAATTGCATTCTAATAGCGGGATTTGACGGGTTTAGGTAGGCCTATACAAAAACCTCTGGCGGTTCTAGTGTTAAGGTAATTAGGTAGAAGAAGCCCTTTTTTATCAGTAACGAATTTAGCAGTTGAACATAAAAGTCAACTAACTGAGGGTCACTTGCAATGACAGTGTTGTGTCTAATTGTAAGCTTGTCACTCAGAGTAACCTACCGTTAATTTAGCTGCTGGAGAAGAAAGATCAAGGGGGAGGGGGGGAGAGAGCTGTGGTTGATGGGCCATTAGTTGTGTAAATACACAGCTGAGAGCTGCCGTTTCATTCAGACTGTTTAAAAAACTGTAACAACGGACTATTTTTCTTAGCGGATGCATGTCAATTTAAATCAATAGATACAACTATTTTTTAAATCAATAGGGGAGAGTGGGGTAAGTAGTGCCAATTTTTACTTAAAGTGCCTTTAAAGCAAGGGGATTACAGTAATGCCTCCAACTAAAATATGTACATATAGTTTAGGATGTTGTGTATCCCTGGGAACAATCACTTCGGATCCTAAATAAACTGTTTGAGAAATATAGCTTTAGAAAAAAAAGTGGTTTTGTGGCACAACTTGCCCTGTGCGGGGTAAGTTGTGCCATTAGAGACAATACACTGGGGTAAATTGTGCCATTGATAATTGAAGTAAAACAGATCATTTTAATCTCACAAACAATAATGCTATATAAAAGCAAGACAAATTCAATACAAAATTATTTATTTAATGTTTATTTAAAGTTTTAACAACATCAAAGGCCACTTTTCTATAACAAGGCCTATGAACACCTAACGTCCTACTTGTCCAATGCTGCAGGGAAATATGAACTTCTGTTCCCTTCTGGCTGTACCACCAAGTTTTGTGGTGTGGCCAATTTGCTTAAACAAGGCCTAGCGCCACATGAACACATACTCAGAACAAAATTAAAATTCCAAAATGAGCACCTAATCATCTGCAAATCATCTGCATCTGAATCTCTTCACAGATTCGGCCTACTACTGAACATCCCACTTGTCAATGCTGCGGGGGAATGTGGACTTATACTCCCTTCTGGCTGTACCACCAAGTTTTTGTGGTGTGGGTAGTTTCTTGAGCACATCACCTCTAGGGATGACTCCTTCATCATTCTCTCTAAATGTGAAGATGGGCTTTCCATCAACAGACCTCTTACAACTTTGCTTCAGAAACTTTGCACTGATCTCGTTACCTTCAACATTCTCCACCAATCCAACATAGTTATAGGATTTGGATTTTTTACCTGCAAACTTCACAATGACAAAGTCACCAGCAGACAGATCCTTGTCACCATCATCATCATCATCATCACTCTGGACATCTGAACTCTCATAATGAGTGGCATTGCTAAGTGGAATCGGAAAGTCACTCTCTTCTGAGCTACTGGAGAGCACTTTCTTTTTGGGCTTGGTTGGTTTTGACCCTTTCAGAGACCCCTTCTTATTTCCACTCCTTTTCTTCTTTTCAGCCCGTTCCTTTTCTCTGCTGTGTGTCTTCTCCAGGCCATCTTCTGCCTCATCATCGGTGGTGGAGCTTTCTTCTGAGCTACTGTACACAGCTGTTTTTTTCTTGGTTTTAGTTTGATTTGCAGCTTTCAGAGCCCTTTTCTTCTCTCTTTCATTCTTTTTCTTTTCCTGTTCAGCCTTTTTATCTTCTTTTTCTTTGTGAGCCTTCTCCAACTCCATCTTCTCAGGTGTGTCGGTCACGATTCTTGTTTTCACTTTCTTTCTTACAAATTGTTTTTTTCTTTCTGTGGCTTTTGGCAAGGGAAGAATGACTTCTGGAGACACATAACCCAAGTGAGCAGAAGAACCAGATTTGTCACTTGATAAGTGCTCGGGATTTCTCAGAGTGGCAGGTGGCTCTCCTGGGTCTGGATCTGCTTCAAAGAAAGGAAAGGAAAGGAACTTTATTGTCATTGAACACAGGGAACAACAAGATTACGTGCCACTATGCGCACCGCCACTATTGGCCTACTAGACTTTTTTTTTAAATACCTGTGACATGTGTTGGCTCATGAGATGGTCCAGGCAGGTGAGCAGATGCACTGGTGGAGGGCTCTTCTCCAGGCAGGTCAGCAGTGGCACTGGGTTCATCTTCTGGATTTGCCCTGTCTGTCACCATTGATGGTGCATAGTCTTCTTCCGGGAAGATGTCCCTGTTGAAAGGGTATATGCCTGTTGCTCTGAAACCTGAGGTTATGTTTGTTGGTGACATTGCAGAGAGGAACGCTTGCTTCACAAGTTCCGAGACCTCATAGATCGATACGGTTCGCCAAGGATGTGATCGCATCCACCCATCTATCGCTCGGTTATAGTAGGTTTTGAGTGGTCCATAGACAGTTTTGTCTAATGGTTGCAAGCGGTGTGAGGTGTGAGGTGGCAGGGTGAGCATAATGACCCCATTCTCTTTAGCAATTGTCACTGACTTGAGTGAGATGTGAGACTCATGGTTGTCCAGAATGAGCAGGACTGGGTGATCGGTGGAGCAGTTGGTGTGGCGGATGAAGTGCTTCAGGAAGATGAGGAAGGCGTCTTCATTCATCTATCCAGACTTTGTACAATGACCAATGGAACCTGCTGGTGATCCATTGAGGAGGCTGTCCTTGAAGCGGACACGCGGGAAAATGAACATGGATGGGACTGCATTTCCAGTGGCGTTTACTGCACAGGCCACAGTGACGAGCTCTCCTCTTTCAGCAGATGTTAGTGAACCCACTTGTTTCTTCCCTTTCTCTGTGACAACCTGCTTGGGTGTCTGCACTGTCGTCACACCAGTTTCATCCATGTTGTACATCATGTGTGGAGGGAAGCTGTACCTGAAATAAAATAAAAGGTAGTGCTGATGATCAGAGACGTTTAAAGCAGTTTTAACATACTTGGATGTGGTTGTGTGTGTAAATGTCAACTCTGCTGCCGAGGACAGAAGACCCTCTAGAGATGCTGTACCCTCTCGCCAGGCTGCCAGGCTACCTAGACACGGTGTGGGAGGGTAGGTGTGTGTGTGAGAGAGAGAGAGTGTGTGTGTGTGTGTGAGAAAGAGAGAGGGGGGGGGGGGGGCTCGGAGTGTTCATGTGATCATATCAGCATGTCAAAGCCAGATGATTATTAAGTTACCTGTCCATCACTTTAGAGAGGTTATCAAAGAACTCCCCCACGTTGTGCTTATTAAAGGCAGTAGCTCTTCCAAGAGAGGTTGCTTCAGGAACGCGGCATGCCAAATGGTAGCGTGCTTTAAAGGCGTTGAACCAATCAGGTCCTAGAAAAGGTTAAAAGTTTATCAGCACATTGCAGTTTACATTCAGATAAGTTGAAGCTATCCGCTCCAAATAACTATCCAATAGCCTATACTTGATCTAACCTGCTTTTTCGTCTCTGGTCCAGCTGGCAGACATGTCAATGCCATTTCTTTGTGCGTACTCAAAAGCCAGTTCACGGCATTTCATGACACCTATGCCATGAAACATTGCTGCTAGTGTCTTAATATGGTCAGCCAGCTCTTTCTCCATGTTCTCATTGAAGACTCGTTTGGCGACTGCTGTTCTTTCATAGCCTGGCTTTGTTACTTCTCCTATTTTTTTCTTATCCATATATCTTTTTATGGTCATCCTGCAGATCTTCATCTCCTTTCCAACCTGACGTATGGTCTTCCCCTGTTGCACCTCTTTCACTGCTCTTTCCTCAAGAGGAGTTGAAACCCTGTCTGTCTTCCTTTTGTATTTGCGTGGCATGATGGATTTTGGTCTAAAATTAAGAATGTCACATAGTTTTAGTGATCAAATGTAAGAATACAATGTACAATAACAATAAAATACAATAAAGTAATATATAGTAAATAATCATAAGTTGGGCCACTGGCACAACTTACCCCAGGCCCTTTGGCACAAATTACCCCAAGCCCACCATTTTGAAATAACATGCATCCCCCAGCTGTTTTGAGCTAGCATCATGCTAACTGTATAGACTCATGGTGTAGCTTACTAAAGCACTAAAACATGTGTTAACTGTTTTCAAAGTTCTCTAAATTGTTCAAACACAGCAATCAAAAAACCTTGATCATAGAAATTTTACTTTGGAGGGCAAAAAAATGTTTTTTGAACTTAAATGTACTTACCTCTCAAGCCATGTGTCTCTCTTCTTTGCAGGATGATTGAAATGGATGCCTCTTCAAAAATATGTGGTCACATGACCAACTTCTTCTATGGTTTTCTAGATAACAGGGGTGGCACTACTTGCCTTGGCACAAATTACCCCACTCTCCCTACATACAGCTATATTTTAAATCAATAAAAACATTTTCTAAATCCATAAAAGCATTTCAATTAATATTGGGAGTCATGTCGTTACTTTGTTGAGAATGTGGCTGTGTAATAAGCGGGATAATTTGCAGCGACTTGTTCCTTATGGGGAAAATAACACCCGTCATGTGTGTCTAGAGGTGTGTGTGGTTAAAACACTTTCATGAAGTGAAGGAATTTCCTTCTATAAAACAGCTGTGGGCAGCAGTGAGTGTCACGGACATGAATTCATAGATCAAGGCAGACTGGTGCACACACTCTCCTGTCCTGCCAGGCGACACGCCCGTTCTAAGCCGTGTCCCTCACTCACATCGCAAGCATCCCCGAAAAGTGTATTATGTTGTTAAATATCAGATGTTATGTTTCAGTTGTGCTCTGTCTATGTTCAGTGATGCAAACTTGTCACCTTTCGGCGAAATTCGCCGTTTTGAATCCAAAATAAGTCGTTTGTGTGATTCATGTAGATCTGCAATAAAAATATTGTTGGGGTATGGGGGGGTCTGGGACCCGGAGTAATCTGCGGCCGTGAGCTGTTATGTGCCATCATGACACGCATGGTGTTCTTTTTTTATATATTATAATGAAGTACGAGCTGTGTGCTCGAGTCTTCCTGCCTGTCGGCTCTGCTCATGGATGTATAAATAAGGCTCTGCTGCTCCGAGATGATGGTCTAGCTTCAGCAGCTACATTACCTACGGGTGCGTTCGTTAATATTAACTGTGCGTCCGGAGTCACTGTGGCACAGACTGGACCGCTGGTGAACAGCTGTTAGAACGGGCCGTTCAGGTGTTCAGAGCAGAGCTCCCTGTCGGAGCGGCAGAGCGTGATGTGAACTGAAAAGTTTTTCTGTGGCAATATTATTTAAGGAATCGTTGAGCTAGCTAGCTAGCATACATTGTCACTATCTGCTAACGTTAGCTTTAGCCTTCTATTTCTAATAGTTGTTTTCATAGGCTATAAACAGAGGTGGTATAAGTATATATATATTGTACTTGAGTAAAACTAGAAGTACTCAGATCTTGTACTTGAGTAAAAGTAGAAGTACTCAGGTCTTGTACTTGAGTAAAAGTAGAAGTACTCAGATCTTGTACTTGAGTAAAAGTAGAAGCACACAGATCTTTTACTAGAGTAAAAGTAGAAGTACTCAAATCTTGTACTTGAGTAAAAGTAGAAGCACTCAGGTCTTGTACTTGAGTAAAAGTAGAAGCACACAGATTTTGTACTAGAGTAAAAGTAGAAGTACTCAGGTCTTGTACTTGAGTAAAAGTAGAAGTACTCAGATCTTGTACTTGAGTAAAAGTAATAGTCCCAGAGTGTAGGAATACTCTGTTACAGTAAAAGTCCTGCATTCAAAATGTTCCTCAAGTAAAAGTAGAAAAGTATTATCATCAAAATATAGTGAAAGTAGCGACAGTAAAAGTAGTCATTGTGCAGATTGGTCCATTTCAGAATAATAGATATGATATGTTTTATAATGATTGATCATGAAAGTGTTCTCAAAGCTGGTAAAGGTGCAGCTAGTTTGAATGACTTTGTATACTGCAGGGTAGCTTGTGGATTTACTCCAGGTGGAACTAAAGTTTGATTTAACACTTGATTATATTTCACATCATTCATCCACATCTGTAAAGTAACTAAAGGTATTCAATACATGTAGTGGAGTCAAAGTACACCATGTACCTCTGAACTGTAGTGGAGTAGAAGAACAAAGTAGCAAAACATTGAAATACTTAAATAAAGTACAAGTATCTCAAAATTGTGCCCAAGTATAGTACTTGTTGAGTGTATGAACTTAGTTAATTTACACCATGTGGCTATAAAGATAAAAAGACTTAAGCCTTGCACAGAGGCACGAAAATACATTTTCAAAATGCTCAACAGTGCTGCCAAAATTATAAACTGACTGCAACACAATTTAAAATAAATGCTTTTATATATTTATATTAGAAGTGACTCTTTGACGTTTCTGTTATTATTAACACTGCTGCTTTAGTTGTTCTGACTGCTAAAATCCTCTGTCATTCCGTGGGGTGGGGGAGCCGGGGGCTCGGATCATTGTCACCTTTTTCATACCTGACGAGTTTGCATCCCTGTATGTTAAAAAGCCTCAGTCACCTTAATTCATGTAATAAAAACATCTCAGGTCAGTAACACTCAAAGCTAAATGTGCAATACCATGTTCAGCTATGTTACTATTCATAATGTTATTGTTGTTACATCAGAAGATGTACATATTGAAATGATTTCTTAACTTACAGTAGGCTATTTTTTACAATGTGTGTTGGAAGGATTTATTAAATTACAAGCAATATTGTCATTGTTGAAGGCTTTTAGAGAAGGGTGAACTATAAGCCTGAATTACATAACATTTTATACCTAAAAACATAAAAGCCACAATAAATAAATCACAATTATTCTAGTTATTTTTACCTCCCGTATTGCTTTCAACCCACCAGCTTTTATGGTGTTGTTACGTCACTAACTGTAAGCTTGTCACAGTCTATGGTCACTCAGAGTAACCTACTGTTCATTTAGCTGCCGGAGAAGAAAGATCAGGGGGGGAGGGGGGGAGAGAGCTGTGGTTGATGGGCCATTAGTTGTGTAAATACACAGCTGAGAGTTGCCGTTTCTTTCAGACTGTTTAAAAAACGGTAACAACGGACTATTTTTCTTAGCGGATGCATGTCAATTTAAATCGATACATACAACTATTTAAAAAAAAAATAAAAACATTTTCTAAATCCATAAAAGCATTTCAATTAATATTGGGAGTCATATCGTTACTTTGTTGAGAATGTGGCCATGGAATAATTTGCAGCGACTTGTTCCTTATGGGGAAAATAACACCCTTCATCCAGATGAGGATCCCTCCACTACACTTTGGGATCCTGATCGACCGACGAAGCTCCATTAAAATATACATATTTTTGGTGAATTACTGAGTTTAGGCACGTTAATAACGTTTTAATGAAGTTGAATACAGTATATTCATATGTGTCGGTGATTTCATGTCAATTCGGCGAACATAAACATAAATGATCGTGGTGAAGATGTTGATTAAATTAGGATTAAAAATCGAGAGCCGGGCTGCATTTCCTCCCGTTCGTTTTTTTCTAATAACAAAATTATTTTGTTAAATAACAACATGGTGATGTTTTGTAAATGATTACATGTCTCTTATTTAGCACAGTAGTATGATATCCGTGACATATGGATCTTAACAAAGTTCCGCTGTACATCCAGCATACTGTATCTCACTTTATTTCACATGAGCTCCAGTGTGGAACCCCACTGTACCCCCTGGTGGATCAATGATCCATTGCAGCTGGCTTCATTATAATTACATTTATCTATCACAGGGGCGGTCTCAAGTCAAGCTGGAGGTTTTCCCTTGAGCGAGGGCAGATCACGTACCAATCACGGCCCTCGTGTTTCAAACTGTCTGAAATGAATCGCTACATCTGTATATTGATTCTGACTTTTCTACATCCAATTCACAGGTTTATCATTACTTTGACAAAAAAGATTATTAATGTAACCCTTTTAGAAGGGAAGATATGGTCATTTGTTCTGGGAATGTCATTTTCGAGCCTGAGACCTGAAAAACAGGCTCGGGGTCTAACAGGTTAAAGCCCAGTAAAATTTAGGGTATTTACTGACATATTTGAGACAAAGAACTAAACCTAAACATCTCGAAAGCTTGTGTTAACCACATACCTCAGTTCTTTAACTAAAACACCAAAGACGTTGACTTCGAGACGAGGGAATCGGAAGTGTTAAAATGCTAACTTATATAAGGGTTTTGGGACTTATTCCTGCACCACTCTTTGTCTGAAACACTATGCTCACAGACTAAGTCTTGCTGTTACTTACAGCCAGGCACATGCAATCCCGCTCCTACTCTAGAAATGTAATACAACATGATGAGACAGAGGCCTACTCGTGCATTTGGAACATTCACACTCACCATTTGCTAGCTTCTTTTCCAGGTGCACTTTTCAATTCTCTTTTACCACACACACACATACAGATGGCATTTTGTGACATAGATGTTGGCCTTTTCAACACAGCTAATCCCCGAGGAATGTCCAAACACACCAAACTACATTGACTATGCAAACCTTCATGTTCGCTTATGATTTTTCACAAACAAGGCTCACACACACATTCAGGCTTATACATTCAGAGTTTTAGACACACAAAAAGCAGACAGGAGATGTAGGAGGAGATTGTCCCATGGCTAGTGAAATAAACACGTGCTACACAAATGCTATGAGGTCATTATATTGGAAAATAACAACCTGGGTTTTCAGTAACGACCAGAAATAATGCACTACATGTCAGGCCTATATGCTTTTTGTTCTCTATAGGGGACATTCAGCGTTGTTAGAAATCTGTCTTTTTGATCACCAACCTCATCCCCAGGCGCCAAAAAACCCTTGCGTGGACATTTTATGCTCCGTAGCCCCGGCAGGCCCCATCAGGCAGCATTTGTCGACTTCGTGACATGTTATACAGAAGGAACTTAGACAACAAAGTTCAGAAGAGGGACAGAGAGGTGCTGCTTCCCTTTTAAAAGGATTATATTAGATTAGCTGATTTAAATTACATGTGCTCACAATGTCCCCTATTATATCAAGGGCATGATCAATACTGTTTTGTTAGAACATGAACTGGTGTAGGTTAATGTCATGTGATGTTCAGGAGCCAAAGAGGAGATGGTAGCTGTTAACAGGATCAATGTTATTGCAGTCAGCAGCAATGTTGTATTCCGTAAAGCACTCAAGTATAAATACTCTATTAAATATAATGATTTTGTTAATGAAAAAGTTAAATAAACTTTGACCAATTTAACAAATTCAAAACTGGTGTGTACTTTCTTCATTGCCCTATGTTTTACTTTTAAATATATAGTGATCAAAGGGCTTGGGACAGAATCATTTCTTTAAAACCGCTGTTTAAATAATGAAAAAGGTGTTCCTGTTACAGTGGTGATTGTGTGTCTCCACCCATGGCTGAAAAAGTTAAGATAAAAGTGTACTTAATTGTATTTGTGCTAACTTTAATCCCTTTATACATTACCCTTTATTACTGTTGTGTAATGTTTGCGTGGAGGTGAAAAATATTTTCTGTCAATGAATAACTCTGCGAGTCTTATGACAAACTTCAACAACAGGCAGCAGCAGAACTTGGTTTCCTCGGGCTACCTTTTGTAAAAATGAATGCTCATGGGGAGAGCAGCTTGAGGCTGCCGTCGTCGTCAAGTGGATTGATAATGGCTGGTCACGTATTGCGCCCTTAAAGTGAAACTCTGTCTATCCTCAACCGGCTGTGTGCCACCGTAACCATGGCAGCTTGTACTGACAAATGGAGCCTGTATACCCCCATGCCTCCAGCGCCATACATCATTGCCCAGCTGCACTGAGGCAAAGCAGGCCAAACAATGGCAAAGCCTTACCTAAAGCGAGCTCTTGGCGAGAATAATTGGCGACAGGACAGTACAAAGCAAAGCTGAACATTTCCTTACTTTATATTAATGTAATAAACATGTCAATTAGTTGGTAATCTGAATGAGAGATGACATACTACACTGCTCCTCTGCTCCATTCTCTGTCTAGGAATTACTGCCAAAATCCGCTTCAGGAGACTGGCACTGGCCAACCCTGCTGTAGAGGGATCCGGTCCTTGTCATCCTATCCAGACCATGGTTAAACCCTACACTTCAGCACATGCACTTCGCCCGGCATCAGCCCATCGGCTTGCTAGTCCCTCACTGCGAGTTGGACCCAAGCCCCCAGGGAGTGCGCCAGATGGCACATTTTCCTAGTGGCCAAACGGTGGTACTTCAGCTTCAGTGTCTGTCACATATATGGGCTCAAGAATACTTTTTACAATATTTTACATTGGCAGAGAGACATCTGTTAATCAGCAGATGTAAAATAATATAAATAAATCAAATACCCAGTTCTCTTTTGGCCACCAATAGAGAACTGGGTACCAACATTGATAATGGTACTTTTGTTCTCGAAAGTCAGTCAGGCCATTTTGGCTTCATGCGCTACTCAGCAACTTTATTTGGAATTGACGGGGCCCCAGAACCAGAATCCCTTTATTAGTCCCACAGAGGGGAAAGTACGTAGTTACAGGGGTCTACTACACTGTAAAAAAAAAAAAGTTTTATCACAGAAATGTACTGTATTATTTTACAGACCTTTCGTGTTTTTCTATATTAAGTGTAAATATCATAAAAATACAGTAAATTACTTTTATTTAAAATAAATAAAGGTTTTATTCTGTAAATTGGTTTGATGAGAAATTATGGTTTTTTTACAGGATAATTCCATTGTTTAATTGTCTTGAATGTTAAATTACATTGAATTCTATGTAAAAACACATAAAATACACATAATTGTACTGCATGTAAAATAAAGGCAACTTTCTTTTTTTTGTTGCAGTAAAACCTTAAATTTAATGTAACAAAATGTAAAAAATAAATAAATAACTGTATTCTGTACTGTTGTAGAATACAAATAAATCTTATTATAAAACATCTCTAAAATAAATAAATAAATGTATACATCTTCACAAAAAATGTAATATATTGCAGAAATACCCTAAAATGATTTTGTATAAAGTAGTTTTCATAGTATACTAAAATAGTTAAAGGTGGGGTAGGTAAGTTTCAGAAACCGGCTCGAGATACATTTTTTGGTTATATTCAATGGAATGCTCTTAACATCCCGATAGCAATGAATATCTTAAGTGATTTGACAAAGAATCCATACAAAAATTGAAAGTTGTACTTTTTACAGTATTAAGGGTTCCACAGATGACATTTTTTAATGGATTTTTTTTTCTTGATTGCCGCCCTGTCTGTCAGCCTTCCATCTCGTGCACGCACAAATGTATCTCGTGCCCTCATTGGGCGTGCATTGCAGCAGTACTTCAATGACTCGCCAGCAACAGGCGGCCACTTTCACCATGGCAGAGTTAGGTTCAACATTGTCGACTGGTCGCAAAAGAAAAAATGTAACGGAGCAAATTAAGAACAAAAAGAAAGTGGAAACTAGGAGAAGTCAAACCAGAGTCAATATCGGAGTTGCTTTGGCTGTGTAGTATTGCTAACCTAGATGTGTTTAGCTTTGCCTGATATGTAATGTTACTGCAGCCTGCTCTCGCGGAGGAGGTGCTCTGTAAGGAAGTCTGAAGGAAGGGGCGGATTCTTTTTGGCTGTCTACTTTCAAATTTGAGTGCACTCGAGCCGGTTTCTGAAACTTACCTACCCCACCTTTAACTGTAAAAAAAAAGTGTCAAATAAAAAAAACGTAAAATGTATGTAAAAAGCTACGGCACTTGAAATGGAATCCAGCCATACAACGGCAGACAAGACAAGCAGGATTGGAATGAGTCCACAACCACAACACTCCTGATTGGTTGATATAAACTGTTGGAGATTTGGAGGATGTTCAAAACCACCCTCGTCTCCGCGTGTCGTTTGATAAGCTGGGTGAATTCGTAAAAAGGAAGGGATTAAGAAACACCAGAATGCAAGTGAAACAATAATCTTGTTTTAATGATACAAGGTAACAATACAAATACAAAGGAATCACGAAGCACTCTGCAGAGTACTCCGGGCTCAGGTTCTACCACGTGTGAGACAGGTCTCAGGAACGGCCGGTCAAAAACAAGAGCGCGAACCAAAGGAAAACACAGGCTTTCATACTAAAAACACAGGAGGAGGTGTGTACGTGCTTTCCCCCAGAGGTCATCTTATTGGCAGAGACCAACACATGGCCTGTCGCACCCAATCAGTGCGACACAGCAGAAGAAACCCGATTCACATCTTGTAGCCAGCACACACACATCCCCTTTATGGCCCTTTGTCCCTGAGTCCATCTTCCCCCCTTCAGGTTACCACACACAAGTTAAAAGTATGTTTTAAGATATAGTTGTTATAGTTGGCTAAATATACGTAATACATGTAAATCACTTTCATATCAATAATAACGAGGAACACATTACCTATGCTCTTAAACAGTATTAGAGATGCTTTTCAAATAGTCAAACTTCACACAGGCCTAATATAGAGAACACACTCATTTGTCCTACCACCTTTCCATTTGTTTGAGCTATCGTTCACATCTTTACTTCAATTAAAAAGGTTTCACATTGCATATTTCCAGCTTCCTTTACACATACTGTTATTATTAATACAAAGTAACCAACCACACATATCTATTGAAAACAAGTCGATTTCCCTGATAATTGACATGCTGAAACTCTTCGGAATGTGTCCCCTCCCCCAACTCTCTCGTCCCTGTCATAAAAAACTGCTTCCATTCCATATAGAGTAATAAAAGATGTTTAAGCTAATTTCTCCACAATGTTTGTAGCCATTTAGTACCCACACATGAAAGAATAAGAACAGAGGTATAGTTGACCAGTAATCCTGTAGCACATATATTTACTGCAATGAAAACACACACACATCTGCTCCAAGAATGTGTAACGCACACCCTTCTTTTACGAGGGAAACATTCCAGAGTTTTGGAGCTATCCCCAAATAAGGGTGTCCCCTGCTCACATCTCTCTCTAAACACAAGGACTTCACCTCAATATATTGGGGGAGGGAAAATATACTTTGTCCCTTCTAATTTAACACACATGAATATATATAAGGTGACATAAAAAGGAATATACCAGATTGAACTTTCCTGCCATACCACGTTACTTTAATCCTTCAAATAATTCAAATAATCCTTCAAAACGTCATCGAAAAAACCTGCCAATGAGCACTGTCCGCGCCTTTCAATCCAATTTGAAACTTCCACGTAACACATTTATGGACAAGGTCATGTTAGACAAGCAATCCAGTGGTTAGTTTTAGGGTAAGCTCCACTGTTTTTTTTTTTAATGTATCCTCTTTAAGAGAAAGGGATTTCAGAAACAAGTCGCACAAGTTTGGCTCGAGGTAAAATTAACAAAATGTAACTGTTGTTACCCCTTCTAAACATATGAAATAATGAGAAAAATATGAACGACTCTTCATAGAGCTACGTCCACACAGCTTTAACCTCTTAACAACGAGGGTCCCCCCAGTGGACCCCCCCCACCGTTTTTTTACGAGACTATGTCTCAGGGCTTCTTAACATGTATGAAACTATTAATGTTCCATACCCTTTTAACGATAAGAAACTCAACTAACTAACAATATGAACCATTTTTAGCTAAAAGAAACACAAGAGTAATACCAAGCCTTTGAATTAGCATGGAGCGAAAAAATGTTAACTAATGCTAACGGACTTTTGCACAGCACTCATGGTAGCAATGCGCTTATTACTTATCGTCACTGCACAAACAAGAGATCCGATTAAAGCTGAGACTCCACAGATTCCACACATGTAATGTCATCACTGTAGGACCCCAAATTGCGGAGCTATCAGCCAGAAAAGAGAAAGTAAACAACATCCGGTTTCAAAAATATTACAATAATTACGTCTTACCTTTTTTGATTTGTGATCAAAAGTTGTGTTCACCGGAATAAAAATGCCGCTCAAGGTTAATCCAATGTCTTTGTGTCACATATAATTTTTTACTGATAATCCACCATCATATTTATGGCAATATACCGGGTATAAGGTTTTGCCGTCCAGGCTTGTACTTTCAGATGTGCTTTGTTTGCTTCTCTATTATGTCCGCAATGGTAATTTTTACGTGGATTTGGGAACTGCCCCTCGATTCTATTGGACATTTTGGTAAAGAAAAAGGTGTAAATCACCCAAATCGACCAAGGGGTTCCAGAGATATGATCCTGCGTAAAGTATGAAGAATGCCAGCCAGCATAACAACATTACGCAGCCGACTTCATTTATTGTTTACTACCGTAAGGAAGCAGGAATTGCAGGACCCAGAGCGCACGGAGCACAGAGCGGACAGCAGATAACGGAATTGCAGTTTTATTGCTTATAGATTATCAGAACATTTCAAAGGGGACACAGCCACATTGGATATTAACCTATGGATTAACTATGTCATCGTTGTTATCGTTTGAATGCCATTGAAGACCAGTTTGGACCAGACAAAGACATAGGTAAGCCATGTTAGCATTGTGTAGCTACCTAGCGCCACTTCTTTTGATTTACGTTTTTGTTGATGACGTTGTAAGTTTGTATCTTTCAGTGTTGAGGTGGGCACCGTTAGATTATGTGTCTTTATGATCATAAACGATGTGTTGGATGTGCAGCTGGGATAAGTAATAAGGGAGCTAGGAGTGATTTTAGGTGCAGTAATAGGTTAGCATTTTTCGCTCGGGGCTAATCCAGAGGCTCACTGTTAGCATTGTGGGGCCTAAGAGGATAACAGAGTATGTTTTTTTATTTTTTTTATTTTAAATGTTATCACAACAGTTGTATTTGGATGGAATGAATACCTATAGTGATAATTCAAAGTAATACAATTACTTTTACAGTGAAAAAGGTCAAATGGAACCGATGGTTCCCAAATTACCCAGAGGTGAGTCTGCCTGGACTTTATTTTTCTTAACCTCTCTAAAAAGGTCACATTTCACTTGTTTTGCATCAATCTTGATACAGGGTACTTATTATATGTTATAGTTTGGATTCCTAAAGCTTTTAGTCTACTAACCCATCATTCAAGGGTGGTTTTCGCGATAAGTAATGGGGTTTCTTTAGGCGGACATTATAATGTACATGTTTTTACTATGTTCCATCTGAATTTACTTTAAAATAAAAACATCTATATGGATTCTGACACTTCTACATCCAACTCACAGATGTAACCTTGCTTTGAGAGAAAATATTATTAATGTACCCCTTTTAGAAGTGAAGATATAGTCTTTGCTGTGTTAGTGGCATTTTGGAGCCTGAAACCTGAAAAACAGGCTCAGGGCTTAAGAGGTTAAAGTTGTAGGAAGCTGAAGCATTACATTCGTGCCAACGGCTACTTTCCCCTCTGCTCTTCTCCCTGTACACCAACAGATGCACCTCCAGTCACCAGTCTGTCAAGCTACTGAAGTTCGCAGACGACACCACCCTCATCGGACTCATATCTGGTGGGGACGAGTCTGCCTACAGGTGGGAGATGGACCATCTGGTGACCTGGTGTGGGGAAAACCACCTGGAGCTCAACGCTCTCAAGACAGTGGAGATGGTTGTGGACTTTAGGAAGAACGCAGCCCCACCCGCCCCCATCACTCTGTGTGACTCCCCAGTAACTGCTGTGGAGTCTTTCCGCTTCCTGGGCACCATCATCGCCCAGGACCTCAAACGGGAGCAGAACATCTGCTCCCTCACCAAAAAAGCACAGCCGAGGATTAGGGCTGGGCGATATGGTCTCTAAATGATATCGCGATATTTACTGACTATATCGCGATATACGATATATATCGTGATATTCTGAAATGTCCTCTAAAACACATAAAACATTTTTATTTAACCCCTTGATGTTTACAGTCACGCCAGTATGATGATTCTAGTAGTCCCTGCCACATATGTCTGCATTAAAAAAATCGACTAATAATGAAGAAAATTAACACATTTGTTGCAATAGTAATTTATGCACTAACTACATTACTACTTGTATCAGTATCAGTAGCATTTCTCCCGATTTCTGACAAAATCAGATTTACTCAGGACTGTTTCCACTCGGACTTTAATACAGCTACACCATTGTTTGGTTTCCATGGAAACACGTCTCTTTAGTAGCGCGCGCAACTGAAAGTCTGAGAGGGTGAGGCAGATAGTCACAGAAAACATAACAAAAATCGACAACTACTCTACTCTCTGCTCACTCCTTTCCTGCCCACACATATGCACCATCAAGGATGGTGCTACAGGCCGCAAGGCATTGCACTTAGAACTACAATATAAGCATGTTAATGTTAATCTAACAGCTCCGGCAATCCACTAGCATCCCCCCCCCCCCCCCCCCCCTCCCCCCCCCATTTTGCATTTTGAAATGCTCCCGATTTCTGAGGTCTCAAGGTTGGCAAGCTTGCTCACGGGCAAACGGGAGCCTGCTCGCGCTGGCTCCGCAGTAAACAGCCGTTTGCTTTTCACCCAACAACGACAACCGCCTTACGAAACGCTATGTTGTAGCGTTAATAAACAAAACAATTTAACAACAGTGCTTGTCAAAATACCTATACCACAGGACAATTTTATTTTTTTTAAGCAATATTTTTAGTGGCCCGAGCGGGCAAGTGGAAAGTACGTTATGCTGGCCCGGGGTGTCTAAATAGTGCTTCCTAGCCAGCGGGCCATTTATAATGTCGAGCCCTGCTCTCTGTCACTGTGCATGTGTGTAATGTTTGTGTGCAAGTTAGACGGGGCCTGCGTGTGTGCCTGCGTGTGTGACTGTGTCTTTGAGGGAGAAAGGAAAGCTCATTTTGGCCGCGGCGGGAAATTGATTTGACAACATAATACTCGATGTTCACGATGTGGTCATTTACGACATCGCATGTAGTGTAATCCACGATGTATCGTGTAAACTCGATATATCGCCCGGCCCTACCGAGGATACTCCATCACCATCTGGTACGCTGCAGCCACAGACAAGGATAAGGGCAGGCAGCAGCGTGTCATCCGCTCTGCAGAGAGGGTGATCGGCTGTAATCTGCCATCCCTCCACAACCTGCACGCCTCCAGAACCCTGAGGCGGGAAGATAGTGGCCGACCCCTCCCATCCTGGATACAAACTGCTCACCCCCCTCCCCTCCGTGCTCCATCAGGACCAAAACCTCTCCATCAGGACCAGAACCTCTCTCCATCAGGACCAGAACCTCTCTCCATCAGGACCAGAACTTCTCCATCAGGACTAGAAACCTCTCGCCGCCTCAACAAGGCCTGCCCCCTCCCCCACTGACACTTTACTCTTAATATAGTTCGCTATCTGTGTACTTTTTTTGATTTTAGTTTTTTATTTGTATGTATGCACCACGACACCTAGTCAAATTCCTCGTACGTGTAAACCTACCTGGCAATAAACCCGTTTCTCATTCTGATCTTTTTGTCCTGTAGGTCAGGGGTTCCCAAAGTGGGGGTCGCGAAATGATTACAAAATAAAAATGGAAAATTATTTTAAAAAAATGATTATTTTTTTAAAATAATTTTCCTTTAAAAATTATTATTAATAATAACGTTTGCATAGACATTTTCAGTGGCGGACTAGCCATCTGTATAATTTCCCCGCAACGAGGCTCTCCCTTTGACAATCCACTAGCGCAGTGTTTGTGCGGAAAACTGAAATTAATTCACAAGCACCCCCCCCCCGTCGACAGGGGGTCGCCAGTCTCTGGCACTGTTATTTTGGAGGTCGCGGGCTGAAAAGTTTGGGAACACCTGCTCTAGGTTGCACTGCCACGTCTACAGTAGCGCAGAATGGACAGAGGAAACATGATTGGGCCTCAAGTTTTTTGCAGCCAATATTCATTCTCCTACAGACTTGGGTTCAGAGTAATTGTTTCCTACAGAACATTTTGTGATGTCATTTTATTGAACCTGTTTGATTGGAAAATAACAGTATTCTAGCTGTAGAACTGCAGGTTCTGTATTTATTTTAGTGTTTGATCATACAAATCTAATACAAAAAAAAATGTAAAAAACTGTTTTTCTCACCAGAACTTTATTTAAGGTATTTGGATGTAACATTTTAAGACAATGGATTTTGAAAAGAGAACAAAGTGTTTTCCTTAAAATCTCTAAGGACAATTCCTGTATATTAATTGCTTTCGCACTTTATTTCAGTTAAAGTATTTTTACTTTAATTTTATGGTTTTTGTTTGGCAGCCTGCTGCTGCCAGTCATTTGACCGTTTTTTTACGGGTTTTTTGCCCGTATAAGTACAGGGTTCGTACGGGTGCTTGAAATCCTTGAAAATGCTTGAAATTTGACGTGGTGTTTTCAAGGTTGGGAAAGTGCTTGAATTTTGGGAATGGTGCTTGACTTTGGGATAAAGTGCTTGAAAATGTGAATGCTTTACTTCGCTTTTTAGATTAAAAGAAAATAAAGAAGTCGGAGCCAGCTTAATTGCTTCGCTTTTACATAAAACAGCTCCGCTCCGGCCTTCCCGCGCTATGCGCGCGACCTGCAAGTGTTTTTGTTAGGTGTGTGACCTGGGCATTCTGATAAGTGATAGATGACAGTATGCCAGGAGGTTGCAGTTTCAACAAGCGTTGGCTAGCAGAAGACAAATACAAGCCATGGATAAGACGAGGGTCAAGCCCACGAGTAGCCTCCTGCAAAGTTTGCAAAAAATAACGATGGGAGAGTCGGCGCTGTTACAGAATGGTTTAGGCTAGGTTGCAGCTCCACCCTGTGGACGTATTGTGCCTGTGTTATATATATATCTGCCTCACGTGACTCTACTCCAGTTGTATGATTACCTGCTTAATGTGAATACACGGCGTTGAGACACAGCCTGATTTGCCTTGTTTATTAATGCACCTACATCTACAAACATGGTGTCAGAAGCTCAAATAGGACCCAGCTGTGGACTGCATGCTACTGTCCGTCGCTGAGACGGCGTGCATTTATTTGTTTTGGTGAGGTTTAGCAGTTTCAGTTAGCCTGTTAGCATTAGCGTCACCTTGGAACAATGGCATCCAGCATCCCACCTCCGGAGCCTATGAAGATGGCGGGGGACATCCACGGCAACTGGGTGAGCTTTCGAGCAGAATTTGAGGATTATCTGCTTGCGACCGGGCTCAGCGAGGAAGAAAAGCCGGTACAAGCAGCTGCGCTAAGGAGGCTAATGGGGAACGACTGCCGCCATGTTTACAAACACAACCTGGGACTCACCGCGGACCAACAAAAGGATGCGGGTGATATACTGGTGGCACTGGAGCAATACTTCACGCCCGCAAAGAACGTAATCTTTGAGAGGTACGTTTTTGGCAACCTTAAACAAGAGGATGGAGAGCTCTTGGATGCGTTTGCTACCAGGCTGAGGGAAAAGGCTGCCTCTTGTGAATATGGAGCTATAAAAGATGAACTCATAAGGGACAGGCTTGTTCTCGGGATAACTGACGAGGGTGCTAGACGTCGTTTACTAAGGGAAAAGGACCTTAAATTGGACGAGGCCATTAAAATTTGCCCCTTACCCTATTTAGGGGCAATGGATGTCCACTTGCGGGAGACGACAGACAGTGGTGCGGTTAGCCAAAGTGACAATGGATGTCCACTTGCGGGAGACGACAGACAGTGGTGCGGTTAGCCAAAGTGACAGACCTAATGTTAGACCAATTTACAGGCAATGGACGTCCACTCTCGGGAGAGAGACCTCCAGCATGTGTCCCTGACATGGAGACTCTGTTTATTTCACTCATCCAGGACAGAGACCGGGGAAATCTCCTCTCTGTGGCCCCTCCAAGACCCCCAAAGGACGGACCACAGACCTCCAGCATGTGTCCCTGACATGGGCACCTCCATAACCTTGCACACCGTGAGTCCCCGGACTCCCGGACTTAAGCACTCCCCCACGGACTAAACCCAGATGTTCACACCCTACAGAACTCCATGCCCCTGGTTAACCTAAAGGGGGTGGATTTTGCGGTGCTTTACCGTCGGCACATCGGTATCCATATTCGGCCTTATTCACGGCACCACCACCCCTTCTGTGGAGGATATTCTCATGCTCCTGGTAACCCTTTAAATAGTCTGATACTGTCAGGGCTCATCACCGCACTTTACAAGCCATAAATAATGTTTAAATGGTCGGGGAAAGTGTTTTTAAACGTCTGGAAGAGAGTTGTTGCCTGTCATTTTGCAGGATATAATTTAACATGGAACCTCTCCTGGAAATGCGCAGAGTATGTCCATTTCCAGGAGAGGTTCCATGTTAAATTATATCCTGCAAAATGACAGGCTATAAGCCAGGAAAAAGTGTTTGAAAGGCGGGGAAAAGTTGTTTAAAATAGTCGGAAAAGTGTTTTTAAACGTCTGGAAGAGAGTTGTAGCCTGTCATTTTGCAGGATATCATTTAACATGTAACCTCTCCTGGAAATGCACAGAATATGTCCATTTCCAGGAGAGGTTCCATGTTAAATTATATCCTGCAAAATGACAGGCTATAAGCCAGGAAAAAGTGTTTGAAAGGCGGGGAAAAGTTGTTTAAAATAGTCGGAAAAGTGTTTTTAAACGTCTGGAAGAGAGTTGTTGCCTGTCATTTTGCAGGATATAATTTAACATGGAACCTCTCCTGGAAATGCGCAGAGTATGTCCATTTCGAGGAGAGGTTCCATGTTAAATTATATCCTGCAAAATGACAGGCTATAAGCCAGGAAAAAGTGTTTGAAAGGTGGGGAAAAGTTGTTTAAAATAGTCGGAAAAGTGTTTTTAAACGTCTGGAAGAGAGTTGTTGCCTGTCATTTTGCAGGATATAATTTAACATGGAACCTCTCCTGGAAATGCGCAGAGTATGTCCATTTCCAGGAGAGGTTCCATGTTAAATTATATCCTGCAAAATGACAGGCTATAAGCCAGGAACAAGTGTTTGAAAGGCGGGGAAAAGTTGTTTAAAATAGTCTGATACCTCCAGGGCGCATCACCGCATTTTACAAGCCAGGGAAGGTGTCGGAATCCTGGGTAAACATTGTTTAAATAGTCTGACACCTGGCACTGTATTTGCCCCTGGGAGAGGTTCCATGTTAAATTATATCCTGCAAAATGACAGGCTATAAGCCAGGAACAAGTGTTTGAAAGGCGGGGAAAAGTTGTTTAAAATAGTCTGATACCTCCAGGGCGCATCACCGCATTTTACAAGCCAGGGAAGGTGTCGGAATCCTGGGTAAACATTGTTTAAATAGTCTGACACCTGGCACTGTATTTGCCCCTGGGAGAGGTTCCATGTTAAATTATATCCTGCAAAATGACAGGCTATAAGCCAGGAACAAGTGTTTGAAAGGCGGGGAAAAGTTGTTTAAAATAGTCTGATACCTCCAGGGCGCATCACCGCATTTTACAAGCCAGGGAAGGTGTCGGAATCCTGGGTAAACATTGTTTAAATAGTCTGACACCTGGCACTGTATTTGCCCCTGGGAGAGGTTCCATGTTAAATTATATCCTGCAAAATGACAGGCTATAAGCCAGGAACAAGTGTTTGAAAGGCGGGGAAAAGTTGTTTAAAATAGTCTGATACCTCCAGGGCGCATCACCGCATTTTACAAGCCAGGGAAGGTGTCGGAATCCTGGGTAAACATTGTTTAAATAGTCTGACACCTGGCACTGTATTTGCCCCTGGGAGAGGTTCCATGTTAAATTATATCCTGCAAAATGACAGGCTATAAGCCAGGAACAAGTGTTTGAAAGGCGGGGAAAAGTTGTTTAAAATAGTCTGATACCTCCAGGGCGCATCACCGCATTTTACAAGCCAGGGAAGGTGTCGGAATCCTGGGTAAACATTGTTTAAATAGTCTGACACCTGGCACTGTATTTGCCCCTGGGAGAGGTTCCATGTTAAATTATATCCTGCAAAATGACAGGCTATAAGCCAGGAACAAGTGTTTGAAAGGCGGGGAAAAGTTGTTTAAAATAGTCTGATACCTCCAGGGCGCATCACCGCATTTTACAAGCCAGGGAAGGTGTCGGAATCCTGGGTAAACATTGTTTAAATAGTCTGACACCTGGCACTGTATTTGCCCCTGGGAGAGGTTCCATGTTAAATTATATCCTGCAAAATGACAGGCTATAAGCCAGGAACAAGTGTTTGAAAGGCGGGGAAAAGTTGTTTAAAATAGTCTGATACCTCCAGGGCGCATCACCGCATTTTACAAGCCAGGGAAGGTGTCGGAATCCTGGGTAAACATTGTTTAAATAGTCTGACACCTGGCACTGTATTTGCCCCTGGGAGAGGTTCCATGTTAAATTATATCCTGCAAAATGACAGGCTATAAGCCAGGAACAAGTGTTTGAAAGGCGGGGAAAAGTTGTTTAAAATAGTCTGATACCTCCAGGGCGCATCACCGCATTTTACAAGCCAGGGAAGGTGTCGGAATCCTGGGTAAACATTGTTTAAATAGTCTGACACCTGGCACTGTATTTGCCCCTGGGAGAGGTTCCATGTTAAATTATATCCTGCAAAATGACAGGCTATAAGCCAGGAACAAGTGTTTGAAAGGCGGGGAAAAGTTGTTTAAAATAGTCTGATACCTCCAGGGCGCATCACCGCATTTTACAAGCCAGGGAAGGTGTCGGAATCCTGGGTAAACATTGTTTAAATAGTCTGACACCTGGCACTGTATTTGCCCCTGGGAGAGGTTCCATGTTAAATTATATCCTGCAAAATGACAGGCTATAAGCCAGGAACAAGTGTTTGAAAGGCGGGGAAAAGTTGTTTAAAATAGTCTGATACCTCCAGGGCGCATCACCGCATTTTACAAGCCAGGGAAGGTGTCGGAATCCTGGGTAAACATTGTTTAAATAGTCTGACACCTGGCACTGTATTTGCCCCTGGGAAACTTCAAGGTTATATTCATGTTTTATTATTTATTTAATAATCACATGATTTTTACAAAAACAGTATACACAGTATACATATATACAATAATAATAATAATAATAATATAACAATATACATAATAAAAACATGAAAAGTGGTGAAAATGAGAAAATGTATCCGAAAATAGTGCCTCCTAATGCGGGCATGTGGACAGTAGCCACAGACTCACAGGCACACACACACATGCAGAGATCCAGGGGGCGGAGCACATGGCTTTTTTTACCCAGAAATAAGTCTATGAGAGGCGGGGAGACTCAGAGGACAGGCTGCGTCACCTCACTTTGTAACCCAGGAAAAGAGCAGGAATTCTGGCTGCGTGAGTGTTAAAAGTGCCTTCATCTGTGTTAATCCGACAGCCGCAGAGGTGCTGACGCAAAGCAGGCGGAACAAATTGATTATTTGAACCAGGAATAAATGTTTGCAAGGCGGGGAAAGTGTTCCTGCAGCCCCTCCATAACGGTAATAATGATTAGAAATGATTTCCAGGGCAGAAAGCGTTTTTTAAATGTGGAAAAAAATATGTTAAACTGTTTAAAAAGCACAAAGTGATTTGAGTGCAGTTCTCATGTGTCCCCACAGGAGGGCGCGTCGTCCCAGGGAGCACAGTGCATGGTGACAATGTACGATTTATACCCTAAAATAGCATGCTAAGTGTGGGTGGATTAGTTTCAAAGCATGCACACTCTGCTCGTGTCAGACTTCCATCAAATAGACCGGGGAAAACACCTCTCATTAGCCCCTCAAAGACCACCAAAGGACGGACTAAGCAGCTCCAGCACGGCTCCCTCACATGGAGCTCAGGTTATTTCATACCTCCAGGAGAGGGACCGGGAAAACCACCTCTCTGTAGCCCCTGACAGAGCCCCAAAGGACGGACTAAGGACCTCCGGCAACAGTGGCACTTCCATAACCTCGTGCACCGTGAGACCCCGGGCCCCCGGACTTAAGCACTCCCCCACGGACTAAACCCAGATGTTCACACCCTGCAGAATCTCATGCCCCTGGTCACCTTTAAGGGGGGGTGGATTTTGCGGTGCTTTACCGTCCGAACACAAGCATCAATATTCGTCCTCCTTCACAGCAGCAGCAGCAGCAGCAGCAGCAGCAGCACCTGCCCTGCTGCACTTCCATAACCTCGTGCACCGTGAGACCCCGGGCCCCCGGACTTAAGCACTCCCCCACGGACTAAACCCAGATGTTCACACCCTGCAGAATCTCATGCCCCTGGTCACCTTTAAGGGGGGGTGGATTTTGCGGTGCTTTACCGTCCGAACACAAGCATCAATATTCGTCCTCCTTCACAGCAGCAGCAGCAGCAGCAGCAGCAGCAGCACCTGCCCTGCTGGAGGTTCACACTTTAACTTATTTGTATTCGTTTTTTTTTGTTCCCCTCCTCTGCCTTACACATCCTCCCACGCTCGAGCACTCCTCACTCGGACTAAACCCCTCCATGCACACCGCCAGAACCAGAACCTCACGACCCTGGTGACCTTAAAGGTGTTTGTCTTTGTTTGTTTTTGTACTCCACATAGACAGGCAGGTGTTCAGCACCACGGACAGAGCGGGCCCGCTGCTGCTGCTGCTGGAAGGTGGAACACTTTGAGTCTTTTTATTTTCTCTTTTCTCCCTGCTCCTGCACACACCTTTTGTTACCCTCCTCTGCCTTACACATCCTCCCACGCTCGAGCACTCCTCACTCGGACTAAACCCAGATGTTCACACCCTACAGAACTTCATGCCCCTGGTTACCCTAAAGGGGTGGATTTTGCGGTGCTTTACCGTCCGCACATCGGCATACATATTCGGCCTTATTCATGACACTACCACCCCTTCTTTGGAGGATATTGCAGGATATAATTTAACATGGAACCTCTCCTGGAAATGCACAGAGTATGTCCATTTCCAGGAGAGGTTACATGTTAAATTATATCCTGCAAAATGACAGGCACTGTATTTGCCCCTGGGAACCTTCAAGGTTATACTAATGTTTTTTTTTTATTTTTTATTTAATTATCACACCACTTTTACAAAAACAGTATACAAAATAAACATAATAACAACATGATTAACAGGGGCCTGGGGGCCATATTAGCCGTCTAACTTGTACAGTGCACCGGGGAAAAAAGGTTGAGTCCACGGCCCCTTTCCCCTCATCAGGAGTACCAATCGGTCCTGAAGAAGAGGTATCGCTGCTCTCCGCCCCTGAATCCTCTTCGGAGGTAGCTGACGGTGGTAGACCTCCTTCTGATGATGATGCTGCTGCAGCTGCTGCCGCCGCCCTGAACATGGAGCGGATCTTCAATGCCTCCTTTATTCCAGGCGTATTCGCGTAGAACCGGTCTGCAGTGCTTACGTCGTGGCACATAAACCTAGCCAGAATCGACCTGCTTTCTGGATCTTGGTGATGCTTGATATTGTCAGCCAGGGCAGTGCGCAAGATGGTGAAGGTGATGGCTGTTTCTAGCCCAGCATCAGCCCAAGCCCTCTTCAAGTGAGCGTTCAGGTTCTTGGAAGCCTGCTTCCCCGATGTGAAAAGGAAGAATTCATTCTGAGGACCCGACAAGCCCTCTTTTATCCCCATCCACCGCATGACCCAGCTAAACTCCTTTATTGTAAGCACCAGCTGTGCTTCACCAAATGTCTTGGCAGTCTTGTGATCCTGCACGTGGATGATGTAGCCCTCAGCAGTGCCCCTTCTGTCCGCCTCAAAGACCTCCGTGTTGGTCATGTTTGCATACACACCCGGACGGTGGCCATACAGGAGGCTCCAATGGAGGGTTAGATAGCCATATAGCAGGTACTGGGTGATTGTGGTCGGATTGCTAGCCATCAGGTCAAGGAGATCAGGGATGCGCTTCTCAGCTCTGTTTCTCCGTTTATATGCGTTAGCCAACTGCTGATTGCAACCATGGGTCCGATGCTTCAATGCAGGGAACACGGACCAAGGGGAGGACTTGGGTTACCACCTGGTTAAAATGGTCCCACCTCCGCACCAACGCGACTGGCGATGGGTCCGATACATTGATTGTTTTTTGTTTCATGGTTCTGCCACGAACTCACAAGACAGTTTTGGGTACAAAACGTGGGGGTAACAGTACCTCCGGGCGCTCCGTCCCGCTCCGGCTTTCGCCGCAGCGGGGGGAGGAGGCATTGAACCCCTCGCACCTGCCCCCGGAGGAGGCAGGGGAGTCAGGTACCCGGAGGCGCACGGTGGACGGCCAGGGCGAGACCGCCACACCGCACTGGAGTCAGAGTTCCGAGTTTTTCGAGCCAGGTCCCGGTGAAACGCAGTACGGAGCACCCGGCAGGAACCTCCAGCAGACCCCCCCGCGCGGTTCCCTCGTCCCTCGGAAGAGGCGGAGAGGTGGGTGTTTTTCATCTGCTGGCGGACTGCCGGGGAGAACGTGCTGCTCGGGAGCCAGGCTCAGAGTTAGTGGAAGTGAGAGCCCGTGCACCTGCCTTTTACAGCAGGCACGCGCTGGTATCGGGGTGGGGAGAGAAGGTAGATGCAGAGGCTGCAGAAACAGCCAGAGCCTTTCCCCTCTAACACACCCCTCATTTGGTTCATGAGCACTGGGCAGAGTCCCCTGTCAACTCTCCTTATATTCCTCCGGAGACCAGTTGGGAAATGGCAGCATCCCACTTCACCTGGTAGACCAATATCGTTAAATGAGCTCAGTAATGTACTGCACAACATCACATGGGTAAAATGAGCTATATCATGCACTGCAAAATCACATTTGGTTTATTTCCAAAAAGCCTGGAAAAAACACATATCCATCATGTCCTGTAAAATATCATTCTTTGTTTATGTCCGCTCCAGGATTACCCCTAGTTTGGATGAACCGACCGCCAAGCACCGGAAGCTGGACCCGGGGAGGAGGCCCTCCGATGGCGGGTCAAATTTGATGATACCGCAGCTGGCTGGACACTAGCCGTAGAAGAACACCTGGGCGGGACCAGGCATGTCCCTCTTTGCAGACAAGCATATGTGCTCCCAGGAGCAGAGTCAATCCCACAGTTTGGAGGAACCGACCACCAAGCACCGGAAGCTGGACCCGGGGAGGAGGCCCTCCGATGGCGGGTCAAATTTGATGATACCGCAGCTGGCTGGACACTAGCTGTAGAAGAACACCTGGGCGGGACCAGGCATGTCCCTCTTTGCAGACAAGCATATGTGCTCCCAGGAGCAGAGTCAATCCCACAGTTTGGAGGAACCGACCGCCAAGCACCGGAAGCTGGACCCGGGGAGGAGGCCCTCCGATGGCGGGTCAAAGTTGATGATACCGCAGCTGGCTGGACACTAGCCGTAGAAGAACACCTGGGCGGGACCAGGCATGTCCCTCTTTGCAGACAAGCATATGTGCTCCCAGGAGCAGAGTCAATCCCACAGTTTGGAGGAACCGACCGCCAAGCACCGGAAGCTGGACCCGGGGAGGAGGCCCTCCGATGGCGGGTCAAAGTTGATGATACCGCAGCTGGCTGGACACTAGCCGTAGAAGAACACCTGGGCGGGACCAGGCATGTCCCTCTTTGCAGACAAGCATATGTGCTCCCAGGAGCAGAGTCAATCCCACAGTTTGGAGGAACCGACCGCCAAGCACCGGAAGCTGGACCCGGGGAAGAGGCCCTCCGATGGCGGGTCAAAGTTGATGATACCGCAGCTGGCTGGACACTAGCCGTAGAAGAACACCTGGGCGGGACCAGGCATGTCCCTCTTTGCAGACAAGCATATGTGCTCCCAGGAGCAGAGTCAAACCCGCAGTTTGGAAGAACCGACCGCCAGAGCACCGGCACGAAGCCGGGCCGGCGGAGGCCTTCCGATGGCGGGTCACGTTTGCCATTCGATCAATGTCTTTGCAGACAAGCATATATGTGGTTGTTACGCAGGATCAAATAGGTAGTTTGATGAAGTAGGGTCCTGTGCCCGGAGCAAGGCCAATTGCTGAATGCCGCAGCCGACTAAGGCCGCTATGCCACAGTGGAGGATGAGAGAAACAGGTGTTTGTTTTGCATTCCGCGGCAAAGAGGGGAGGTGGAACTTCCACCCCGCTACGGAACCTGTGGTGGGACCCCTGAGTCAGACGGTTCGTCTTGGAAACGCTTCATATCGGTCGGCCTGGGAGGTAAGAGACACGCAGGGTAACGGACACGCAGGGTTACCCCCACGCAGCCCACGCAACACGGAGGAGGCAGGGGAGTCTGGTACCCGGAGGCGCATGGCCGCAACACCGCACTGGAGTCAGGGTTTCGAGTTTTTCGAGCCAGGTCCCAGTGAACGCAAGACTCCAGCAGGAGCCTCCAGCAGACCCCCCCGACGTTTCCCTCGTCCCTCCCGGCCATCAGAGTCGAACCCGCAGTTCGGAGGAACCGACCGCCAGAGCACCGGCACGAGGCCGGGCCGGCGGAGGCCCTCCGATGGCGGGTCGCGTTTGCCATTCGATCAGTGAGAAATCAGAAGAGGAAGGGGGAAGAAAAAAGACTAACTTGTCTTTTTGGAGAACCATCAAAAATGGGTGAAAATGAAAAAATGTATCCGAGAATAGTGCCCCATAAGGCGGGTAAAGTCCCCTGTCAACTCCCCTCACCTTCCTCCACACTCTGAAAAAGTCAGAGTTATTTTTTGGAGAACCATCAAAAATGGGTGAAAATGAAAAAATGTATCCGAGAATAGTGCCCCATAAGGCGGGTAAAGTCCCCTGTCAACTCCCCTCACCTTCCTCCACACTCTGAAAAAGTCAGAGTTATTTTTTGGAGAACCATCAAAAATGGGTGAAAATGAAAAAATGTATCCGAGAATAGTGCCCCATAAGGCGGGTAAAGTCCCCTGTCAACTCCCCTCACCTTCCTCCACACTCTGAAAAAGTCAGAGTTATTTTTTGGAGAACCATCAAAAATGGGTGAAAATGAAAAAATGTATCCGAGAATAGTGCCCCATAAGGCGGGTAAAGTCCCCTGTCAACTCCCCTCACCTTCCTCCACACTCTGAAAAAGTCAGAGTTATTTTTTGGAGAACCATCAAAAATGGGTGAAAATGAAAAAATGTATCCGAGAATAGTGCCCCATAAGGCGGGTAAAGTCCCCTGTCAACTCCCCTCACCTTCCTCCACACTCTGAAAAAGTCAGAGTTATTTTTTGGAGAACCATCAAAAATGGGTGAAAATGAAAAAATGTATCCGAGAATAGTGCCCCATAAGGCGGGTAAAGTCCCCTGTCAACTCCCCTCACCTTCCTCCACACTCTGAAAAAGTCAGAGTTATTTTTTGGAGAACCATCAAAAATGGGTGAAAATGAAAAAATGTATCCGAGAATAGTGCCCCATAAGGCGGGTAAAGTCCCCTGTCAACTCCCCTCACCTTCCTCCACACTCTGAAAAAGTCAGAGTTATTTTTTGGAGAACCATCAAAAATGGGTGAAAATGAAAAAATGTATCCGAGAATAGTGCCCCATAAGGCGGGTTGAGTCCCCTGTCAACTCCCCTCACCTTCCTCCACACTCTGAAAAAGTCAGAGTTATTTTTTGGAGAACCATCAAAAAGGGCTAAAAGTGTTGAAATGTATCCGAGAATAGTGCCCCATAAGGCGGATTGAGTCCCCTGTCAACTCCCCTTACCTTCCTCCACACTCTGAAAAAGTCAGAGTTATTTTTTGGAGAACCATCAAAAAGGGCTAAAAGTGTTGAAATGTATCCGAGAATAGTGCCCCATAAGGCGGATAAAGTCCCCTGTCAACTCCCCTTACCTTCCTCCACACTCTGAAAAAGTCAGAGTTATTTTTTGGAGAACCATCAAAAAGGGCTAAAAGTGTTGAAATGTATCCGAGAATAGTGCCCCATAAGGCGGATAAAGTCCCCTGTCAACTCCCCTTACCTTCCTCCACACTCTGAAAAAGTCAGAGTTATTTTTTGGAGAACCATCAAAAAGGGCTAAAAGTGTTGAAATGTATCCGAGAATAGTGCCCCATAAGGCGGATAAAGTCCCCTGTCAACTCCCCTTACCTTCCTCCACACTCTGAAAAAGTCAGAGTTATTTTTTGGAGAACCATCAAAAAGGGCTAAAAGTGTTGAAATGTATCCGAGAATAGTGCCCCATAAGGCGGATAAAGTCCCCTGTCAACTCCCCTCACCTTCCTCCAGAGCCCAGTTCAAAAACTTTAAGTTTGGTAAGAACCATGCTGGGGGGTCTCCAGGCAACAAAATGTATCCGAGCCAAAGTGCACATACAGCGGATGAATTCCTCCATGAAGTTACACAGCCGTTTTTTTTCTGAGTCCTCTCAAAAACCGGGTTTCCGATTTCGTGCAGAAGGTAGCTTGTAAAACATGAACGGTTTTTTACAACGGAGGAGGGGAAGTCTGGATTCCCCTCTCCGTTGTACCTTGCAACGGGGGAGGGGAAAAGTGTTCGGGGCTTCGTCCCGAAGCGCCGAACACTTTTCCCCTTCTCCAATTTTTCAGATCCCCTCTCCCATGTAATTTTAAAAGTTCATTTTTTGATTATTTTAACATATAATTGACCGTTTTCTTTCATTTTTTTTTCATTTCACGGGTGGGGGCCTATGGCAGGCTGCCTATGAGCTCCCAAATTTGGCCCGGATCATCCGGGATTTGTGGGATAAGCTCCATAAACTGACAAAGTCATCCAAACATGTCGCTTTTATAGCCCAAAGATATATCATGCAAATACATTAAAATAGTAAAAGGTACGATTGTGCTCGGCATTAACCGGAATTTGATTTATATAGCCCCCAAAAAATGATTAAAAATCGTTTTCGTGGGGAAAAGTGTTAAAACGCCTGATTAAAGCATTTGCGGGACACCAGCGAGCTCCAGACTAGTTTCATTGTGTCGGGGACCCTGGAGAACGATAAGACCCATCATTTAAATACAAAAAACACCATTAAAAGTCACTTTTAGGGGCAAAAAACAGCCTCTGTCCACTTCGTTAACAAACTGATGGGCAAATGGACAAAAGTGTGATTAAAGCATTTGCGGGACCCCAGCGAGCTCCAGACTATGTGCATTGTGTCGGGGACCCTGGAGAATGATAAAACACATCATTTAAATACAAAACACACCATTAAAAGTCACTTTTAGGGGCAAAAAACAGCCTCTGTCCACTTCGTTAACAAACTGATGGGGAAATGGACCAAATCGTGATTAAAGCATTTTGCGGGACCCCAGCGAGCTCCAGACTATGTGCATTGTGTCGGGGACCCTGGAGAATGATAAAACACATCATTTAAATGCCAAAAACACCATTAAAAGTCACTTTTAGGGGCAAAAAACAGCCTCTGTCCACTTCGTCAACAAACTGATGGGGAAAAGGACAAAATCGTGATTAAAGCATTTGCGGGACCCCAGCGAGCTCCAGACTAGTTTCATTGTGTCGGGGACCCTGGAGAAATATAAAACCCATCATTTAAATACAAAAAACACCATTAAAAGTCACTTTTAGGGGCAAAAAACAGCCTCTGTCCACTTCGTTAACAAACTGATGGGGAAATGGACAAAATCGTGATTAAAGCATTTTGCGGGACCCCAGCGAGCTCCAGACTATGTGCATTGTGTCGGGGACCCTGGAGAATGATAAAACACATCATTTAAATGCCAAAAACACCATTAAAAGTCACTTTTAGGGGCAAAAAACAGCCTCTGTCCACTTCGTTAACAAACTGATGGGGAAAAGGACAAAATCGTGATTAAAGCATTTGCGGGACCCCAGCGAGCTCCAGACTAGTTTCATTGTGTCGGGGACCCTGGAGAAATATAAAACCCATCATTTAAATACAAAAAACACCATTAAAAGTCACTTTTAGGGGCAAAAAACAGCCTCTGTCCACTTCGTTAACAAACTGATGGGGAAATGGACAAAATCGTGATTAAAGCATTTTGCGGGACCCCAGCGAGCTCCAGACTAGTTTCATTGTGTCGGGGACCCTGGAGAATGATAAAACCCATCATTTAAATGCCAAAAACACCATTAAAAGTCACTTTTAGGGGCAAAAAACAGCCTCTGTCCACTTCGTTAACAAACTGATGGGGAAATGGACCAAATCGTGATTAAAGCATTTGCGGGACCCCAGCGAGCTCCAGACTAGTTGCATTGTCTTGGGGACCCTCCACAATGATAAGACCCATCATTTAAATACAAAAAACACCATTAAAAGTCACTTTTAGGGGCAAAAAACAGCCTCTGTCCACTTCGTTAACAAACTGATGGGGAAATGGACCAAATCGTGATTAAAGCATTTTGCGGGACCCCAGCGAGCTCCAGACTAGTTTCATTGTGTCGGGGACCCTGGAGAACGATAAGATCCATCATTTAAATACAAAAAACACCATTAAAAGTCACTTTTAGGGGCGAAAAACAGCCTCTGTCCACTTCGTTAACAAACTGATAGGCAAATGGACAGAAGGGGGAACACGGCCCAGCCGCTGCTCCGCTGCTCCAGACTATGTGCATTGTGTCGGGGAGCCAGGTCAAACCCCTCCATGCACACCGCCAGAACCAGAACCTCACGACCCTGGTGACCTTAAAGGTGTTTGTCTTTGTTTGTTTTTGTACTCCACATAGACAGGCAGGGGTTCAGCACCGCGGGCCCGCTGCTGCTGCTGCTGCTGCTGCTGGAAGGTGGAACACTTTGAGTCTTTTTATTTTCTCTTTTCTCCCTGCTCCTGCACACACCTTTTGTTCCCCTCCTCTGCCTTACACATCCTCCCACGCTCGAGCACTCCTCACTCGGACTAAACCCCTCCATGCACACCGCCAGAACCAGAACCTCACGACCCTGGTGACCTTAAAGGTGTTTGTCTTTGTTTGTTTTTGTACTCCACATAGACAGGCAGGGGTTCAGCACCACGCACAGAGCCTACCCGCTACCTCCAGGGCGCATCACCACATTTTACAAGCCAGGAAAGGTGCATGGATCCTGGGTAAACATTGATTAAGTGTTTTTAAATGTGTGGAACAGTGTTTTGTCACTTTCAAAACTCTCCTGTCATTGACCGGAGAATTTGGGTCGATGTTGTATTCAATCTGGCCATTAATATTCCAGTGAGACGAAGTACGTACATTGACCGGAGTGATCCCATGTTAATGTTGTCCAAATACCGGAACATTCCCTAACCCATGTAATTTTAAAAGTTCATTTTTTGATTATTTTAACATATAATTGTCCGTTTTCTTTCATTTTTTTTTCATTCCACGGGTGGGGGCCTATGGCAGGCTGCCTATGAGCTCCCAAATTTGGCCCGGATCATCCGGGATTTGTGGGATAAGCTCCATAAACTGACAAAGTCATCCAAACATGTCGCTTTTATAGCCCAAAGATATATCATGCAAATACATTAAAATAGTAAAAGGTACGATTGTGCTCGGCATTAACCGGAATTTGATTTATATAGCCCCCAAAAAATGATTAAAAATCGTTTTCGTGGGGAAAAGTGTTAAAACGCCTGATTAAAGCATTTGCGGGACACCAGCGAGCTCCAGACTAGTTTCATTGTGTCGGGGACCCTGGAGAACGATAAGACCCATCATTTAAATACAAAAAACACCATTAAAAGTCACTTTTAGGGGCAAAAAACAGCCTCTGTCCACTTCGTTAACAAACTGATGGGCAAATGGACAAAAGTGTGATTAAAGCATTTGCGGGACCCCAGCGAGCTCCAGACTATGTGCATTGTGTCGGGGACCCTGGAGAATGATAAAACACATCATTTAAATACAAAAAACACCATTAAAAGTCACTTTTAGGGGCAAAAAACAGCCTCTGTCCACTTCGTTAACAAACTGATGGGGAAATGGACCAAATCGTGATTAAAGCATTTTGCGGGACCCCAGCGAGCTCCACACTATGTGCATTGTGTCGGGGACCCTGGAGAATGATAAAACACATCATTTAAATGCCAAAAACACCATTAAAAGTCACTTTTAGGGGCAAAAAACAGCCTCTGTCCACTTCGTTAACAAACTGATGGGGAAAAGGACAAAATCGTGATTAAAGCATTTGCGGGACCCCAGCGAGCTCCAGACTAGTTTCATTGTGTCGGGGACCCTGGAGAAATATAAAACCCATCATTTAAATACAAAAAACACCATTAAAAGTCACTTTTAGGGGCAAAAAACAGCCTCTGTCCACTTCGTTAACAAACTGATGGGGAAATGGACAAAATCGTGATTAAAGCATTTTGCGGGACCCCAGCGAGCTCCAGACAATGTGCATTGTGTCGGGGACCCTGGAGAATAATAAAACACATCATTTAAATGCCAAAAACACCATTAAAAGTCACTTTTAGGGGCAAAAAACAGCCTCTGTCCACTTCGTTAACAAACTGATGGGGAAAAGGACAAAATCGTGATTAAAGCATTTGCGGGACCCCAGCGAGCTCCAGACTAGTTTCATTGTGTCGGGGACCCTGGAGAAATATAAAACCCATCATTTAAATACAAAAAACACCATTAAAAGTCACTTTTAGGGGCAAAAAACAGCCTCTGTCCACTTCGTTAACAAACTGATGGGGAAATGGACAAAATCGTGATTAAAGCATTTTGCGGGACCCCAGCGAGCTCCAGACTAGTTTCATTGTGTCGGGGACCCTGGAGAATGATAAAACCCATCATTTAAATGCCAAAAACACCATTAAAAGTCACTTTTAGGGGCAAAAAACAGCCTCTGTCCACTTCGTTAACAAACTGATGGGGAAATGGACCAAATCGTGATTAAAGCATTTGCGGGACCCCAGCGAGCTCCAGACTAGTTGCATTGTCTTGGGGACCCTCCACAATGATAAGAACCATCATTTAAATACAAAAAACACCATTAAAAGTCACTTTTAGGGGCAAAAAACAGCCTCTGTCCACTTCGTTAACAAACTGATGGGGAAATGGACCAAATCGTGATTAAAGCATTTTTGCGGGACCCCAGCGAGCTCCAGACTAGTTTCATTGTGTCGGGGACCCTGGAGAACGATAAGACCCATCATTTAAATACAAAAAACACCATTAAAAGTCACTTTTAGGGGCGAAAAACAGCCTCTGTCCACTTCGTTAACAAACTGATAGGCAAATGGACAGAAGGGGGAACACGGCCCAGCCGCTGCTCCGCTGCTCCAGACTATGTGCATTGTGTCGGGGAGCCAGGTCAAACCCCTCCATGCACACCGCCAGAACCAGAACCTCACGACCCTGGTGACCTTAAAGGTGTTTGTCTTTGTTTGTTTTTGTACTCCACATAGACAGGCAGGGGTTCAGCACCGCGGGCCCGCTGCTGCTGCTGCTGCTGCTGCTGGAAGGTGGAACACTTTGAGTCTTTTTATTTTCTCTTTTCTCCCTGCTCCTGCACACACCTTTTGTTCCCCTCCTCTGCCTTACACATCCTCCCACGCTCGAGCACTCCTCACTCGGACTAAACCCCTCCATGCACACCGCCAGAACCAGAACCTCACGACCCTGGTGACCTTAAAGGTGTTTGTCTTTGTTTGTTTTTGTACTCCACATAGACAGGCAGGGGTTCAGCACCACGCACAGAGCCTACCCGCTACCTCCAGGGCGCATCACCACATTTTACAAGCCAGGAAAGGTGCATGGATCCTGGGTAAACATTGATTAAGTGTTTTTAAATGTGTGGAACAGTGTTTTGTCACTTTCAAAACTCTCCTGTCATTGACCGGAGAATTTGGGTCGATGTTGTATTCAATCTGGCCATTAATATTCCAGTGAGACGAAGTACGTACATTGACCGGAGTGATCCCATGTTAATGTTGTCCAAATACCGGAACATTCCCTAACCCTATTTAGGGGCAATGGATGTCCACTTGCGGGAGACGACAGACAGTGGTGCGGTTAGCCAAAGTGACAATGGATGTCCACTTGCGGGAGACGACAGACAGTGGTGCGGTTAGCCAAAGTGACAGACCTAATGTTAGACCAATTTACAGGCAATGGACGTCCACTCTCGGGAGAGAGACCTCCAGCATGTGTCCCTGACATGGAGACTCTGTTTATTTCACTCATCCAGGACAGAGACCGGGGAAATCTCCTCTCTGTGGCCCCTCCAAGACCCCCAAAGGACGGACCACAGACCTCCAGCATGTGTCCCTGACATGGGCACCTCCATAACCTTGCACACCGTGAGTCCCCGGACTCCCGGACTTAAGCACTCCCCCACGGACTAAACCCAGATGTTCACACCCTACAGAACTCCATGCCCCTGGTTAACCTAAAGGGGGTGGATTTTGCGGTGCTTTACCGTCGGCACATCGGTATCCATATTCGGCCTTATTCACGGCACCACCACCCCTTCTGTGGAGGATATTCTCATGCTCCTGGTAACCCTTTAAATAGTCTGATACTGTCAGGGCTCATCACCGCACTTTACAAGCCATAAATAATGTTTAAATGGTCGGGGAAAGTGTTTTTAAACGTCTGGAAGAGAGTTGTTGCCTGTCATTTTGCAGGATATAATTTAACATGGAACCTCTCCTGGAAATGCGCAGAGTATGTCCATTTCCAGGAGAGGTTCCATGTTAAATTATATCCTGCAAAATGACAGGCTATAAGCCAGGAAAAAGTGTTTGAAAGGCGGGGAAAAGTTGTTTAAAATAGTCGGAAAAGTGTTTTTAAACGTCTGGAAGAGAGTTGTAGCCTGTCATTTTGCAGGATATCATTTAACATGTAACCTCTCCTGGAAATGCACAGAATATGTCCATTTCCAGGAGAGGTTCCATGTTAAATTATATCCTGCAAAATGACAGGCTATAAGCCAGGAAAAAGTGTTTGAAAGGCGGGGAAAAGTTGTTTAAAATAGTCGGAAAAGTGTTTTTAAACGTCTGGAAGAGAGTTGTTGCCTGTCATTTTGCAGGATATAATTTAACATGGAACCTCTCCTGGAAATGCGCAGAGTATGTCCATTTCCAGGAGAGGTTCCATGTTAAATTATATCCTGCAAAATGACAGGCTATAAGCCAGGAAAAAGTGTTTGAAAGGCGGGGAAAAGTTGTTTAAAATAGTCGGAAAAGTGTTTTTAAACGTCTGGAAGAGAGTTGTTGCCTGTCATTTTGCAGGATATAATTTAACATGGAACCTCTCCTGGAAATGCGCAGAGTATGTCCATTTCCAGGAGAGGTTCCATGTTAAATTATATCCTGCAAAATGACAGGCTATAAGCCAGGAACAAGTGTTTGAAAGGCGGGGAAAAGTTGTTTAAAATAGTCTGATACCTCCAGGGCGCATCACCGCATTTTACAAGCCAGGGAAGGTGTCGGAATCCTGGGTAAACATTGTTTAAATAGTCTGACACCTGGCACTGTATTTGCCCCTGGGAGAGGTTCCATGTTAAATTATATCCTGCAAAATGACAGGCTATAAGCCAGGAACAAGTGTTTGAAAGGCGGGGAAAAGTTGTTTAAAATAGTCTGATACCTCCAGGGCGCATCACCGCATTTTACAAGCCAGGGAAGGTGTCGGAATCCTGGGTAAACATTGTTTAAATAGTCTGACACCTGGCACTGTATTTGCCCCTGGGAGAGGTTCCATGTTAAATTATATCCTGCAAAATGACAGGCTATAAGCCAGGAACAAGTGTTTGAAAGGCGGGGAAAAGTTGTTTAAAATAGTCTGATACCTCCAGGGCGCATCACCGCATTTTACAAGCCAGGGAAGGTGTCGGAATCCTGGGTAAACATTGTTTAAATAGTCTGACACCTGGCACTGTATTTGCCCCTGGGAGAGGTTCCATGTTAAATTATATCCTGCAAAATGACAGGCTATAAGCCAGGAACAAGTGTTTGAAAGGCGGGGAAAAGTTGTTTAAAATAGTCTGATACCTCCAGGGCGCATCACCGCATTTTACAAGCCAGGGAAGGTGTCGGAATCCTGGGTAAACATTGTTTAAATAGTCTGACACCTGGCACTGTATTTGCCCCTGGGAGAGGTTCCATGTTAAATTATATCCTGCAAAATGACAGGCTATAAGCCAGGAACAAGTGTTTGAAAGGCGGGGAAAAGTTGTTTAAAATAGTCTGATACCTCCAGGGCGCATCACCGCATTTTACAAGCCAGGGAAGGTGTCGGAATCCTGGGTAAACATTGTTTAAATAGTCTGACACCTGGCACTGTATTTGCCCCTGGGAGAGGTTCCATGTTAAATTATATCCTGCAAAATGACAGGCTATAAGCCAGGAACAAGTGTTTGAAAGGCGGGGAAAAGTTGTTTAAAATAGTCTGATACCTCCAGGGCGCATCACCGCATTTTACAAGCCAGGGAAGGTGTCGGAATCCTGGGTAAACATTGTTTAAATAGTCTGACACCTGGCACTGTATTTGCCCCTGGGAGAGGTTCCATGTTAAATTATATCCTGCAAAATGACAGGCTATAAGCCAGGAACAAGTGTTTGAAAGGCGGGGAAAAGTTGTTTAAAATAGTCTGATACCTCCAGGGCGCATCACTGCATTTTACAAGCCAGGGAAGGTGTCGGAATCCTGGGTAAACATTGTTTAAATAGTCTGACACCTGGCACTGTATTTGCCCCTGGGAGAGGTTCCATGTTAAATTATATCCTGCAAAAATGACAGGCTATAAGCCAGGAACAAGTGTTTGAAAGGCGGGGAAAAGTTGTTTAAAATAGTCTGATACCTCCAGGGCGCATCACCGCATTTTACAAGCCAGGGAAGGTGTCGGAATCCTGGGTAAACATTGTTTAAATAGTCTGACACCTGGCACTGTATTTGCCCCTGGGAAACTTCAAGGTTATATTCATGTTTTATTATTTATTTAATAATCACATGATTTTTACAAAAACAGTATACACAGTATACATATATACAATAATAATAATAATAATAATATAACAATATACATAATAAAAACATGAAAAGTGGTGAAAATGAGAAAATGTATCCGAAAATAGTGCCTCCTAATGCGGGCATGTGGACAGTAGCCACAGACTCACAGGCACACACACACATGCAGAGATCCAGGGGGCGGAGCACATGGCTTTTTTTACCCAGAAATAAGTCTATGAGAGGCGGGGAGACTCAGAGGACAGGCTGCGTCACCTCACTTTGTAACCCAGGAAAAGAGCAGGAATTCTGGCTGCGTGAGTGTTAAAAGTGCATTCATCTGTGTTAATCCGACAGCCGCAGAGGTGCTGACGCAAAGCAGGCGGAACAAATTGATTATTTGAACCAGGAATAAATGTTTGCAAGGCGGGGAAAGTGTTCCTGCAGCCCCTCCATAACGGTAATAATGATTAGAAATGATTTCCAGGGCAGAAAGCGTTTTTTAAATGTGGAAAAAAATATGTTAAACTGTTTAAAAAGCACAAAGTGATTTGAGTGCAGTTCTCATGTGTCCCCACAGGAGGGCGCGTCGTCCCAGGGAGCACAGTGCATGGTGACAATGTACGATTTATACCCTAAAATAGCATGCTAAGTGTGGGTGGATTAGTTTCAAAGCATGCACACTCTGCTCGTGTCAGACTTCCATCAAATAGACCGGGGAAAACACCTCTCATTAGCCCCTCAAAGACCACCAAAGGACGGACTAAGCAGCTCCAGCACGGCTCCCTCACATGGAGCTCAGGTTATTTCATACCTCCAGGAGAGGGACCGGGAAAACCACCTCTCTGTAGCCCCTGACAGAGCCCCAAAGGACGGACTAAGGACCTCCGGCAACAGTGGCACTTCCATAACCTCGTGCACCGTGAGACCCCGGGCCCCCGGACTTAAGCACTCCCCCACGGACTAAACCCAGATGTTCACACCCTGCAGAATCTCATGCCCCTGGTCACCTTTAAGGGGGGGTGGATTTTGCGGTGCTTTACCGTCCGAACACAAGCATCAATATTCGTCCTCCTTCACAGCAGCAGCAGCAGCAGCAGCAGCAGCAGCAGCAGCAGCAGCAGCAGCACCTGCCCTGCTGCACTTCCATAACCTCGTGCACCGTGAGACCCCGGGCCCCCGGACTTAAGCACTCCCCCACGGACTAAACCCAGATGTTCACACCCTGCAGAATCTCATGCCCCTGGTCACCTTTAAGGGGGGGTGGATTTTGCGGTGCTTTACCGTCCGAACACAAGCATCAATATTCGTCCTCCTTCACAGCAGCAGCAGCAGCAGCAGCAGCAGCAGCAGCAGCAGCAGCAGCACCTGCCCTGCTGGAGGTTCACACTTTAACTTATTTGTATTCGTTTTTTTTTGTTCCCCTCCTCTGCCTTACACATCCTCCCACGCTCGAGCACTCCTCACTCGGACTAAACCCCTCCATGCACACCGCCAGAACCAGAACCTCACGACCCTGGTGACCTTAAAGGTGTTTGTCTTTGTTTGTTTTTGTACTCCACATAGACAGGCAGGTGTTCAGCACCACGGACAGAGCGGGCCCGCTGCTGCTGCTGCTGGAAGGTGGAACACTTTGAGTCTTTTTATTTTCTCTTTTCTCCCTGCTCCTGCACACACCTTTTGTTACCCTCCTCTGCCTTACACATCCTCCCACGCTCGAGCACTCCTCACTCGGACTAAACCCAGATGTTCACACCCTACAGAACTTCATGCCCCTGGTTACCCTAAAGGGGTGGATTTTGCGGTGCTTTACCGTCCGCACATCGGCATACATATTCGGCCTTATTCATGACACTACCACCCCTTCTTTGGAGGATATTGCAGGATATAATTTAACATGGAACCTCTCCTGGAAATGCACAGAGTATGTCCATTTCCAGGAGAGGTTACATGTTAAATTATATCCTGCAAAATGACAGGCACTGTATTTGCCCCTGGGAACCTTCAAGGTTATACTAATGTTTTTTTTTTATTTTTTATTTAATTATCACACCACTTTTACAAACACAGTATACAAAATAAACATAATAACAACATGATTAACAGGGGCCTGGGGGCCATATTAGCCGTCTAACTTGTACAGTGCACCGGGGAAAAAAGGTTGAGTCCACGGCCCCTTTCCCCTCATCAGGAGTACCAATCGGTCCTGAAGAAGAGGTATCGCTGCTCTCCGCCCCTGAATCCTCTTCGGAGGTAGCTGACGGTGGTAGACCTCCTTCTGATGATGATGCTGCTGCAGCTGCTGCCGCCGCCCTGAACATGGAGCGGATCTTCAATGCCTCCTTTATTCCAGGCGTATTCGCGTAGAACCGGTCTGCAGTGCTTACGTCGTGGCACATAAACCTAGCCAGAATCGACCTGCTTTCTGGATCTTGGTGATGCTTGGTATTGTCAGCCAGGGCAGTGCGCAAGATGGTGAAGGTGATGTCTGTTTCTAGCCCAGCATCAGCCCAAGCCCTCTTCAAGTGAGCGTTCAGGTTCTTGGAAGCCTGCTTCCCCGATGTGAAAAGGAAGAATTCATTCTGAGGACCCGACAAGCCCTCTTTTATCCCCATCCACCGCATGACCCAGCTAAACTCCTTTATTGTAAGCACCAGCTGTGCTTCACCAAATGTCTTGGCAGTCTTGTGATCCTGCACGTGGATGATGTAGCCCTCAGCAGTGCCCCTTCTGTCCGCCTCAAAGACCTCCGTGTTGGTCATGTTTGCATACACACCCGGACGGTGGCCATACAGGAGGCTCCAATGGAGGGTTAGATAGCCATATAGCAGGTACTGGGTGATTGTGGTCGGATTGCTAGCCATCAGGTCAAGGAGATCAGGGATGCGCTTCTCAGCGGCCGCCATGGCGGCGAGAAGCTCCGCCTGGCTCGGCAGACGATCCAGCTTGTCCCTCTTCACCTTAAACTGGTGGAGAGTGACAGACTTTTTCAAATCGTTAATGTTGGCTTTCACCTCTCTGATGATGTTGGTCATATCAGACTGGGTGAGCCTGCACCCTCGGAGCTTTGATGCAGACAAATACCTCAGGAAATGGTTCACAGTCTTCAGGAACAACAGCGATGTTGTGACTGTCCGGCCCGACTCTGAAATATACTTGCTCCAGCCACGGACCCTCTTTGTGTCTTTTAGAAACAGCCAGTCTGACAGCCGGTCAAAACCATGGGCCATGAATACTATGAAGTTCTTTATCCGGCTGACATTGGACATACAATTCTCTTTCCGTTTTACTGTCGGTGCAAGACCCTCACAATGACCTCTGTATGTCTGAATGTACGTCTCCATGCTTTTAGGCAACGTGATTTCACGCATGGTATTCCGCAGTCCCTTCCCAGTGCACCATTGATTTTGGGAAGAGGGCCAGTCCTTAGCCAGATTAGCTTTCAGCTTATTGGAGACAGACGCACGGGTCTTCTGGCATACAGGGGTCTCACTACAGGAGGCTTCTACGGACCGCATGACAGTCTGCATCGGGGTCTTGCTTCCGGAGGCTTCTGGGGACCGCATCACAGACTTGAGAGGGATCTCACTCGCAGAGGCTTCTATGGACCGCATGACAGTCTTCACTGGGGTCTTGCTTCCGGAGGCTTCTGGGGACCGCATCACAGACTTGAGAGGGGTCTCTCTACCGGAGGCTTTGTCGGACCGCATGACAGTCTTCACCGGGGTCTTGCTTCCGGAGGCTTCTGGGGACCGCATGACAGTGTTCACCGGGGTCTCACTACCGGAGGCTTTGTCGGACCGCATGACAGTCTTCACCGGGGTCTTGCTTCCGGAGGCTTCTGGGGACCGCATCACAGACTTGAGGGGGGTCTCACTCGCAGAGGCTTCTATGGACCGCATGACAGTCTTCACCGGGGTCTTGAGAGGGGTATTGCTGCCGGAGGCTACTGAGTTCATGTCGGGGGTACTTGGGATTGCTACGCCCTTAAATCGTATACATTCTTCGTCTTCCTCAAGCAGAGCAGCAGTGGCATTCTGCTTCCTGGGTTTTAGACCCTGTTTTAGCCTGGAGCGCAGGGTCTTCACCTCATCAATGAGGGCATCCTTCTGAGCCCTCAATGCCACATTGTCCAGCCTCACCTGCATGCAGTCCTCTTCGTCACACTCGGTATGTGGGGAGAAGGGTGGAGGGTGCACCGGGTATTCCTCCTCATTGTCTATATCCAATGATGTAGCCATTCCAATGATGGGATTAGTCTCTCGGAGGTCATGGAGCAACTGCAGGGCCACACTATGCTTCAGCCTTGCCATGACCTGATGTGCCTCATCTCGGGAGAACTCAGGGTGGTCACGAGTTACATGACGGTGTAGTTTCCTCCCAGCATACGAACACCCTGTGATGGGACAGGGTTTGGTCCGAACATTTATTCTACCACTGGCCATTTTAAGAATGATGCCTCTTTCATCCAGGTTCCGCACTGCATGTTTGTGCTTAAGGTGCTTATTCAAAGCCAGATAGCGGAGGCTGCACACCGGGCATTCGGTCAACATCCTTCCAAAAACACACACAATGAATTCTATTTAAATGGTTTTCTGTTTCTCCGTTTATATGCGTTAGCCAACTGCTGATTGCAACCATGGGTCCGATGCTTCAATGCAGGGAACACGGACCAAGGGGAGGACTTGGGTTACCACCTGGTTAAAATGGTCCCACCTCCGCACCAACGCGACTGGCGATGGGTCCGATACATTGATTGTTTTTTGTTTCATGGTTCTGCCACGAACTCACAAGACAGTTTTGGGTACAAAACGTGGGGGTAACAGTACCTCCGGGCGCTCCGTCCCGCTCCGGCTTTCGCCGCAGCGGGGGGAGGAGGCATTGAACCCCTCGCACCTGCCCCCGGAGGAGGCAGGGGAGTCAGGTACCCGGAGGCGCACGGTGGACGGCCAGGGCGAGACCGCCACACCGCACTGGAGTCAGAGTTCCGAGTTTTTCGAGCCAGGTCCCGGTGAAACGCAGTACGGAGCACCCGGCAGGAACCTCCAGCAGACCCCCCCGCGCGGTTCCCTCGTCCCTCGGAAGAGGCAGAGAGGTGGGTGTTTTTCATCTGCTGGCGGACTGCCGGGGAGAACGTGCTGCTCGGGAGCCAGGCTCAGAGTTAGTGGAAGTGAGAGCCCGTGCACCTGCCTTTTACAGCAGGCACGCGCTGGTATCGGGGTGGGGAGAGAAGGTAGATGCAGAGGCTGCAGAAACAGCCAGAGCCTTTCCCCTCTAACACACCCCTCATTTGGTTCATGAGCACTGGGCAGAGTCCCCTGTCAACTCTCCTTATATTCCTCCGGAGACCAGTTGGGAAATGGCAGCATCCCACTTCACCTGGTAGACCAATATCGTTAAATGAGCTCAGTAATGTACTGCACAACATCACATGGGTAAAATGAGCTATATCATGCACTGCAAAATCACATTTGGTTTATTTCCAAAAAGCCTGGAAAAAACACATATCCATCATGTCCTGTAAAATATCATTCTTTGTTTATGTCCGCTCCAGGATTACCCCTAGTTTGGATGAACCGACCGCCAAGCACCGGAAGCTGGACCCGGGGAGGAGGCCCTCCGATGGCGGGTCAAATTTGATGATACCGCAGCTGGCTGGACACTAGCCGTAGAAGAACACCTGGGCGGGACCAGGCATGTCCCTCTTTGCAGACAAGCATATGTGCTCCCAGGAGCAGAGTCAATCCCACAGTTTGGAGGAACCGACCACCAAGCACCGGAAGCTGGACCCGGGGAGGAGGCCCTCCGATGGCGGGTCAAATTTGATGATACCGCAGCTGGCTGGACACTAGCTGTAGAAGAACACCTGGGCGGGACCAGGCATGTCCCTCTTTGCAGACAAGCATATGTGCTCCCAGGAGCAGAGTCAATCCCACAGTTTGGAGGAACCGACCGCCAAGCACCGGAAGCTGGACCCGGGGAGGAGGCCCTCCGATGGCGGGTCAAAGTTGATGATACCGCAGCTGGCTGGACACTAGCCGTAGAAGAACACCTGGGCGGGACCAGGCATGTCCCTCTTTGCAGACAAGCATATGTGCTCCCAGGAGCAGAGTCAATCCCACAGTTTGGAGGAACCGACCGCCAAGCACCGGAAGCTGGACCCGGGGAGGAGGCCCTCCGATGGCGGGTCAAAGTTGATGATACCGCGGCTGGCTGGACACTAGCCGTAGAAGAACACCTGGGCGGGACCAGGCATGTCCCTCTTTGCAGACAAGCATATGTGCTCCCAGGAGCAGAGTCAATCCCACAGTTTGGAGGAACCGACCGCCAAGCACCGGAAGCTGGACCCGGGGAGGAGGCCCTCCGATGGCGGGTCAAAGTTGATGATACCGCAGCTGGCTGGACACTAGCCGTAGAAGAACACCTGGGCGGGACCAGGCATGTCCCTCTTTGCAGACAAGCATATGTGCTCCCAGGAGCAGAGTCAAACCCGCAGTTTGGAAGAACCGACCGCCAGAGCACCGGCACGAAGCCGGGCCGGCGGAGGCCTTCCGATGGCGGGTCACGTTTGCCATTCGATCAATGTCTTTGCAGACAAGCATATATGTGGTTGTTACGCAGGATCAAATAGGTAGTTTGATGAAGTAGGGTCCTGTGCCCGGAGCAAGGCCAATTGCTGAATGCCGCAGCCGACTAAGGCCGCTATGCCACAGTGGAGGATGAGAGAAACAGGTGTTTGTTTTGCATTCCGCGGCAAAGAGGGGAGGTGGAACTTCCACCCCGCTACGGAACCTGTGGTGGGACCCCTGAGTCAGACGGTTCGTCTTGGAAACGCTTCATATCGGTCGGCCTGGGAGGTAAGAGACACGCAGGGTAACGGACACGCAGGGTTACCCCCACGCAGCCCACGCAACACGGAGGAGGAAGGGGAGTCTGGTACCCGGAGGCGCATGGCCGCAACACCGCACTGGAGTCAGGGTTTCGAGTTTTTCGAGCCAGGTCCCAGTGAACGCAAGACTCCAGCAGGAGCCTCCAGCAGACCCCCCCGACGTTTCCCTCGTCCCTCCCGGCCATCAGAGTCGAACCCGCAGTTCGGAGGAACCGACCGCCAGAGCACCGGCACGAGGCCGGGCCGGCGGAGGCCCTCCGATGGCGGGTCGCGTTTGCCATTCGATCAGTGAGAAATCAGAAGAGGAAGGGGGAAGAAAAAAGACTAACTTGTCTTTTTGGAGAACCATCAAAAATGGGTGAAAATGAAAAAATGTATCCGAGAATAGTGCCCCATAAGGCGGGTAAAGTCCCCTGTCAACTCCCCTCACCTTCCTCCACACTCTGAAAAAGTCAGAGTTATTTTTTGGAGAACCATCAAAAATGGGTGAAAATGAAAAAATGTATCCGAGAATAGTGCCCCATAAGGCGGGTAAAGTCCCCTGTCAACTCCCCTCACCTTCCTCCACACTCTGAAAAAGTCAGAGTTATTTTTTGGAGAACCATCAAAAATGGGTGAAAATGAAAAAATGTATCCGAGAATAGTGCCCCATAAGGCGGGTAAAGTCCCCTGTCAACTCCCCTCACCTTCCTCCACACTCTGAAAAAGTCAGAGTTATTTTTTGGAGAACCATCAAAAATGGGTGAAAATGAAAAAATGTATCCGAGAATAGTGCCCCATAAGGCGGGTAAAGTCCCCTGTCAACTCCCCTCACCTTCCTCCACACTCTGAAAAAGTCAGAGTTATTTTTTGGAGAACCATCAAAAATGGGTGAAAATGAAAAAATGTATCCGAGAATAGTGCCCCATAAGGCGGGTAAAGTCCCCTGTCAACTCCCCTCACCTTCCTCCACACTCTGAAAAAGTCAGAGTTATTTTTTGGAGAACCATCAAAAATGGGTGAAAATGAAAAAATGTATCCGAGAATAGTGCCCCATAAGGCGGGTTGAGTCCCCTGTCAACTCCCCTCACCTTCCTCCACACTCTGAAAAAGTCAGAGTTATTTTTTGGAGAACCATCAAAAAGGGCTAAAAGTGTTGAAATGTATCCGAGAATAGTGCCCCATGAGGCGGATTGAGTCCCCTGTCAACTCCCCTTACCTTCCTCCACACTCTGAAAAAGTCAGAGTTATTTTTTGGAGAACCATCAAAAAGGGCTAAAAGTGTTGAAATGTATCCGAGAATAGTGCCCCATAAGGCGGATAAAGTCCCCTGTCAACTCCCCTTACCTTCCTCCACACTCTGAAAAAGTCAGAGTTATTTTTTGGAGAACCATCAAAAAGGGCTAGGTTCCATGTTAAATTATATCCTGCAAAAAAAAAGTTGTTTAAAATAGTCTGATACCTCCAGGGCGCATCACCGCATTTTACAAGCCAGGGAAGGTGTCGGAATCCTGGGTAAACATTGTTTAAATAGTCTGACACCTGGCACTGTATTTGCCCCTGGGAGAGGTTCCATGTTAAATTATATCCTGCAAAATGACAGGCTATAAGCCAGGAACAAGTGTTTGAAAGGCGGGGAAAAGTTGTTTAAAATAGTCTGATACCTCCAGGGCGCATCACCGCATTTTACAAGCCAGGGAAGGTGTCGGAATCCTGGGTAAACATTGTTTAAATAGTCTGACACCTGGCACTGTATTTGCCCCTGGGAGAGGTTCCATGTTAAATTATATCCTGCAAAATGACAGGCTATAAGCCAGGAACAAGTGTTTGAAAGGCGGGGAAAAGTTGTTTAAAATAGTCTGATACCTCCAGGGCGCATCACCGCATTTTACAAGCCAGGGAAGGTGTCGGAATCCTGGGTAAACATTGTTTAAATAGTCTGACACCTGGCACTGTATTTGCCCCTGGGAGAGGTTCCATGTTAAATTATATCCTGCAAAATGACAGGCTATAAGCCAGGAACAAGTGTTTGAAAGGCGGGGAAAAGTTGTTTAAAATAGTCTGATACCTCCAGGGCGCATCACCGCATTTTACAAGCCAGGGAAGGTGTCGGAATCCTGGGTAAACATTGTTTAAATAGTCTGACACCTGGCACTGTATTTGCCCCTGGGAGAGGTTCCATGTTAAATTATATCCTGCAAAATGACAGGCTATAAGCCAGGAACAAGTGTTTGAAAGGCGGGGAAAAGTTGTTTAAAATAGTCTGATACCTCCAGGGCGCATCACCGCATTTTACAAGCCAGGGAAGGTGTCGGAATCCTGGGTAAACATTGTTTAAATAGTCTGACACCTGGCACTGTATTTGCCCCTGGGAGAGGTTCCATGTTAAATTATATCCTGCAAAATGACAGGCTATAAGCCAGGAACAAGTGTTTGAAAGGCGGGGAAAAGTTGTTTAAAATAGTCTGATACCTCCAGGGCGCATCACCGCATTTTACAAGCCAGGGAAGGTGTCGGAATCCTGGGTAAACATTGTTTAAATAGTCTGACACCTGGCACTGTATTTGCCCCTGGGAGAGGTTCCATGTTAAATTATATCCTGCAAAATGACAGGCTATAAGCCAGGAACAAGTGTTTGAAAGGCGGGGAAAAGTTGTTTAAAATAGTCTGATACCTCCAGGGCGCATCACCGCATTTTACAAGCCAGGGAAGGTGTCGGAATCCTGGGTAAACATTGTTTAAATAGTCTGACACCTGGCACTGTATTTGCCCCTGGGAGAGGTTCCATGTTAAATTATATCCTGCAAAATGACAGGCTATAAGCCAGGAACAAGTGTTTGAAAGGCGGGGAAAAGTTGTTTAAAATAGTCTGATACCTCCAGGGCGCATCACCGCATTTTACAAGCCAGGGAAGGTGTCGGAATCCTGGGTAAACATTGTTTAAATAGTCTGACACCTGGCACTGTATTTGCCCCTGGGAGAGGTTCCATGTTAAATTATATCCTGCAAAATGACAGGCTATAAGCCAGGAACAAGTGTTTGAAAGGCGGGGAAAAGTTGTTTAAAATAGTCTGATACCTCCAGGGCGCATCACCGCATTTTACAAGCCAGGGAAGGTGTCGGAATCCTGGGTAAACATTGTTTAAATAGTCTGACACCTGGCACTGTATTTGCCCCTGGGAAACGTCAAGGTTATATTCATGTTTTATTATTTATTTAATAATCACATGATTTTTACAAAAACAGTATACACAGTATACATATATACAATAATAATAATAATAATAATATAACAATATACATAATAAAAACATGAAAAGTGGTGAAAATGAGAAAATGTATCCGAAAATAGTGCCTCCTAATGCGGGCATGTGGACAGTAGCCACAGACTCACAGGCACACACACACATGCAGAGATCCAGGGGGCGGAGCACATGGCTTTTTTTACCCAGAAATAAGTCTATGAGAGGCGGGGAGACTCAGAGGACAGGCTGCGTCACCTCACTTTGTAACCCAGGAAAAGAGCAGGAATTCTGGCTGCGTGAGTGTTAAAAGTGCATTCATCTGTGTTAATCTGACAGCCGCAGAGGTGCTGACGCAAAGCAGGCGGAACAAATTGATTATTTGAACCAGGAATAAATGTTTGCAAGGCGGGGAAAGTGTTCCTGCAGCCCCTCCATAACGGTAATAATGATTAGAAATGATTTCCAGGGCAGAAAGCGTTTTTTAAATGTGGAAAAAAATATGTTAAACTGTTTAAAAAGCACAAAGTGATTTGAGTGCAGTTCTCATGTGTCCCCACAGGAGGGCGCGTCGTCCCAGGGAGCACAGTGCATGGTGACAATGTACGATTTATACCCTAAAATAGCATGCTAAGTGTGGGTGGATTAGTTTCAAAGCATGCACACTCTGCTCGTGTCAGACTTCCATCAAATAGACCGGGGAAAACACCTCTCATTAGCCCCTCAAAGACCACCAAAGGACGGACTAAGCAGCTCCAGCACGGCTCCCTCACATGGAGCTCAGGTTATTTCATACCTCCAGGAGAGGGACCGGGAAAACCACCTCTCTGTAGCCCCTGACAGAGCCCCAAAGGACGGACTAAGGACCTCCGGCAACAGTGGCACTTCCATAACCTCGTGCACCGTGAGACCCCGGGCCCCCGGACTTAAGCACTCCCCCACGGACTAAACCCAGATGTTCACACCCTGCAGAATCTCATGCCCCTGGTCACCTTTAAGGGGGGGTGGATTTTGCGGTGCTTTACCGTCCGAACACAAGCATCAATATTCGTCCTCCTTCACAGCAGCAGCAGCAGCAGCAGCAGCAGCAGCACCTGCCCTGCTGCACTTCCATAACCTCGTGCACCGTGAGACCCCGGGCCCCCGGACTTAAGCACTCCCCCACGGACTAAACCCAGATGTTCACACCCTGCAGAATCTCATGCCCCTGGTCACCTTTAAGGGGGGGTGGATTTTGCGGTGCTTTACCGTCCGAACACAAGCATCAATATTCGTCCTCCTTCACAGCAGCAGCAGCAGCAGCAGCAGCAGCAGCACCTGCCCTGCTGGAGGTTCACACTTTAACTTATTTGTATTCGTTTTTTTTTGTTCCCCTCCTCTGCCTTACACATCCTCCCACGCTCGAGCACTCCTCACTCGGACTAAACCCCTCCATGCACACCGCCAGAACCAGAACCTCACGACCCTGGTGACCTTAAAGGTGTTTGTCTTTGTTTGTTTTTGTACTCCACATAGACAGGCAGGTGTTCAGCACCACGGACAGAGCGGGCCCGCTGCTGCTGCTGCTGGAAGGTGGAACACTTTGAGTCTTTTTATTTTCTCTTTTCTCCCTGCTCCTGCACACACCTTTTGTTACCCTCCTCTGCCTTACACATCCTCCCACGCTCGAGCACTCCTCACTCGGACTAAACCCAGATGTTCACACCCTACAGAACTTCATGCCCCTGGTTACCCTAAAGGGGTGGATTTTGCGGTGCTTTACCGTCCGCACATCGGCATACATATTCGGCCTTATTCATGACACTACCACCCCTTCTTTGGAGGATATTGCAGGATATAATTTAACATGGAACCTCTCCTGGAAATGCACAGAGTATGTCCATTTCCAGGAGAGGTTACATGTTAAATTATATCCTGCAAAATGACAGGCACTGTATTTGCCCCTGGGAACCTTCAAGGTTATACTAATGTTTTTTTTTTATTTTTTATTTAATTATCACACCACTTTTACAAAAACAGTATACAAAATAAACATAATAACAACATGATTAACAGGGGCCTGGGGGCCATATTAGCCGTCTAACTTGTACAGTGCACCGGGGAAAAAAGGTTGAGTCCACGGCCCCTTTCCCCTCATCAGGAGTACCAATCGGTCCTGAAGAAGAGGTATCGCTGCTCTCCGCCCCTGAATCCTCTTCGGAGGTAGCTGACGGTGGTAGACCTCCTTCTGATGATGATGCTGCTGCAGCTGCTGCCGCCGCCCTGAACATGGAGCGGATCTTCAATGCCTCCTTTATTCCAGGCGTATTCGCGTAGAACCGGTCTGCAGTGCTTACGTCGTGGCACATAAACCTAGCCAGAATCGACCTGCTTTCTGGATCTTGGTGATGCTTGATATTGTCAGCCAGGGCAGTGCGCAAGATGGTGAAGGTGATGGCTGTTTCTAGCCCAGCATCAGCCCAAGCCCTCTTCAAGTGAGCGTTCAGGTTCTTGGAAGCCTGCTTCCCCGATGTGAAAAGGAAGAATTCATTCTGAGGACCCGACAAGCCCTCTTTTATCCCCATCCACCGCATGACCCAGCTAAACTCCTTTATTGTAAGCACCAGCTGTGCTTCACCAAATGTCTTGGCAGTCTTGTGATCCTGCACGTGGATGATGTAGCCCTCAGCAGTGCCCCTTCTGTCCGCCTCAAAGACCTCCGTGTTGGTCATGTTTGCATACACACCCGGACGGTGGCCATACAGGAGGCTCCAATGGAGGGTTAGATAGCCATATAGCAGGTACTGGGTGATTGTGGTCGGATTGCTAGCCATCAGGTCAAGGAGATCAGGGATGCGCTTCTCAGCGGCCGCCATGGCGGCGAGAAGCTCCGCCTGGCTCGGCAGACGATCCAGCTTGTCCCTCTTCACCTTAAACTGGTGGAGAGTGACAGACTTTTTCAAATCGTTAATGTTGGCTTTCACCTCTCTGATGATGTTGGTCATATCAGACTGGGTGAGCCTGCACCCCCGGAGCTTTGATGCAGACAAGTACCTCAGGAAATGGTTCACAGTCTTCAGGAACAACAGCGATGTTGTGACTGTCCGGCCCGACTCTGAAATATACTTGCTCCAGCCACGGACCCTCTTTGTGTCTTTTAGAAACAGCCAGTCTGACAGCCGGTCAAAACCATGGGCCATGAATACTATGAAGTTCTTTATCCGGCTGACATTGGACATACAATTCTCTTTCCGTTTTACTGTCGGTGCAAGACCCTCACAATGACCTCTGTATGTCTGAATGTACGTCTCCATGCTTTTAGGCAACGTGATTTCACGCATGGTATTCCGCAGTCCCTTCCCAGTGCACCATTGATTTTGGGAAGAGGGCCAGTCCTTAGCCAGATTAGCTTTCAGCTTATTGGAGACAGACGCACGGGTCTTCTGGCATACAGGGGTCTCACTACAGGAGGCTTCTACGGACCGCATGACAGTCTGCATCGGGGTCTTGCTTCCGGAGGCTTCTGGGGACCGCATCACAGACTTGAGAGGGATCTCACTCGCAGAGGCTTCTATGGACCGCATGACAGTCTTCACTGGGGTCTCACTACCGGAGGCTTCTGGGGACCACATGACAGTCTTCACTGGGGTCTTGCTTCCGGAGGCTTCTGGGGACCGCATCACAGACTTGAGAGGGGTCTCTCTACCGGAGGCTTTGTCGGACCGCATGACAGTCTTCACCGGGGTCTTGCTTCCGGAGGCTTCTGGGGACCGCATGACAGTGTTCACCGGGGTCTCACTACCGGAGGCTTTGTTGGACCGCATGACAGTCTTCACCGGGGTCTTGCTTCCGGAGGCTTCTGGGGACCGCATCACAGACTTGAGGGGGGTCTCACTCGCAGAGGCTTCTATGGACCGCATGACAGTCTTCACCGGGGTCTTGAGAGGGGTATTGCTGCCGGAGGCTACTGAGTTCATGTCGGGGGTACTTGGGATTGCTACGCCCTTAAATCGTATACATTCTTCGTCTTCCTCAAGCAGAGCAGCAGTGGCATTCTGCTTCCTGGGTTTTAGACCCTGTTTTAGCCTGGAGCGCAGGGTCTTCACCTCATCAATGAGGGCATCCTTCTGAGCCCTCAATGCCACATTGTCCAGCCTCACCTGCATGCAGTCCTCTTCGTCACACTCGGTATGTGGGGAGAAGGGTGGAGGGTGCACCGGGTATTCCTCCTCATTGTCTATATCCAATGATGTAGCCATTCCAATGATGGGATTAGTCTCTCGGAGGTCATGGAGCAACTGCAGGGCCACACTATGCTTCAGCCTTGCCATGACCTGATGTGCCTCATCTCGGGAGAACTCAGGGTGGTCACGAGTTACATGACGGTGTAGTTTCCTCCCAGCATACGAACACCCTGTGATGGGACAGGGTTTGGTCCGAACATTTATTCTACCACTGGCCATTTTAAGAATGATGCCTCTTTCATCCAGGTTCCGCACTGCATGTTTGTGCTTAAGGTGCTTATTCAAAGCCAGATAGCGGAGGCTGCACACCGGGCATTCGGTCAACATCCTTCCAAAAACACACACAATGAATTCTATTTAAATGGTTTTCTGTTTCTCCGTTTATATGCGTTAGCCAACTGCTGATTGCAACCATGGGTCCGATGCTTCAATGCAGGGAACACGGACCAAGGGGAGGACTTGGGTTACCACCTGGTTAAAATGGTCCCACCTCCGCACCAACGCGACTGGCGATGGGTCCGATACATTGATTGTTTTTTGTTTCATGGTTCTGCCACGAACTCACAAGACAGTTTTGGGTACAAAACGTGGGGGTAACAGTACCTCCGGGCGCTCCGTCCCGCTCCGGCTTTCGCCGCAGCGGGGGGAGGAGGCATTGAACCCCTCGCACCTGCCCCCGGAGGAGGCAGGGGAGTCAGGTACCCGGAGGCGCACGGTGGACGGCCAGGGCGAGACCGCCACACCGCACTGGAGTCAGAGTTCCGAGTTTTTCGAGCCAGGTCCCGGTGAAACGCAGTACGGAGCACCCGGCAGGAACCTCCAGCAGACCCCCCCGCGCGGTTCCCTCGTCCCTCGGAAGAGGCGGAGAGGTGGGTGTTTTTCATCTGCTGGCGGACTGCCGGGGAGAACGTGCTGCTCGGGAGCCAGGCTCAGAGTTAGTGGAAGTGAGAGCCCGTGCACCTGCCTTTTACAGCAGGCACGCGCTGGTATCGGGGTGGGGAGAGAAGGTAGATGCAGAGGCTGCAGAAACAGCCAGAGCCTTTCCCCTCTAACACACCCCTCATTTGGTTCATGAGCACTGGGCAGAGTCCCCTGTCAACTCTCCTTATATTCCTCCGGAGACCAGTTGGGAAATGGCAGCATCCCACTTCACCTGGTAGACCAATATCGTTAAATGAGCTCAGTAATGTACTGCACAACATCACATGGGTAAAATGAGCTATATCATGCACTGCAAAATCACATTTGGTTTATTTCCAAAAAGCCTGGAAAAAACACATATCCATCATGTCCTGTAAAATATCATTCTTTGTTTATGTCCGCTCCAGGATTACCCCTAGTTTGGATGAACCGACCGCCAAGCACCGGAAGCTGGACCCGGGGAGGAGGCCCTCCGATGGCGGGTCAAAGTTGATGATACCGCAGCTGGCTGGACACTAGCCGTAGAAGAACACCTGGGCGGGACCAGGCATGTCCCTCTTTGCAGACAAGCATATGTGCTCCCAGGAGCAGAGTCAATCCCACAGTTTGGAGGAACCGACCGCCAAGCACCGGAAGCTGGACCCGGGGAGGAGGCCCTCCGATGGCGGGTCAAAGTTGATGATACCGCAGCTGGCTGGACACTAGCCGTAGAAGAACACCTGGGCGGGACCAGGCATGTCCCTCTTTGCAGACAAGCATATGTGCTCCCAGGAGCAGAGTCAAACCCGCAGTTTGGAAGAACCGACCGCCAGAGCACCGGCACGAAGCCGGGCCGGCGGAGGCCTTCCGATGGCGGGTCACGTTTGCCATTCGATCAATGTCTTTGCAGACAAGCATATATGTGGTTGTTACGCAGGATCAAATAGGTAGTTTGATGAAGTAGGGTCCTGTGCCCGGAGCAAGGCCAATTGCTGAATGCCGCAGCCGACTAAGGCCGCTATGCCACAGTGGAGGATGAGAGAAACAGGTGTTTGTTTTGCATTCCGCGGCAAAGAGGGGAGGTGGAACTTCCACCCCGCTACGGAACCTGTGGTGGGACCCCTGAGTCAGACGGTTCGTCTTGGAAACGCTTCATATCGGTCGGCCTGGGAGGTAAGAGACACGCAGGGTAACGGACACGCAGGGTTACCCCCACGCAGCCCACGCAACACGGAGGAGGCAGGGGAGTCTGGTACCCGGAGGCGCATGGCCGCAACACCGCACTGGAGTCAGGGTTTCGAGTTTTTCGAGCCAGGTCCCAGTGAACGCAAGACTCCAGCAGGAGCCTCCAGCAGACCCCCCCGACGTTTCCCTCGTCCCTCCCGGCCATCAGAGTCGAACCCGCAGTTCGGAGGAACCGACCGCCAGAGCACCGGCACGAGGCCGGGCCGGCGGAGGCCCTCCGATGGCGGGTCGCGTTTGCCATTCGATCAGTGAGAAATCAGAAGAGGAAGGGGGAAGAAAAAAGACTAACTTGTCTTTTTGGAGAACCATCAAAAATGGGTGAAAATGAAAAAATTTATCCGAGAATAGTGCCCCATAAGGCGGGTAAAGTCCCCTGTCAACTCCCCTCACCTTCCTCCACACTCTGAAAAAGTCAGAGTTATTTTTTGGAGAACCATCAAAAATGGGTGAAAATGAAAAAATGTATCCGAGAATAGTGCCCCATAAGGCGGGTAAAGTCCCCTGTCAACTCCCCTCACCTTCCTCCACACTCTGAAAAAGTCAGAGTTATTTTTTGGAGAACCATCAAAAATGGGTGAAAATGAAAAAATGTATCCGAGAATAGTGCCCCATAAGGCGGGTAAAGTCCCCTGTCAACTCCCCTCACCTTCCTCCACACTCTGAAAAAGTCAGAGTTATTTTTTGGAGAACCATCAAAAATGGGTGAAAATGAAAAAATGTATCCGAGAATAGTGCCCCATAAGGCGGGTAAAGTCCCCTGTCAACTCCCCTCACCTTCCTCCACACTCTGAAAAAGTCAGAGTTATTTTTTGGAGAACCATCAAAAATGGGTGAAAATGAAAAAATGTATCCGAGAATAGTGCCCCATAAGGCGGGTAAAGTCCCCTGTCAACTCCCCTCACCTTCCTCCACACTCTGAAAAAGTCAGAGTTATTTTTTGGAGAACCATCAAAAATGGGTGAAAATGAAAAAATGTATCCGAGAATAGTGCCCCATAAGGCGGGTAAAGTCCCCTGTCAACTCCCCTCACCTTCCTCCACACTCTGAAAAAGTCAGAGTTATTTTTTGGAGAACCATCAAAAATGGGTGAAAATGAAAAAATGTATCCGAGAATAGTGCCCCATAAGGCGGGTAAAGTCCCCTGTCAACTCCCCTCACCTTCCTCCACACTCTGAAAAAGTCAGAGTTATTTTTTGGAGAACCATCAAAAATGGGTGAAAATGAAAAAATGTATCCGAGAATAGTGCCCCATAAGGCGGGTAAAGTCCCCTGTCAACTCCCCTCACCTTCCTCCACACTCTGAAAAAGTCAGAGTTATTTTTTGGAGAACCATCAAAAATGGGTGAAAATGAAAAAATGTATCCGAGAATAGTGCCCCATAAGGCGGGTAAAGTCCCCTGTCAACTCCCCTCACCTTCCTCCACACTCTGAAAAAGTCAGAGTTATTTTTTGGAGAACCATCAAAAATGGGTGAAAATGAAAAAATGTATCCGAGAATAGTGCCCCATAAGGCGGGTTGAGTCCCCTGTCAACTCCCCTCACCTTCCTCCACACTCTGAAAAAGTCAGAGTTATTTTTTGGAGAACCATCAAAAAGGGCTAAAAGTGTTGAAATGTATCCGAGAATAGTGCCCCATAAGGCGGATTGAGTCCCCTGTCAACTCCCCTTACCTTCCTCCACACTCTGAAAAAGTCAGAGTTATTTTTTGGAGAACCATCAAAAAGGGCTAAAAGTGTTGAAATGTATCCGAGAATAGTGCCCCATAAGGCGGATAAAGTCCCCTGTCAACTCCCCTTACCTTCCTCCACACTCTGAAAAAGTCAGAGTTATTTTTTGGAGAACCATCAAAAAGGGCTAAAAGTGTTGAAATGTATCCGAGAATAGTGCCCCATAAGGCGGATAAAGTCCCCTGTCAACTCCCCTTACCTTCCTCCACACTCTGAAAAAGTCAGAGTTATTTTTTGGAGAACCATCAAAAAGGGCTAAAAGTGTTGAAATGTATCCGAGAATAGTGCCCCATAAGGCGGATAAAGTCCCCTGTCAACTCCCCTTACCTTCCTCCACACTCTGAAAAAGTCAGAGTTATTTTTTGGAGAACCATCAAAAAGGGCTAAAAGTGTTGAAATGTATCCGAGAATAGTGCCCCATAAGGCGGATAAAGTCCCCTGTCAACTCCCCTCACCTTCCTCCAGAGCCCAGTTCAAAAACTTTAAGTTTGGTAAGAACCATGCTGGGGGGTCTCCAGGCAACAAAATGTATCCGAGCCAAAGTGCACATACAGCGGATGAATTCCTCCATGAAGTTACACAGCCGTTTTTTTTCTGAGTCCTCTCAAAAACCGGGTTTCCGATTTCGTGCAGAAGGTAGCTTGTAAAACATGAACGGTTTTTTACAACGGAGGAGGGGAAGTCTGGATTCCCCTCTCCGTTGTACCTTGCAACGGGGGAGGGGAAAAGTGTTCGGGGCTTCGTCCCGAAGCGCCGAACACTTTTCCCCTTCTCCAATTTTTCAGATCCCCTCTCCCATGTAATTTTAAAAGTTCATTTTTTGATTATTTTAACATATAATTGACCGTTTTCTTTCATTTTTTTTTCATTCCACGGGTGGGGGCCTATGGCAGGCTGCCTATGAGCTCCCAAATTTGGCCCGGATCATCCGGGATTTGTGGGATAAGCTCCATAAACTGACAAAGTCATCCAAACATGTCGCTTTTATAGCCCAAAGATATATCATGCAAATACATTAAAATAGTAAAAGGTACGATTGTGCTCGGCATTAACCGGAATTTGATTTATATAGCCCCCAAAAAATGATTAAAAATCGTTTTCGTGGGGAAAAGTGTTAAAACGCCTGATTAAAGCATTTGCGGGACACCAGCGAGCTCCAGACTAGTTTCATTGTGTCGGGGACCCTGGAGAACGATAAGACCCATCATTTAAATACAAAAAACACCATTAAAAGTCACTTTTAGGGGCAAAAAACAGCCTCTGTCCACTTCGTTAACAAACTGATGGGCAAATGGACAAAAGTGTGATTAAAGCATTTGCGGGACCCCAGCGAGCTCCAGACTATGTGCATTGTGTCGGGGACCCTGGAGAATGATAAAACACATCATTTAAATACAAAAAACACCATTAAAAGTCACTTTTAGGGGCAAAAAACAGCCTCTGTCCACTTCGTTAACAAACTGATGGGGAAATGGACCAAATCGTGATTAAAGCATTTTGCGGGACCCCAGCGAGCTCCAGACTATGTGCATTGTGTCGGGGACCCTGGAGAATGATAAAACACATCATTTAAATGCCAAAAACACCATTAAAAGTCACTTTTAGGGGCAAAAAACAGCCTCTGTCCACTTCGTTAACAAACTGATGGGGAAAAGGACAAAATCGTGATTAAAGCATTTGCGGGACCCCAGCGAGCTCCAGACTAGTTTCATTGTGTCGGGGACCCTGGAGAAATATAAAACCCATCATTTAAATACAAAAAACACCATTAAAAGTCACTTTTAGGGGCAAAAAACAGCCTCTGTCCACTTCGTTAACAAACTGATGGGGAAATGGACAAAATCGTGATTAAAGCATTTTGCGGGACCCCAGCGAGCTCCAGACTATGTGCATTGTGTCGGGGACCCTGGAGAATGATAAAACACATCATTTAAATGCCAAAAACACCATTAAAAGTCACTTTTAGGGGCAAAAAACAGCCTCTGTCCACTTCGTTAACAAACTGATGGGGAAAAGGACAAAATCGTGATTAAAGCATTTGCGGGACCCCAGCGAGCTCCAGACTAGTTTCATTGTGTCGGGGACCCTGGAGAAATATAAAACCCATCATTTAAATACAAAAAACACCATTAAAAGTCACTTTTAGGGGCAAAAAACAGCCTCTGTCCACTTCGTTAACAAACTGATGGGGAAATGGACAAAATCGTGATTAAAGCATTTTGCGGGACCCCAGCGAGCTCCAGACTAGTTTCATTGTGTCGGGGACCCTGGAGAATGATAAAACCCATCATTTAAATGCCAAAAACACCATTAAAAGTCACTTTTAGGGGCAAAAAACAGCCTCTGTCCACTTCGTTAACAAACTGATGGGGAAATGGACCAAATCGTGATTAAAGCATTTGCGGGACCCCAGCGAGCTCCAGACTAGTTGCATTGTCTTGGGGACCCTCCACAATGATAAGACCCATCATTTAAATACAAAAAACACCATTAAAAGTCACTTTTAGGGGCAAAAAACAGCCTCTGTCCACTTCGTTAACAAACTGATGGGGAAATGGACCAAATCGTGATTAAAGCATTTTGCGGGACCCCAGCGAGCTCCAGACTAGTTTCATTGTGTCGGGGACCCTGGAGAACGATAAGACCCATCATTTAAATACAAAAAACACCATTAAAAGTCACTTTTAGGGGCGAAAAACAGCCTCTGTCCACTTCGTTAACAAACTGATAGGCAAATGGACAGAAGGGGGAACACGGCCCAGCCGCTGCTCCGCTGCTCCAGACTATGTGCATTGTGTCGGGGAGCCAGGTCAAACCCCTCCATGCACACCGCCAGAACCAGAACCTCACGACCCTGGTGACCTTAAAGGTGTTTGTCTTTGTTTGTTTTTGTACTCCACATAGACAGGCAGGGGTTCAGCACCGCGGGCCCGCTGCTGCTGCTGCTGCTGCTGCTGGAAGGTGGAACACTTTGAGTCTTTTTATTTTCTCTTTTCTCCCTGCTCCTGCACACACCTTTTGTTCCCCTCCTCTGCCTTACACATCCTCCCACGCTCGAGCACTCCTCACTCGGACTAAACCCCTCCATGCACACCGCCAGAACCAGAACCTCACGACCCTGGTGACCTTAAAGGTGTTTGTCTTTGTTTGTTTTTGTACTCCACATAGACAGGCAGGGGTTCAGCACCACGCACAAAGCCTACCCGCTACCTCCAGGGCGCATCACCACATTTTACAAGCCAGGAAAGGTGCATGGATCCTGGGTAAACATTGATTAAGTGTTTTTAAATGTGTGGAACAGTGTTTTGTCACTTTCAAAACTCTCCTGTCATTGACCGGAGAATTTGGGTCGATGTTGTATTCAATCTGGCCATTAATATTCCAGTGAGACGAAGTACGTACATTGACCGGAGTGATCCCATGTTAATGTTGTCCAAATACCGGAACATTCCCTAACCCATGTAATTTTAAAAGTTCATTTTTTGTTTATTTTAACATATAATTGACCGTTTTCTTTCATTTTTTTTTCATTCCACGGGTGGGGGCCTATGGCAGGCTGCCTATGAGCTCCCAAATTTGGCCCGGATCATCCGGGATTTGTGGGATAAGCTCCATAAACTGACAAAGTCATCCAAACATGTCGCTTTTATAGCCCAAAGATATATCATGCAAATACATTAAAATAGTAAAAGGTACGATTGTGCTCGGCATTAACCGGAATTTGATTTATATAGCCCCCAAAAAATGATTAAAAATCGTTTTCGTGGGGAAAAGTGTTAAAACGCCTGATTAAAGCATTTGCGGGACACCAGCGAGCTCCAGACTAGTTTCATTGTGTCGGGGACCCTGGAGAACGATAAAACCCATCATTTAAATACAAAAAACACCATTAAAAGTCACTTTTAGGGGCAAAAAACAGCCTCTGTCCACTTCGTTAACAAACTGATGGGCAAATGGACAAAAGTGTGATTAAAGCATTTGCGGGACCCCAGCGAGCTCCAGACTATGTGCATTGTGTCGGGGACCCTGGAGAATGATAAAACACATCATTTAAATACAAAAAACACCATTAAAAGTCACTTTTAGGGGCAAAAAACAGTCTCTGTCCACTTCGTTAACAAACTGATGGGGAAATGGACCAAATCGTGATTAAAGCATTTTGCGGGACCCCAGCGAGCTCCAGACTATGTGCATTGTGTCGGGGACCCTGGAGAATGATAAAACACATCATTTAAATGCCAAAAACACCATTAAAAGTCACTTTTAGGGGCAAAAAACAGCCTCTGTCCACTTCGTTAACAAACTGATGGGGAAAAGGACAAAATCGTGATTAAAGCATTTGCGGGACCCCAGCGAGCTCCAGACTAGTTTCATTGTGTCGGGGACCCTGGAGAAATATAAAACCCATCATTTAAATACAAAAAACACCATTAAAAGTCACTTTTAGGGGCAAAAAACAGCCTCTGTCCACTTCGTTAACAAACTGATGGGGAAATGGACAAAATCGTGATTAAAGCATTTTGCGGGACCCCAGCGAGCTCCAGACTAGTTTCATTGTGTCGGGGACCCTGGAGAATGATAAAACCCATCATTTAAATGCCAAAAACACCATTAAAAGTCACTTTTAGGGGCAAAAAACAGCCTCTGTCCACTTCGTTAACAAACTGATGGGGAAATGGACCAAATCGTGATTAAAGCATTTGCGGGACCCCAGCGAGCTCCAGACTAGTTGCATTGTCTTGGGGACCCTCCACAATGATAAGACCCATCATTTAAATACAAAAAACACCATTAAAAGTCACTTTTAGGGGCAAAAAACAGCCTCTGTCCACTTCGTTAACAAACTGATGGGGAAATGGACCAAATCGTGATTAAAGCATTTTGCGGGACCCCAGCGAGCTCCAGACTAGTTTCATTGTGTCGGGGACCCTGGAGAACGATAAGACCCATCATTTAAATACAAAAAACACCATTAAAAGTCACTTTTAGGGGCGAAAAACAGCCTCTGTCCACTTCGTTAACAAACTGATAGGCAAATGGACAGAAGGGGGAACACGGCCCAGCCGCTGCTCCGCTGCTCCAGACTATGTGCATTGTGTCGGGGAGCCAGGTCAAACCCCTCCATGCACACCGCCAGAACCAGAACCTCACGACCCTGGTGACCTTAAAGGTGTTTGTCTTTGTTTGTTTTTGTACTCCACATAGACAGGCAGGTGTTCAGCACCGCGGGCCCGCTGCTGCTGCTGCTGCTGCTGCTGGAAGGTGGAACACTTTGAGTCTTTTTATTTTCTCTTTTCTCCCTGCTCCTGCACACACCTTTTGTTCCCCTCCTCTGCCTTACACATCCTCCCACGCTCGAGCACTCCTCACTCGGACTAAACCCCTCCATGCACACCGCCAGAACCAGAACCTCACGACCCTGGTGACCTTAAAGGTGTTTGTCTTTGTTTGTTTTTGTACTCCACATAGACAGGCAGGGGTTCAGCACCACGCACAGAGCCTACCCGCTACCTCCAGGGCGCATCACCACATTTTACAAGCCAGGAAAGGTGCATGGATCCTGGGTAAACATTGATTAAGTGTTTTTAAATGTGTGGAACAGTGTTTTGTCACTTTCAAAACTCTCCTGTCATTGACCGGAGAATTTGGGTCGATGTTGTATTCAATCTGGCCATTAATATTCCAGTGAGACGAAGTACGTACATTGACCGGAGTGATCCCATGTTAATGTTGTCCAAATACCGGAACATTCCCTAACCCCTAATTTAAAATTAGGGGTACGACGCACAGACTGGACTTTGAGATCGTGCATACTGGCCAGGGGCCCTTGCTTTCGGGTGAGACATGTGAGAGACTTGGTCTGATACGCTTCACCATTCCTGAGGAGCTGAATAAGGTGGAGCACTGCAGGAAGGGAGACCTGACCAAGGAGTGTCTTGTCAGCACCTACCACGACGTGTTCACCAGCCCTGTTGAGTCTCTGCCCGGTGATATTCACTTTGAGCTGGACAGCACTGTGACACCGGTGCAGTGT